>NC_055995.1:29866908-30175032 GCF_018446385.1 Zingiber officinale
CCTTATCCTCCTTTGGAAATTAACACAGCCATGTGGATTCCACATGGCTCGGGCATTTTGGAGGCTCTAGACTCCATTTAAGCTCTGTTTTTACTCCAAATCACATCCTATCAATGAAAATAAGTAAAAAGTAGATCTTCGAATAAAAAGAGTAAAAATATGATATTATAATAAAATAGGGTATAATAAACATAGATTATGCTCATAAAATATAAGTAGATGTGCGTAAAAATATGTATAAAGGTATATATAATTGACGCACATCAATTACAAGTTGTGTTCTTAAAATTCGAGCTCCAGGGTGCTATTTATAGCATTTTGGAAAAAGTTACATTTGCTGACGTAGCATTGGAGGCACCTCAGATCAGTTGGAGGCGCCTCCAACTAGATAAAGTTTTATCTGTTAAGCAATGGTTAGCTAACGATTCTACTCGAGTGGAGGAGCCTCGGTTAATTGGAGGTGCCTCAGATACTGTTCTTCTAAGGCACCTCCAAATAACTGAGTGTTGGTGCAGGAAGGATCCGACGATCGAACCTATATTTTGATTATGTCAAAGGGTTCAAAGTTAAGGTGTTTTGTTATCTGATATGTTGAATGAGCTTTGCAGGAAAGTCCTAAGGTTTCTTAGGCAAAAGTCCTAGCTGCGGTTAGACAAGTGAAAAACCCTAGGGGATGGTAACCCTAGGTCCTAGGGGTGGTAACCCTATGCGAAAAGTCTTGGCGGGTCGGAGCTTCGGGCAAAAATCCTAGGGGGCGGTAACCCTAGGTTGAAATCCTGGTGCCGCGAACCAGGTGGAAGACTGGACGGGTCATGGACTGGACGTCCAACATGAAGACCGGAAGCATTAGACGTTGAGCAAAAGTCCAGTCGGTCTGGAGGACCGAACTGGCAAAAGGTAACTTCTCCTGAGTGGAGTAAGTGAGGACGCGTTCCCTGGAAGAGGGAATAGTAGGCGTCGATTCGACCTAGGATTTTTGGTTGAAAATCCGAAGTCAGAAACCGGACAGTTCGTGACTGTCAGACTTTTCATATTTAGTGTTATTATGTGCTAACACTATTTTGCAAGGTATTTTTGGGACTAACGTATCTTGCAGGTACAAAGGAGCAAGTTTAAGGCTCGGATGAACAGTACCCGAGGCGCCTTCATAGAGCTTGGAGGCGCCTCGGGTGCAAGGCAGAAGAAGCACGCGCAGCAAGTCTAGAGGCACCCTTAAAGGAGCTTGAGGCACCTTGGACAGCTTGAAGGCGCCCTCGAGGAGAATGAAGGCGCCTTCAAGAGGATAGGCTGCGACGGGTTCAACGCTCATCCGCACCACAATTTCAGTGCGGATGAGGGCATCCTCAGCAGGCTATATAAGGGGTCTCGAATAGCAACCTTGATTAATCAATTCTCAAGTGTTCTTACTCCTGTGTGCTACTAACAAGATGACCCAGAAGTGCTGTTACAAGTACCCGACGACCTGGAGCTTCAATTTCTTAATTCGGTTGTCGATATTGTTTAATTTTCAGCTGTACTTATTTCATAATTGTACTCTTTCGCGATATTATAGTGATTGCCCAAAGTAAACACTCAACGAGCATGAGCCTTAGAGTAGGAGTCGCCCAAGGCTCCGAACCAAATAAAACACTTAGGTCTTTCTGTGTGTGTATTTTGTTTTATTCTGCTGTGTTACTCGTCGATTTTTGAATATGAAAAGTGAAAGCCATGAGCGTTATTCACCCCCCCTCTAGCGCTTCTCAATCCAACACTGAGGCACTTTAGATACAATTCATTTGAGGTGCCTTAGGTCCACTAAAGGAACCTCAGGTCTCAAAATTGGCAGAAGCGTATCTGGTACTCCGAAGAGCCTCAATCCACCTGAGGTGCCTCAGGTCTTCATCTTTTCATGGTCATCTTTTGTGTTGGCCATCTTCTGATCTCGCTCTCTTGGGTGATACTCCGATCATCCATTGTTGAGCTCACCCGAACCCAATTCCGACGTTCTTCTCGAGCAGGCTTCCTCTTCGGCTTCTCATCTCTCGAATGCATCACGCACATCCTTCTCGTCCACTGGTGTACTCTTCTGTAGCTCCTTGTTCCTTGAATGCATCGAGCCTGTTAACTCCCTTCCTATGCCATCCTTATCGCTCGCTGCATCTTTTGCATGACTTCTTGTGTTCTTAAGTCCCTGTACACTCAGACATAAAGATCAAATACATATGATCTATCTTAACTTGTTGATCACCTCAAAACTAACCCGAGGTACTTACATTTTCTTCTTGTCAACTGGGATTCTTCCACTTGGATGTATTTTAGAGCCTAAGCCTACAATCCATCGAAATCGGCTGGGGGATTTTTCACCAGGGATCTAAAGAAATCTCCATCGATTAAGTCCTATGCAAATGCACTGACTTGCACCTCAGGAGTGACCAAAGGTGCATCCATGGTTATCCGATTGAACCTCTACAGGTACTCCTTTAGAGGATCTTTGGGATTTTGTTTGAAGGCGAACAAATCGTGTGGTGTCTTTTGATATCTCCAACTAGTGGAAAAATGCCTCATAAATACCACTTTGAAGTCTTCAAAATACCAGAAGGAAAATGTAGGAAGACAGTTAAATCATCTTTACTCCAAGCCCAAAAGAGTCGTTAAGAAAATTAAACACTTGACCCCATCTATATATTGGTGCAGTAGAGAGGCATTTTCAAATTTATAGATGTGGTCTTCTAGATCAGTCGAGCCAGTATGCTCTCCAATTTGTAGTGCTAAAAAAATGTCTAGGTAGTTTATCTCGAAGGAGATTTTGCGAGAAGGGAGGACCTCTAGAGTCCTATAATTTGCTTAATATGCACACTTTTTTCTTTTAGGGGACTTTGATGGGGAGTTCCCCCTAAAGATCCTAAAGATTTTTATCTCATAGTGGAAATATCGGTCTAAGTAAGGAACAACTCTCTCGGAGTTTCCACGAGTCGAGCCAACTTTTGTTATAATGTTGGTGAGGCCTCTATGGGTTAGGACAGTAGCTCATTTAAGGGGTTGAACCCAGGCGGTGTCGATTGTTGGGGTTATTCTCACAACACGACGTGCATTGTAGTCGTCACTAGTTTGTTGAAGTCTTCCGTTGTCGTAGTGATGACATTCAATTTTTCACTATCTTCTATGCTGGATATGCTAGTGTCGTCCATCTTACAACGTCTCAGTTCAGTTCTTAACTCAAAGTTTCTATAGATGGTGCCAATTTGATCCTTTCTGAAAACGTTGATTGTCAGCTCGCTAGTGAGATGTTGCTGATGTTAACTTCCGGGAGGAATCACCAAGCCACCTAATCTCACAAAGCCCTTCCAAAGCACCTGAGGTGAAGAACACACCCAAAGAAGCGGGTTAGAATGATGGCCAGAGGGTTCCTCGACGCAACCATTCTGACGCTCAAGTAAGAGTTTGGAGAGGGAGAAGTGTCACAGAAATTAGAGTTTGGTATGTATGTGCGTGTCTCTATGCTTACAAGGGTCGGATACCTTTTATAGGACCTAGATGGTTTGCCACATTCTCTTCATTTCTTGCAGACGTTACCACGCTCTCTGAAATAAATTTTCCTTTATCATTCATTTATTTCAGAATAAATAGCGGCATTTTCCACCATTTTCGCAATAATGGTTGCTTGGTTCATGCCCCCCATGAATAATGGTTCATCTAAGAACCGAAACAAGGGCTAGGAATCAAATCTTAATAGACGAGTCAATAGTTGGGAGCTGGGAGTTGGAAGTCAGTAGTTAGGAGCCAGGAACTGGTGGCTGATAGCCAAGAGCTGATAGCCAGGATTCGAGAGTCGGTAGCCGGGAGCCAGGAGTTGGGAGTTGGTAGTTGATAGCTGAGTGCTGGCAGCTGGGAGCATGCCTTCCCTAACTTTGACTACCATCATGGTAAAACTTTTGACTTTCTCAGCTACGCGACCTTCGTTGATTACCCCCGTGCCATATATTTTAAGCATCTAATTAATTATGTTACCTATAGGGTAAACACAAGTAATTAGTACTTAAAAGTTATCACCATTGTGGACCCATTCTAGTAACCAAAAATGGTGCAACCCTCCTTTAGGGAGACCAACTAAATTAGAGGGATCTACATACTCTTGCTAATATGCTAGAGGGGAGGTCGTTTGCTCACTTAAACAATGAACTCTATCCATTGGATTTTGAATGATTAATAATATTATAACTATTTTAATTCTTAAATAGTTCAATTATTAATTCTAATATTTATTTTTCAAACTAATTAAAATTAGAAAAGAAAACAAATATTAAAATATGCATGACATTATAGTTCTAGAGCGGTGTATGCAATCTATATGGTATCACAATTTAATTATAGCAATCAAAGATAACAATTAAAATAAGAATAAATTTATGACCCATCCTATTTGCAAAATTATAAAAAAAAAAAATTAATTGACCAACAATGGGATCAATTGTTCAATCCTCATTTGTAATAGTCCAGATCCATAGGTTTTCGTCTCTTTAGTGCAATCACTACCGTCCGCTCTCCCTTACATCACTTTTGATTAGGCGTGTAGGGAGACTGTCCAGACACGTGTGCTTCGAAAAAGAACTTTTGATTAGATTAGTTAACTCTTAATTAGTCAAAAAAAAAAAATTATTAATGTCATCTATTCCATCAAAGAATCAAAATGTACTCTTTAATTGGAATTACTAAGCTTATAATCAATAAATATATCTGCTAATTGATCGATCTAACAAAAGATGTCTATATTATACCATAGGTGGTTTTCGTGGATCTTCCTTGGGCACTTAATTAAATGGATGGATGCCAAGCACCCCTAACTTCATAACAATGAAATGGAGAAAAAAATTCTTGAAGTGGTCTTTCAAAGCTAGTTGAGGACTCCTTACTCCCATGACTCAAGATCAAAAAACCCTACCATCTTGAACAAGAAAAAAAAGATATTCAATTGATTCATAAACTCCCAAAATATATTATTTAAACTTTTCAACACAAAAGACTAAAAGAAGTATAGAGGAGATTTTGGATGACTATTTTGACTAGAAATATAATCTATGTCATTTGTGGACCCAAAAGATTGTAACAAAAAAGATTTTTTCAAATAACTCTCTTTAATGACTTTTTATGGCTAGAAAATAACCTAGCCTAGGCCTATTAGGATTCCTTTACGTCTCCTGCCACAATTTTAGACCAAAGATCTATAAAAGAATCAACAAAATGTGTCATGGGACTTCTCTAAAATCAACTTTGAATCTCAAGGATCAACAAAAAGTATTAAGAAGATTTCTTTTTTTGAAAAAATATCCTTAGCAAATGTTTGTGAAGAAAATACTTATACTAATTCTTCTTGGTCTACTTTGCCCTTTTTGGACCAAGATGATCGTAAAGTAAAATGTATCAAAGAGATTTCAGAAACATCTCTTAGATTTATATTTTGGATTTTTTTTAAGATCTTCTATGATATACTTTTGGACGAAAAAGATGCTTAAAAAGGTATGATGCTTGTTTCAATTAGAAATAACCTAGATTTATAGTTTCATTACTCGTTTAGGTTATGCTAAGAACTTGCTAAAGGCCATCAAGAAGATTAGTTTTGAAAATCTTCTTGTTGGTTACTTTGGCAAAAAAAGGTCCTTCTTACTCGTCATGTGACTCTGTATTTATTTATTTAAAAGATAGCAAAGAAAAAATATTTTTAATGACTATTTTAGCGATAAAAGATAGATAGCATTTTTTGCTCTTGTGATATCTTTGAAGTTTCTTATGCCCATTTGGACATAAAGGACACATAAAAATTTTATTAACAACTATTTCATATGACAACAGAAAATACCTAAGTTTATTCTCATTAATTGCTTTGGGATCTCCTTTGTCATCAAGAAGATTTTTGAAAAAAAAAAAAAATCTTTAATGACTGTTTCGGGAAAAAACAAAAATTTTGTGCTCTCATTTAGTCGAAGTCATCCATGTTAACTTTAGACATAAAACCTACGCAAAGTCATCAAGAAGACTTTAGCATTGTTCATCAAAAACACAAATCAACATATTTATCGCATAACAACACTAGCTATTAACCCTTTCAAACTCACTTGAGAAATTACAGAAATGAGAAAGTACCTAGATGTCAAGGAAACATACGAAAAATTAGCGATGTTTCTTTGTCATTGTCTTTGAGGCCCTTTATAGTTGACAAAGTGAATATTAAAAGAGAGTGGCAATCAAGCTTGAGAATGTATTTTTAAGGTTTGCATTTTATCACCTCTAATTCATTAGTTACCAATTGATAGACAATTGTTGGAAATGGATTTAATGATAAATTCTCTCCAAGATACTCAAAACAAAAATAGAATTTATAAATAGCAAATCTAAAAATTCTCCTAAGACAAATTAGAAAACACAACTTATTACTTCATAAGAAGTTAAATAAATTCACCATTAAGGATGTATATATAATGAACAAAACAACTTTTAGTGTTCATGAACATGCATATTTAACCATTGCACTTGTTCAAAATTAGAGTTTTCCCTCCGTTTCACTGCAAATCAAATACAACTTATTTGATACACATCTTTTAATAAGTCTATCAAATTTCTCCTTCCTTTTCCATGTGGGACTAAACATATGCCACTAATTATATTCAACAATCCCTCACTTAGTTAGTGATATTTGCAATCAAATGCAAAGTTTTATGTATATAGGAGGTGTCTTTCAACTTAAACTTCTTATTAGTATAAATATTTCAAAATATGATCAAAATCTATGGTAGTTAATTAACTTAAAACATAATTTCTATATGACAAGATTGGAAATATCATACACAAAAGACTTGATTTTTCTAATATGTTCACGGTGAGTTTTAGCACCATATTAAGACCTTGTGCTACCCTAGATTCACAAACACTTACAAAAGTTTTATTTTCAAACCTTTGATAGATGTGACACCACTTCTTGTGTTTGCATAGGTGAAGGGCCTTTAAATTCTCGTTTGAGATTTCTTGTTCATAAACTAATATAATACTTTACATTCAACCTTTTTTCCATAAGTATTGTATTGATCCTAGTACTTGCTACATGTTACTAATAATTTGTTGTTATCATTTAAACCTTTAAAATTGTTGTGCAATAAGAAAGGTAAGATTCACATAATTAATGAGAAATCAGAATGATTTTAGACCCATTGCACTTGTAGTGCTCTTTATCATATCTCTCGAGGTCTTTTTGTTAATGGGTCAGCTAGGTTCTTACTAGACCTAACATAGACAATTGTTATAATACCATCAAAAATTAGTTGTCTAATATATTCATGTCTCAAGGCAATATGTCTAGATTTACCGTTGCAAATCTTGTTAAATGCTCTAGACATAGTTGTTTGACTATCACATTGCAAAGAAATTGATGGCATTGGTTATGGCCACAACTTTAAGTCTATCAACATGTTTCTTAACCATTCAGCTTCTTTACCTATTGTTGAATCATAACTAGTGAGCAACTTTACATGTGTAATTATGAATGTATTGAAATCTTTCCTAGTCAACAAATTGATATATTCGAACATCATCGATTCTGTGAGACTAGCATAAATTATACTCTTTGGTTTAAACCAAACAGTTTTTTTTCACTTGCTAGAAATATTGGGATGTCAAGAGTTAAACGTTGATGCTAGTTATGGTAACTAGTTCATTGGAGTGACCTGACTTCATATGGTTCTCTACATATATGGATATGTCAATGGAGCTCTTATTATGGTTCAAGTGCAAGTTTCCTTCGACTTAAGGCATTCAAGTCATCTTGGTCATGTAGGCTTATACTTTGACATCATAAGCATCTCCATGGAGGTATATAACTGAGATGACTGAATATAAGTTGAAGTGCCTGAAAGTGTTTGAATAGCCAACAAAGGATTCACCACTCCTCACAAGAAGATGTGTATCTTATGACCACTTGTCAGGATTATTATTTTAAAGTTTTTGGTCAAAGTATCACATATTAAGAGTATGGTAGGTACTCTTGGACACATGTCTAAGTAATTTAAATACATATGATGAGGAAGTATTACTTGGTCTAGGTGTGATATAGTCAACGTAGTGGGGACTGGCACATATACCATGTCCTGAACTAAATGGGTATAAGACCAGTGAAAGGAATAAAACATCACTCAATGTAGCTACTGAAAGGTTCAAAAATGATTCCAAAATCAACTATAATTTTTTGGTTAATTGGGGATTATGATGTACTATTAGATGTCACTCGTAATCGATCCATAATTAATGATTAAATATAGACGACCAACATAAATCGAGAACCTATAAGGTCACAAGTGTTTATCCGAAAAATATAAAGCGAGTTTAAGAATTAGTTTCTCAGATCGAAAGAGATTAAGTGTGATTGGACCAGACGAAAGACAAATATGAAATCAGTTAGGCGTAACAAAAGTATGGATGAGCCACATCTTTTGAAGATGAATTGAACCCTCTTTGATTTAATTATAAACCTAGATATGGATTGGAGAGAAAGATTGTGAATTTAGAATAAAACCTAATCGTTAGGTTTTTACTTCCCTTTCTCCTTCTCCTAGTGCGGCCGCCAACCACTGCCCAAGAGGAATCCGCCACCCAATGCAAACGTGAACAACACTCACGTTGTTGTGCTTTGTGTTGGCTGCAAACATGAACAACAACTCACGTTGCTATGCTTTGTGCTGGCTGCAAACGTTGAACAGGTTGTTTGATGTTCAATTGTTGGTTGTTGCTTGCTCCAATGTTGAACAACAACGTTGAACAGGTTCAGGTTGCTTGCTCCAATCGTGGACAACAACTCATGTTCATAACAACCAACTTTCCAGTCGCTGTCAGCCCAATTTTGGTGTCCCAAGGGTTGTTTCGGCAAGCAAAGGTTACTGTCGGAACTCAAGCATGGCCGGAGGTTGTTTCGTCCATTCAAGGTCTATGACGCCGGCTGAATCTGTTCAATCACCGTCGGATCGACTGCCCCTTTTTGGAAGCAGGGTTTTTGCCTCCGAATAGCAACAGTAGTTGCCATCATTCACCTTGATTTGTACTGCCATATTACCTTGTGTCGCCGGGTACCGAATCAAGTCGTGATCCCTCTTTTAGATCGCTTCATCTCCTCCCTTTGGCTAGTAACGAAGCGGAGACATGACTTGTGACTTAGAGAAGTCATCTCTGTTGGAAGCAATCCCAATGGTCCATGCGACCATATGTTTTGGTGTTTAGGCAAAGGATTTAAGTTAGGTTCGCCCTTGTATTTGATATGTGTATTTGAGTTGTGCAGGTTTGCAGGATACACATGTGACTCAGGTTGATGGCTTCGGGTCCGGTGAAGGAGGGAGCATCCGAGGGACCGTTGACAAGGCAGCAAGGACAAGGGCCAAAGGAAGCAACTTCAAGGCATAAGCAAAGGATGACATTGGAGACGAGCCGCGGGCTTGAATGCATCTGAGGGATGAGAGTCAAAGGAAGTAGGCTTGAAGGCAAGAGGTCAAGGCTGCAAAGAAGTGTCAAGTGAGTCATAAGGGTGAGGGTTGCGAGTGCTGAAAGACTATACTCGGGGTAAAATCCTAAGTTTAGGATTTACTATAGCAGTTACTGTAGCAGTCGACTGCTGAAAACAGCAGTCGACTAGTGCAGTCGACTGGCAATGAACAGAATGTTTCTGTTTGCTCAGTTTGTGTAGATCAGTCGACTGCTAGTTTTGGCAGTCGATTGGTATCAAGCTGTTGGGATGTAATGGTCGAATTTCCATAGAGGGCAGTCGACTACTAGTTTTAGCAGTCGACTGGTAGGCAGGGTTTCCAACCCGTGGCCTATATAACCAAGCCTTGGGAGCTTGGTTATAGTTGACGAAATTAGTGGTGGTAAACCCTAATTAGTAGTCTACTTGTTCTCAAGTGTTTGTGAGTGTTGTGGTGAGGTTTCTCCACCCACAAGGAGCTACTTGAGATAGCCAGAGTTTGCCAGGGGCTAATCCACCGACGGATCGGGATCGTCCACCTCAAGGATACGCTGTGAAGTAGGAGCCTTAATCTCCGAACCACGTTAAACGAACATGTTAGCGGTTTGCTTGTTTTTCTTTCCTTTAGTGTTTAGCTTTCATATTTGTAGTTAGTCTGTATTTCCGCTGCACATACTAACGAGTGTAGGAGGAGAGGATTTGGGGGTGCCATCTATCCAACCCCCTTCAAGCCGGTCACCGATCCCCTACAAGTGGTATCAGAGCGAAGTTCGCACTTCACTGGACTAAACCGCTGAGAAGAGCAACTACAAGAAGATGACCGGCTTAATTGAACCTCCAAAGTTTGAAGGAGAAAGCCTTGGGGACATCACATTTTGGATGATGAAGATGGAAGTCTTCTTCGACACGGATTGGGACACCATGATGGTGATTAAGGACCCGTTCGAAGTCCCAAGAGACAAGAAAGGGAAGAGACTCCGATCACGTCATTGGACAGAGGAGCAAACCTCACGATCAAAGGTAAATAATGAGGTAATATCTATGTTAATTGATATTTTGCCTAATCACGTGATGAGCTGTGTAGGTAAATACGAGAATACCCACAATTTGTGGAGCAAAGTGAAGATGGTTCTAGGGAAGAATCTAAACCTACACAAGAAGAAGAAGAACCCAAGGAGATGAGTTTAATTGCTCAAGTTGAGGAGGAGCAAATGGAAGTTGAGTCACGCTCAACATCTGAGGAGGAAAAGGAAGATGAGGTAGCATCTATATCCTCAATGGTTGAAGAATCCAAGATAAGTGAAGAGGATGAAGAAGAGGTCTTGGAAGTGGTCAACCTAGCAAGCACCTCCACTGAAGCAAAGTCAAAGGGCCACATTGTATGATTCGGGTGTAATGAAAAGGGACACTACAAGAGTAAATATCCATTGAGTAAGAAAGAGGTATCTTCTAAACTCAATTCAATTTCTTTAAAATCTAATTTGAGTTGTAGGAAGAAGAATCACGTGTGGAGAAATGGGACACTACCACACCAAATGCCCAAAGAAGAAAGAAATCAAGAAGTTGGCGCATTTGAAGAAGGAGGAGAAGAAGTGGAGGAAGAATGGAGACTCATGTCAAGGGAGAGCTTCAAAGGTAAAGGGTAAGGTAAACCCTAGTTTAAATTTGAAGTCAAATTTAAATTTCTCCATGCAGTCTAGGAAAAATAATGATTATCATTATGTAGCAATGAAAAATTTTGGATTTAGATATCATGATAGGAGTAGGGTAAATGTGGATCATAACCCTAGGAAATCTATGCATGATAAATTTAGAAATGGTAGATCTAAGGAGACTCAAGGCATTAATCCCAAGAAGGAGAGACACATGCCTAGAAAGGGTAGGTCTAGGAATGTCCATGGTGGACATGTTGACTCTTGGTTTAGGAACCTAGAAAGGGAAAATCAAGCTTTGAAGGCAAAACTTGATAAATTGGAGAAAACCCTAGAAAGATTCAATGTTGGATCTAAGGGTTTAGGTATGGTGTTGGGTAGCCAAAGACCCAACAATGATAGATCGGGTTTGGGATACTGATCTAGTGGCTCCAATGCTAAGGGAAAGTCGTATGCTACGATTGCATATGACTATACCAAAGAGAAGTCAAGAAATGGCAAGGGAAAGTCATTTAAAAGTAAGGAGAAATTAACCAAAGACAAGGTGTTCAAGGTTAAGAAGGTTAGGTTTGTAGGCCAAGTGTCACCAGAGGTGCACCGATGTGGCCTAGCTATTGTAGATGAGTCACCTAAGGAGGTGACTAAGGTTAAGAGCTCTAGGGGGAGCTCTAAGAGTCAAATTGGGATCCATAGCCAATGAACCTCAGGTGGGTTTTACTTGGGAGTCTAAACAAGCCATGGAATGTGTCAAGTGGTTTGGAGACAGACTTGAGTCTCAAACCTAGGGATTTGATACAATTGGTTTATGTTTCATGCTTAGAAATATGACATTGGAGTCATATAGCATGATAATTGATTTTGGATGTATAGATGCCATATAAACCAATGCTCGGGATGCATTGTGAGTTAGTATGGGCAAATACATCAAGAGGAGGCCAAAACTAGGACTTTAGGTCAAAGTTCAATTGAACGATTTAGCTAGTTATGTATTTTGTGTCAATCTTGGGATTTATGATAAATATATTTTTATATATATATTTTCCAAGTAGACATTGATAAAATAGACCTCTCCATAAAATTTGAGAATTTTTGGAGGTCTGTGGAATTTCTGGTGTATTTTTGAAATTGGTCAAAAAAAGGTTGATTTTTTCAGAAATAGCGTACCAGTCGATTGCTACAGTTAGTAGTCAACTAGTAACAGTATTTTTGAGCATAGAATGTCTCTATAAGCTCATTTCGATAAGGGTAGTCGACTGGTACCAATCTAAACATGTTTTTAGCACTGGATTTTGACCGGGTCAGCTCGTATAGATGTATGGGATCCATGGGGGATAAATATATGAGTTTAGGGTCAGTTGGATGATAAGTTTTCAACAATTGGGATATTTTTCGAAAGCTTTTTGGATGTTAGGCAAAGGGGGAGAAGTAAGGTTTAGTTGGGAAAACCTTAGTGCCTTAGTGCTTTTGCGTAGGGGGAGCCTTGGGATAGGTTCTTAAAAATCTCTGTGGGAAAATTCCTAGCTCAATGGGGAGCATAGGTGTAGGGGGAGCCTTAGGATAGGTTCAAATGTATGTTGCATTGTTTGTGATTCGGCGTTGTAAGTCCAAGTGTGTAGCCTTGGCATCGTAAGTCCATTCGGCATTGTAAGTCCAGGTGTGTAGCCTTGGCATCGTAAGTCCATTCGGCATTGTAAGTCCAGGTGTGTAGCCTTGGCATCGTAAGTCCATTCGGCGTTGTAAGTCCAAGTGTGTAGTCTTGGCATCATAAGTCCATTCGGCATTGTAAGTCTAAGTGTGTAGCCTTGCCAGCGTAAGTCCATTTGTTTTAGCATGTTTATTTGCTATTTGTTTTCCCTAACTTAAACGTATCACCAAACATCAAAAAGGGGGAGATTGTTGGAAGCAAACCCAATGGTCCGTGCGACCATGTGTTTTGGTGTTTGGGCAAATGGTTTAAGTTAGGTTCACCCTTGTATTTGATATGTGTATTTGAGTTGTGCAGGTTTACAAGATACACATGTGACTCAGGTTGATGGCTTCGTATCCGGTAAAGGATGGAGCATCCGAGGGACCGTGGACAAGGCAGCGAGGACAAGGGCCGAGGAAAGCGACTTCGAGGCATACGCGAAGGATGGCATTGGAGATGAGCCGCGGGCTTGAATGCATCCGAGGGACGAAAGTCAAAGAAAGTATGCTTGAAGACAAGAGGTCAAGGCTACAAAGAAGTGTCAAGTGAGTCATAAGGGTGAGGGTTGTGAGTGCTGAGAGATTGTACTCGGGGTAAAATCTTAAGTTTAGGGTTTACTGTAACAGTTACTGTAGCAGTACTATAGTAGTAATATAGCAGTCGACTGTTGAAAACAGCAGTCGACTGGTGTAGTCGACTGGTGCAGTCGACTGACAGTGAATAGAATGTTTCTGTTCGCTCGGTTTGTGTGGATCAATCGACTGCTAGTTTTGGCAGTTGACTGATATCGAGCCATTGGGATATAATGATCGAATTTCCACAAAGGACAGTCGACTTCTAGTTTTAGCAGTCGACTGGTAGACGGGGTTTCCAACCCGTGGCCTATATAACCAAGCCTTGGGAGCTTGGTTATAGTTGACAAAATTAGTGGTGGTAAACCCTAATTAGTAGTCTACTTGTTCTCAAGTGTTTGTGAGTGTTGTGGTGAGGTTTCTCCACCCACAAGGAGCTACTTGAGATAGCCGGAGTTTGCGGAGGTTTCTCCACCGACGGATCGGGATCGTCCACCTCAAGGACACGCCGTGGAGTAGGAGCCCTAATCTCCAAATCACGTTAAATGAATGTGTTAACGGTTTACTTATTTTTCTTTCCTTTAGTGTTTAGCTTTCATATTTGTAATTAGTTTGTATTTCCGCTGCGCATACTAACGAGTGTAGGAAGCGAGGATTTGGGGGTGCCATTTATCCAACCCCTCCTTCAATCTCGAGGATAACTCAGTGTGAATATGAGTAGAGGCAAGCCTCATTAGGCTTGCTTGTTACTTCTAATGGAGGCTAGCCTTGCGAGTCTAGTAAACACTATCTACAAGGTTTGGTAATGAACTCGTAGGTATAATTAGTAGCCATAAAATTTTTATACAATTATGTCAGCCATGTTGTATCATGTATACGTGTAATGTGTGTGATGTAATAAATTAGATTTATTGTTTTCTCTTTCGCTGTGCATTTTCAAACTGTGTCCAATGCACGTATCGCACTGGGCACCCCAACATTGTAACCCTTGCCTTGAAGGTTTGTAGAGAACCATCGATGTTATATTTTTTCATAAACACCAATTTACAACCAATAGGTTTTGATTTAGAAGATAGATCAACTAGCACCCATGTTCCATTTGCTTCCTTCCAGAAATTGGAATCTCTTGAAGGCATTGCTTTATTATATGAATTTGGATCATCTTCTAAATGCAAAACAATTGGTATTTTAGTTAACACTTTATCTCTACTTCCTTCAACTAGAAATGGTTGGTGTAGGATGCATCAAAATCGAATCTATGTTTGATGTTGTCAAAGGTTCAAAGTTAAGTCTTATTGTGATTTAATGGATTGATCAAGTGTTCATGAAGCTTAATTAAATTGGAAAGTCCTATAGTAGGTCAACTCGACTAGATACTAGGAAGTGGAAGTCTCAACAAATCATGAAAACTATGCAGGAAGCCTAGATAGGTCAATTGAACTAGACATCTAGCAAGATGGATTCGATAGATCAATAAATCAGAGAGGACTAGATATTGAATCAAGAGGAAGCCTTGACAGACCGATTAGATATTAAGCAGATGAAATCCAAACAAGTTTAAAGAACTAGATGTTTGACGGGTAAGTTGAGGTAAGCTCCTGTAGTGGAGTGGTGAGCTCATATCCTAGTAGGTCAACTCGATCAGACTAAAGAAATCAACAGAGGTTTTTAAGTCGAGATTAAGACAATCCTAATTGTCTATATTACTCACGCATACTATCATATGTTATCTAATTCTATTTTTGTAGGATTGCTATTATTATTCTGGTTGTATTAACTTTGTTTTGTAGAAAATAGGAAATCAAGTTTGCAAAGGGGTTCAGTCGACTAAATCATGTGGATCGGTTGACTGATCCAAGTAAATAAGAATGACAAGATCCATGTATCGCTGCAAATATGGAAACCTCAATTTTGTCAACTGATCAATGGGATCAGTCGACCGAACCCCTTTTGGAAAGAAGTTCTGGATATGATAGAATCATCATAGGGAAGGAAAGCATGGGGTTCCATTGATGGATAAATTTTTTCAGTCAATCAAACAACATGATTTTATTAGATCGATTAGATCAGATTGGAGCAAACAAAGAAGGGTGCGAAGATCAGTCGATGAATAAAAGTTTAATGATGGAAAGAATCCATCGACTGAACAATGTTTCAGTCGACAGAACGAGGCCTATAAAAGAAAGCCTCTAGCTTCGAGGCTGAAAAAAATTCTTTGGTCGCCCAATCTATTTCTGTTACTTCTTTCATACAAGTGCTCCTAATAGGATGCCGAGAGGCTCTCCGATAATGACACTTCATCTCCTACATCTTGTTGTCAGTATATTTGTTTTCACTTACATTTATTTAAAGTAGATAGTAGTGTTATTACTGTCCTTCTCTTTCATTTTATGAGTTTGCTTCTTCTTCGAAAGGTTTTGGAGAGAAGAGCTATAGTGTATTGCACATCCAAGCAATTAATGATCACATACTTTGAAGTAATAGTCATTGGATACGAACCAAGTAAAATCAAACTATATTTTTATTAGGTTTACATTATTCCACTCTTACTTTGATTCGGCTTTACGAAAAGATGAAATGAAAAGAAAAGTTTTTAAATAAACGAGATTCACCCCCTCTCTCAACTATTTCGATCTTACAATTGGTATCAGAGCAATATTGTTTTTAAAAGACTTAACAGTCTTTCTAGAATTTCTTTTAATCTTTTATTTAAATTATTTCTTTTCATATTTCTTTATCTCATACGAGTTATCCCAAGACAATGCCTTGAAAATTGCTATCATTTATATTGTTTTGCAAGAATGTCGATGTCTCATAAACAAGACTATTGCACCATCTACCTATTGCTCTTCAACGAAGAAGAGTTTAGCTATTGAAAATGGAGGATGGAGTGTTTCTTAAAATCTAACATCAACATATGGTTCACCATTAAGAAAGGGTACACAACACCAACCGAACTCAAAGAACCATTAGATATGGATAAACGGAATTCAGAAATGAAGAAGAAGGCCTAAGTTGATTACAAAGCAATGAACACATTTCAATGCAAGCTTACAAAAGAAGAACTCAACCGGGTTGGTCCCTTCAAGAACTATGGGGCAAACTAGTCGAGCCTCATGAAGGAACGAATGACTCTAAGGTAACAAAGCGCAATTTACTTTTAACTATAAAATGTTAGATGGAGAGATAGCTAGTCAACTACACTCATGGATAAAAGACATCCAAAACGAGCTCCACATGATCAAGCACAAACTCGAAAACCACAACATCATAAGGTATGCCCTAAAAGCCTTTCCTTGAAACTCTTTGTAGGCATCTATGGTAGATGCATACAAAGTTTTGAAGGATTTTTCGTTAATTAAATTAGATGAAATGTTTTATGTATTATAATTACACTAGCAGGCTAACTCGAGTCAAACCAAGAAAGATATTGCCTTATTTAAGTGTCAAAATAGAAGCAAAGAAATTAAGTCTAAGTCTAGACCAAAATAAGAATATGAAAGTGAGTCAGACTTAGACTCCAATAATGAATAAGAGAAAGTAAACATAGTCTAAAAAATATTTACAAAGAAGAAGAAGTTTTCCAAAAGAGATCTAAAAAAGGTTGTACAAAATAATTCAAGCAAACCTAGATCAGAGGTAACATACTACAGGTACAATGCTAAAGGACACTACAAGCATGAATGCCCTAACCTAAAGGAGGATAAATCTAAGAAATTCAGAAGGAAGAAAGCACTCAAGGCTACTTCGGACGAGTCATCTTTGGAGGAGTTGAATGAAGAAGAGCCAAAGTAATCAAGCTTCATGACACTTATGGAAAGAAATAACTCATCCGAGTTTGAATCTAAGTCAAGTCAATAATTTGAGTCCGAGTGTGAGTCAAGGCACGGATCCGTATTTGGTTTAGAATGACTAGATGAGGTAACCTCTCCTTTAGAAAATAAAATGCTTGAAATAATTGCATGGTTATCTAAAACATTAGCTAAATCTGAAGATCAGATTAACCTACTCCTTAAGGAAGTTAAATACCTTAAGGGATAAATCAACTTGAATCCCTTAGCTAACCATCTACAAGATAGAAACTCAACTCAAGTTGCATGAATTGAGGAAAAAAATCCATCTTGAAAGGCCAAGTTGAGGGACTCAAAGAAACATTGGAAAGGTTCAACTTAGACTTCAAGTATTTGAATATGATGCTTGGGTTCCAACGAGCATGTATAATAAATCTAGACTCGGATATAAAGCTAACACAACAAATAAATCTTGTCTTTGCTTTGTCAAAATGTTAGAAACCAAGTCCAAGCATGGATCCCCCACATATATTGAATTAACCATGTTAGACCAAATCAATATTGGATCCCCAAGAGTCAAATTCACTACTTAGATAGACCTTATCTAAGTTATGACTCAGGGGCAACCAATAGAAAAATTATTCTTTCTTATTTAATTAAATGCATGATTATTTGATTTATTGTCTTAAATATACATGTTTAGAATGGTTAAATATGAAAAAGTTTAACCAACCTTGACAACCTAGCATCAGAATGGATTAGGATGATAATAAGCTAAGGAAACTTTGTTGAAGGCATGTCTAGGTTAAATCATGTGTATTCTACCTAGTACACTAGACCTAGTGGATCTAACTAAAGCTACCTCAGTCAAACATGAGTTAGTTAGACCAAAACCTAGTATTATATTTTTTGGGTTGGTTGTTTTTGGGAAACTTTGTCTTAGATAAGTGGTTACTTTAATGATGTCCTTTGTGATTCACCACAGCCTAGAAGTTTACCATATAAACTACTTCTTGATGAATGCAATGCTGGTGCAGGATGTAGTATATGATCAAACGAGAGGTTTTGATCTTGCCAATAGGTTCAAGTTAAGTCTTGTGATTTTCTAATATGTGGATTCAGCTTGTAGGGAAGTCCTAGTTGAGGCTAGGTAAAAGGAGTCCTAGTTGTGGTTAGGCAAGGAAATCCTTGTCAGAGGGACTAGGCGAAAGTCTCGGAAGATCAAGGGCATCGAGCAAGAAGTCCTGGGGGTTGAGGACAGTAGGCGGAAAGGCCTGGGAGTCGAGGAAACCATGCTGAAGTCTAGATGGATAGAGAGCCAAAGGTCTAACGAAAAGTCCTTAGGGTCAAGGTCAGGCTACATAAAAGTCAAAGTCAGGTGGACCAAACTTGGTATCAGGTAAAATCTCCTGAATGGAGTGGTGAGGACGCACCCTCGAAAAGAGAGCAATAGGCATTAGTCCAACCTACGATCTCACAAGAGATCTAAAGTTGAGACTGGACAACTCGGAGAGCTGTCGATCATAATTATATTTATGTATTGTGCTAACACTGTGATGCAAGAAACTAACTAATGAAGCAAACTGGAAATGGGATCCAAGCACCTCTATCACATCCAGGTGCTTGGACTATCTAGGCGCCTTTATCACATCCAGATGCTTGTATCAGAAGGCTTATCACGGTGACGGGATCAAATCATATAAGGGCTGTTGGAGGTGCCTCCAACCAATCTAGATGCCTAGATCGAGCTATAAAAGAAGCATCGAACAGAACCTTTGATCATTCATTCAAACTCCACTATGCTTCCAAAATGACAATACAATGTCGCGCTTAAGCCTCAAGGACGCGACAATAACACAACGCCGCTATAAGCTCAAACAAGCCTAAACTTTAGTAAGTGTGGTTATTACTTTATATTACTCTCACTTTCTTCTTATGCGTTCTATTCTAAGGTTAGTAGTCTTGTTACCAACCTATATTTTGCAAAAGAAACGATTTGATAGTGATTATCCAACGAAAATGGTCTAACTAGCTGTGGGTCTTAAAGTAGTAGTCACGAAGCTATGAACTAAGTAAAAACTACTGTATTCTTAATTGTCTTTTAAATTTCGCTGCACAACTCTATGATTTTTCAAATGTTTGTAAACGCATACGAAACACGCTATTCACTCCCTCCCCACCTGTGCTTTTCTTGATCCAACACTCAAAATTAAGTTTGAATATAACCAACGTTAAACAACATTTTCAATATTTAATCTAAATTAATTAACAAACTAGTCAATCATAATCAAAACAATAATCAATTAATCTGAAAATTCCAATTAATTCAAATTTAATTATTAACCTTAACTTAATAAATCTTAAATTAATTAATCATTTTAATTAATGTGAACATTTTAATCAATAAATCTAATTAATCCGTAAAACTTCAATTAATTTAATTATCAGCTTAATTAAATTTAAATAATCCGGCATTAATTATTCGAAATTAAGCCTAATGTCAACTCAATCCAAATTGATAATTATCTTAATTAATTAATTAATTGATATGATATTAATTAATTTTAAATTAATTCAAAATTAATAATTAATTTAATCAAAATTAATTTTAATTAGCTTAATTATTTAACCAATTTAATCTTAATCCGAACTTTAATCATTTCAATAATCTTAATAATTTAATAAATTAAATTCATAATTAATCCGAAATTAATTAACTCTTACCTAATTCTAAATTAACTTATAATTATTTTAATTTAATTTAACCCAAAATTAACTTAAACTCAATTAATAATTTAATGCAAAATTAATAATTAATTAACAACCTTAATACCTAAATTAATTAATCAATTAATTAAATTATAATTCCAAAAATAATTGTTTAATCTCATGATTAGCTTAACCAATTCAATTAATCTAGATTAGTTTAAAACAATTAACTTAATTTGAATTTAAAATAAACTTAATTAACTTTAAGTTAATCTGAATTTAATTCTAATAATAATTAATTCGATTCTTAACAAAATCAAAGTTAATCTGAAAGTTTTAAAGAATCAATTCAAAATTAATTATTTAAATTAGAACTTAATTCTCAACTTAACTTAATAAATTGAAAACTTAACCTTATATATACTTAATTAAAAAAATAATTCAAAATTAATAATCTTAATTCTAAAGTAACTTAATTAATTCAACATAACTAACTTTAATTTAATTTACTTAATCAATTTTAATAACCTAAAATTAACCCTAAATTAATTTAAGCAATTTTTTTGCTTAAAACTATTAACTTTAATAATTAATCAATCTAAATAATTAAATAACCCTTATCTAATTTAAACTTAATTAAATTAATTAACTTTAACTTAATCAATCTAATTAAAAAATTACCTTCGTAATGTAATTTTACCTATTAAATTCAACTAAAATTCTAATCTAAAATTAATACAAACGTAATTCTAAATATTACTAAATAATTTAAAATTAGACAAATCATCTCACGGTTACCTTACTTGATAAGTTAGAATTAGTGAGATATATTAGGTAAAATAAATTAACTTTTACCAGCACTTTAGTTAAACATCATTTTATTAGAGATCATATTATAAAAGGAAGTATTAAACTTAACTATAATGAATCTAAATTAAACCTAGCTGATAAATTTTCTATTTACTAAAATTTTACCCAAATCTCAAGTTAGTAATCTAATTAAGATAAAAATTAGAAATGTGTTTTGTAGAATAAGTTTTATTAGAATGCAACAATTACTTGTGTTTTTTCAAAACTTATATTTTCAAAACTTTGTATTTTTTTAACTTATGATTTTCAAAACTTAGTATTTTTCTTAAATGGAATTAATCTAGGTCATACCTTAGACATCGAGAACCTATAGTTGTAGGTAGTTAACATCTCACATGCACATTAAGGTTCCTTGCTTGTGTATTGAGATACTTAAAATGGTGTCAGATGTTTAGATTTAAGCCTATCTTGTAGATATTTATATCAATGCATCGATATAAATCTAGACTAAAAATTAATAATGAACAAATTAAGTAATTCATCTTAATTAAAAATTAGCAAGAAACTAACACTCAACTTGACTGACTTAGTCAAAAGTTGTTATCTTATGATAATCAGATAAAAATTAAAATTAAACATTTCAAAATAATGATAATTTCCTAGATATTTTTAGCTTTTAAATATTTTAAAAATCACTGCATATCATTCATGTTTGGACTTTAGTATTCTAATTTTTTTTGGCTTAAAATCAAAGGAATGTCAAGTCCAGAAATATTATTTTCTTTTTGAAAAAAATTATCCTTAAATCATTTCTTTCTTTTCTTTTAAAACATTTTTTTGCTTTCAAAAAAATCTTTAAAAATCTCTCTTTAAAATATTTTGAACAATGAAAAATGTATTACTTAGAAAATATTTTCAAAAAAAAAATTAGCTTGAAAATATTTCAAAATTTAATTTTACCTTAAAACTATTTTTACCTTAAAAATATTTTAAAAATTACTTTTACCGTAACAAATATTTTTTTTAACCTTAAAAAATATTTTTATAATTTTACCTATCTTCCAAAAACTTTGTTTAAAATCTTAGTTGCTAAGTTTTTAGGTATAACTTTTAGTTAAAACATTTTTGAAAAAATACCTTCTACTTCGAAAATTTTTCAAAAGAAACAATATTTTGAAAGATATAAAAATGTCTTTGGAAAATATTTAGTTGAAATATTCACTTAAAATATTTAATTGTTTCTAAACTCTTTTAAAATTTAAGCAATGATCTCATTATTTTTTGATATGTATCAATTGGGGAGAAATGAGATTAAAAGTTAAAAAAAATTAGTGATTCAAAAATATTAAATTAAGAGGGAGAGTTAACTTGAGGAATAGTTATTTCATGTAGGGTTGTAGCCATCTTGTGAGGAGGTGCGACCTCCACCTCTGATTCTTTTTTAAAAAATTAATAGTATATTTAAAAAAGTCATCACCGCTATTTTAACCAATCTATTCATCATGTTTTGTCATCGAAAATTAAAATTGATCACATATTTGGAAAGCCCTCAACCTAAGCTATCCATTAGTGTCACTTTTACTAGGAAATATCACAACTTAGAATGTTAAATATTGAATTTTTAAAATAAAATATAGAATAATAAATGTCAAAATTAAATATAGAATGCAAAGTGAGGGTGTTAAATTAAAATTGGATTAGGTTCGAACTAAATCCAATGGGTAGGTGTGGAGATAATGATTACATTGGTTCAAACCGGTATTGAATTGGAGTTGAATTTCCTCAAGTTATGAACGAATCAAATTTAAAGTTTGAATATGTTCGATCTATTTAAAAATAATTATGGTATTTTTGAGGAAATTTTCTCTTTCATTTTTATCTCCCTTTTCTCCCTACGTAACTACATGCAGCCTGCTGTGCCATATGCCATCATTGTACCTTCGCTCATTTCTCTCCTTTACTCCCTTTACACACAACTCTTTTACCATTTTGTCCAATTGTCACACCCCAAAGGAGTCCTTTCTGAAAAATTTCGACAACATCTTTCCTATACCGGTGACAATCTGAGGCATACATACATACAAAATACATTAATCACATATGACTGGAATATACACAACACGCAGTTAATAATGCAGCCCACACGACTGAAACATAGCATAACTACGCAGTTAATAATGCAACCCACTCGACTGAAACATAGCACAGCGAAAATCACAAAATAACTAACATGAAACGAACAAAACTACTAACAGCGAGCCGACTTGGCTTGACACATCACCACCAACCAAATACAAGATACCACAAAACAAAACTCCAAATCCACATCAAACTATTACAATACCAAGATCACAAATCCAAAACAAAATAGCGTAAGAAAGCGAAACTAGAAGATCATCCTCGAATGTGACATGGGATTAGCGGACAGGATCTCCAGACGACTCCATAAATCCTTTACTTGCTACCTGGTGAAATAAACCAGTTTATGGGGTGGTGAGTGTTGGTTCAGTGGGACCGGCAAGAGGGGGGTGAATTGCCTGTAACTCAAAAAGTATACCCTCCTCAAAAACTTTAACTCAAAATGAAAGCAACAAGAGTATTATAAATTAAATGACAGAAACAAAAAGAGAGACGACTCAACTATTTAACTTAGTTACAACCGAGACGGTTGTTAATCCAAGGCGGTTAGAAAGCGCACTAGAAACGTCTCCTTCTTTGAAGGTGGAGAAGCCTTTTACACTTTGAGAGCACAGAAGTTGCTAAGAATGAAAGTACAGAGTTGTTGTTTCGAATAGTTGTTCGAGACCCCTTTATATAGGAGTTCTAGAACTTATCAAATCACCTGATCTTCGGGATTGACCGATCCCCAGGTTCGGTCGATCGCACCTGATGAACTCTCCCAGCTTTCCGTCTAGATGCAGGCTCTGTGGATCAAGCTTAGGTTTGGTCGACCAATCCTTGCGTTCGGTCGACCGATCAGCACACTGTCTCCCTGAGCTAGCCCAATTAGCATGCTCGACTAGGTCTTTTGGTTTCTCGTCGGTTCGACCGACCGATCAGAGGGTCTGGTCGACCGATCAACCAACAGCTGGATGCTGACGTGGATGCGACAGCTGGCTTCTGAAGATAGGGGTTCGGTCGACCGACCATGGCGTTCGGTCGATCGAACACTTGTCAAGTCAACTCCCGGTTGACTTGCTCTGGTTCGGTTTGCTTGGGTGATTTTGGCCAACCGGAATAGGGCTCACCCGAACCCAATTCCCGGCCTTCTCCTCGAGCAATCTTTCGTCCCGGCTTTACGTCCCTCGAACACCGCACACGTTCTTCTCGCCCACTGGTGTACTCTTCCGCAGCTCTCTCGTCCTTCGGATGCACCGAGCCCGTCGGCTCCCTTCCTGTGTCGTCCTTCTCGCTAGCTGCGTCTTCTGCTTGGCTTCTTGCGCTCCTAAGCTCCTGCACACTTAGACACAGGGATCAGACAAACATGACCTAACCTAAACTTGGTTGATCACATCAAAATAATCACGGGGTCCAATAATCTCCCCCTTTTTGATGCGCATCAACCCAAGTTTGAGTTAGGGAAAAACAAGCAAATAGTAATTTTAAGAAAATTACTAAACTAACATTTTAAGCACAAAATTTTAAAATTTTTTTAATTTTCTTAACTCCCCCTAAACTTGTTACTTAAGTCTCCCCCTTTGATCACAGCAAAAACGGGAGAAAAAATTTTCTAAGGCATTTTGAAAAAAAATTGCTAAGTGAAAATTTAATATTATTTTCAGAAAAACTTAGCTTAGATAAATCTAATTTCAGAAAAGATCTTAATTAAAAAAATAAAAATTTTTTTTAAGTAAAACTTTCAAGAAATATTTTTCTAGAAAAAAAAATATTTTTGAAGAATTTCTAAGGAAATGTTTAAAAACTTTTCAAAGCATTATTTAATTCTAATTTTAATGCTTTTATCAGAAAGTTAATCAAACAGTTTATTTCGATATTTCGACTTCCAGGTCGTGGCGAGACACTAGGCCTTCTTGGTTATTGGAGCAACAACCACTTCCTTCGACAAAACTTCATAAAGAAATTCATTGTTTAATTTTCTCACTGTAAGCTTTTAACTAAAATAAAAATTTAAACTAGCAACGATTTTGGAACCCAGTAAAGGTTCCTTCCTACAGGGTTGGTCAAAAACTTAAGGGGTACATATCCTTTAGGTATTCTTCTAAGTTGACCTTGATGTTTTCTTACATACCAGTTTAATTTTCCATAAACATTAATTTATTTTTGAAAAGCATTAGTTTTTAAACATGAATTTTCAGTTTTCAATTTTCAATTTCCAAATTTAATTTCTCATTTTCTAAATTCAAATTTTCTAACTTTGTTTTTAAATTGGAAATTTCTTTTTTCTGATTTGACTAAGTCTTTAGTAAGTACTTTGATAAACTTAAAAGACTGAGAAGGAGTGAGATCACGTACCTTACTTACCTCACTTGGTGATGCTCCCCCTTCATCGTAGCTTTCTTCTTCTGATTCTCCCCCTTGATCAATACTCATCTCTGAGTCCGAGTCATCTTCGAAGAGATGGTTGGCCACCAGTGCTAGTCCCGAGAAAGCCTCGGCTTCTGACTCGGAGGAAGAAGAATCATCCCATGTAGCTTTCAGGCTCTTGCGTGTAGAGGATGTCGGTTTTTGAGGCTTTTCTTTGTTTTTTTTCTTCAGTTTGGGGCAATCATCCTTGATGTGCCCTTCCTCGTTACAGTTGTAGCATCGGACCGTCCTTCTGTTGCGTTGATGCTTTCTCGACTGTGATTTAAATTTATTAGTTTTAACAAATTTATTTAGCTTTCTTACCAATAATGCTGCTTCGTTTTCATCGATCGAGGCTTCGGAGTTAGAACCATTTATTCTTGCCTTTAAGGCAATGCTCTGACTAGTCTTCTCTACTCCATTGGGCTCTGCAACTCGAGATTCGTGAAGTTGAAAAGTAGAAAACAAATTTTCTAAAGTACTTACCTCGAAGCCCTTAGAGATGTAGTATGCATCTACTAAGGATGTCCATTCTGGAATTCTAGGGAAGGCGTTGAGTGCGTATCGGATAGAGTCTTGGTTCGTTACTTCTTCTCCAATGTTGCTTAGTTGAGTTATTAGCTCCTTAATCCTTGCTTGGAGTTACGCTACATCCTCGTCGGTGTTCATCCGGAGATTCGTTAGTTGTGTCCGAAGGATGTCGCGCCTCGCTAGCTTTGCTTCCGAGGTACCTTCATGGAGTTCTAGGAATTTCTCCCAGAGGTCTTTTGTGGAGTCGTAGCTTCCGATCCGACTTACCTATTGGGGCGGAAGAACGCTGAGCAAGTGGAACACAGCCTTTCCGTTAGCCATGAAATTAACCTGCCCTTTCTTCGTCCATTGGCATTCTTCTTTGTCTTTTGGAGTTGCAAAACCATATTTCATTATAATAAGAATGTCAAAATCCGTTTTAAAGAATACCTCCATTTTTCGCTTCTATGTAGCGAAATCTCCGTCGAACTTTGGGGGATGAATGTTCGCGTCGGCCATTGTCCTGATCTTTATGCTTCAGACGACGGTTAGTCCTTCTGAGGTTGTTGGGCTCTAATACCACTTGTTGGTTCAGCGGAATCGACAAGAGGGGGGTGAATTACCTGTAACTCAAAAAGTATACCCTCCTCAAAGAACTTTAACTCAAAATGAAAGCAACAAGAGTATTATAAATTAAATGACAGAAACAAAAAGAGAGACGACTCAGCTATTTGGCTTGGTTACAACCGAGACGGTTGTTAATCCAAGGTGGTTAGAAAGTGCACTAGAAACGTCTTCTTCTTTGAAGGCGGAGAAGCCTTTTACACTTTGAGAGCACAGAAGTTGCTAAGAATGAAAGTACAGAGTTATTGTTTCGAATAGTTATTCGATACCCCTTTATATAGGGGTTCCAGAACTTGTCAGATCACCTAATCTTCGGGATCAGGTTTTGACTCGAGAGGGATCGGTCGACCGATCCCCAGGTTTGATCGACCGAACCTGATGAACTCTCCCAGCTTTTCGTCTGGATGCAGGCTCTGTGGATCGAGCTTAGGTTCGGTTGACCGATCCTTGCATTCGGTCGACCGATCAGCCAACGGTCTCACTGAGCTGGCCCGATCAGCACGCTCGACTAGGTCTTCTGGTTTATCTTCGGTTCGGTCGACCGATCAACCGATCAACCAACGACTGGATACTAACGTGGTTGCGACGGCTGGCTTCTGAAGATAGGGGTTCGGTCGACCGGTCATGACGTTCGATCGACAGAACACTTGTCAAGTCAACTCCCAATTGACTTGCTCTGGTTTGGTTTGCTTGGGTGATTTCGACCAACCAGAATAAGGCTCACCCGAATCCAATTCCCGGTCTTCTCCTCGAGCAATCTTCCGTCTCGGCTTTACGTCCCTCGAACGTCGCGCACGTTCTTCTCGCCCACCGGTGTACTCTTCCGTAACTCTCTCGTCCTTCAGATGCACCGAGCCCGTCGGCTCCCTTCCCGTATCATCCTTCTAGCTAACTGCATCTTCCGCTCGACTTCCTGCGCTCCTAAGCTCCTGCACACTTAGACACAAGGATCAGACAAACAAGACTTAACCTAAACATGGTTGATCACATCAAAACAACCACGGAGTCCAACAGTGAGTACTAAGACTCAACGGGTAATAGACAAATAGTGCATGAACATACTAAAGAACTAGAGATACAAAGGTATACAGTCTATAGGGAAAATAACAAATACTACCATGATATCAAGATAAATGTCCATACCTGAAACCATATCTTAGGCTAGTAATAGAAGATCAGGTGTAGCAAAGACCTGCTACAATACTGCTCATAACTACATGGGTAACATGTGAGGTATATACTTATTAATAATAAGTAAGTCAGTGTCTAAACACATACCACAGGTATATAACTCAACATAAGTAAGCATATCTAACATATAGATATACTAATGTCACAACATAAGTAAGCAATAGCAGTATAAGTAGGCAACAACAGAATAAGTATACAACAATAGCATAAGTAAGCAACAACAGCATAAGTATAATAATAATAGCGTATGCACGGATGGTCACCCCGCCCACCCTTCTGCACCACGACCCCTGTATGGTCGAGAGGCCGGATCGATGACAACTGTACAACACTCCAACTGTCATTACTCTCGAGTGACCGAATGGACAGTTGCATAGTAACTATCAAGCTACGTAGCAATAGGGTCTCTGCTGCTCACAACTCCAGCCGCCACTACCCATGAGTGGCCGAGTGTGACACGATAGGACAAGCAACATGCTCCAGCTACCACTATCCATGAGTGACCGAGCATGCGGCCCTGGCCAACGACCCTCTCAACCACAAGAAAGACATGTAGTCGGCATGCATGCAATGACATGATGCGTAAAATACAGCAGTCATCATATATATATAAACAGAAAACAAGTATGCTACATGAATCCAGCATGCTCAATAAGATATGTAAACATACAACATTCAAAGCAAGTAAACATGGTATCTAGTATCCATATATCCCATATATAATATCTAGTATCTGGTATCTGATATCTGCTAAATATCACGAATAACAACGAGAGACTGTATAGATACAGAGACGAGTAGCTCAAAGATTGAGTGGATAAATATCAAACACCGAAAAAATACGAGTGGAGTCAAGATAAACCACAATAACTATCTGAATATACACAGATCATGCACTAAAGTCAATGTATTAGAGAGATAAAGCAAGACGCCTATCTCGAATCCAAAATCCTGTGATCACATAATGTATGATATAACTAATCAAATATGAACTAGTTAGTTAAACCATCATGAACCAAATAACTAACTAAACCCTAATCTGATTAGGAATCTATACATTAACTCCGTTTCCATTATTAATCCCAAATCTGATAGTTAATCAATTTCACTAATCATATTATCACCAATTAACATCTCAAATAGAATCTGATACCAATACATATCAACCTAGCACCATAATCAAATAACAAATCATTTAATCCATGAAGACAAACAACCTCATAATCAATCAACCCCTAACCATAATATAATCAATTCGATACGGGCTAAACATAATTCAATTCTAACAACTCACCTTAAATTCGAAGACTTCCCTATTTGAAGATTCCCTACCAAAGAAGCGCTTGCTATCCGGGTTCATGGCCAAAGCGGAGTTGTTGATTCCCATGTCCAACACCCTTCTTCGGTCACTCCCTTCCCTACAATGAATCCTTGGCAACCGCACTCAATGCCAATGGTAGTGAGCAGGAAAGGTCAGCAATCTGCTCACAATGATATCCCCACAGCCTGTGGATGACACCCTTCAGTCCCGATCGGCTAAGAAACTATCAATAGGGGAAGCATTTCGAATACACAGTACCGTGGATGAACGAGATGGGGAGGAGCTACCGGCAGTGGAATGGATGATGATCTCATTTTGGAACAGAAGCTCTCTGATGGTGGCAACTAGGGCGCGAGGTGGATCGACATCGATCGATTGTAGGGGTAGGTGGCAATCGACCCAAGGAAGAAGGTTGACGGACCTTTGCCCGAGACCGAAGAGGGGCCAACAACAGTTCCCACCACCACCGGCAGCGTGCAATCAATGGCGACATTGGTGGCATCAGACAACATGTGCGGCGTGACAAGGCTACCGACGATCGAGCGACACTGTGATATCGACAAAGGGAATCGACGGCCCAACCTCACGATGACGACAACAGTGGCGCTGACCATCGAGGAAACTAGATGCTCAGGAGACGATGATTGAAATCGGAGAAGAGGTCGACAATGAATTGCTGGTGTGGCGATGAGAAGAGTGGAAGATGCGATCGGGAAAGAGGAGAAGGCGAAAACGGAATGAGGAACGGTGAGAGGAAGAGTTAGGGCAAGGCTTATAACTTCATACATAGGGTTTAATTTATTAAACCTTAAATTAATTTTTCAATCAACTCCCACTTAAATGATGTTCCAAACAGCCACCACCTAGCCCCATCGATTCATCCCCACACAACGAGTCATACTGACTCCGTTTAAATCCTGAAAAAATCCTAAAAATTTCTGAAAAATCCAATAATATTACTTCTCAAATAACTTTATTATTTATTTATTATTTGGGTGCCGTATTTTACATTCTCTCCCACTAACAAAAATTTGATCTCCAAATTTACTGCTCAACTTAGGGATCCTCATATAAGAGTAACAACTAAAGAACATACTCATATACCACTCCATCCAAGTATCATAACAAATCTCCATTCGTAAAAGATGACTCTGTGGGTTATGAGCTCACTCTGCTTTCGCTACTCCCCTACTACTATCTAACCAATTGTAAACAAAACAACTATTTCCAAAATCCATAACATACACTATCAGCAAAACCTCCAACACCCATATAATGAGCTCAGATTGTCCATCTGTCTGAATTTGAAAACCTCTACTACAACAAAGCTCCATACTCCTGATTTGCTATCAACTCTGCCAGAAATGTGAGGTGAATTACGGATCCTAATTCGATACAATGCTCAAAGATACACCATAAAACCTGATGACCTCTGTACAGTATAACCCTACTAATCGATTCCAAGAGTCTATCATACAGATCGGTAGAATAGGAGAAAATTAGTCAATCATTCAACGATTACCCAATATCGCAACATAACCTCTATAAGTCCTAGGTAATCCCACAACAAGGACCATTATAACAAATTCCCATTTCCATTCCAATATTTGAATCAAATGAAATTATCCTTCTAGTATCCGATGTTCAGCCTCTATTGGCTGACATTATGAACATCAAGCTACAAAATCTGCGATGTCTTTCTTCATGTCGTCCAACCAACCAGAACACTCCAAGTTTCTATACATCGGGTATCACCCAGATGTATCGCAAATCCAAATCGATGTGTTTCCTGTAGTAACTCCTCCCAGATAAGAAGTAACTCAGAAACACACATAATCTCCCATGGAAATAAAGAATCTCATTCTCATTACACAAAAATTCTAACTACTGGTAAGAGACTACTCTGCTCATGCTACTGTTGGGTGCTACTCGGAATTCCGTTATGTTTCCCCTGTACAAAAATTTATACAAGCATAGAGCTTTTCCTAGCAACCCATGTGCTTTTTAGAAGTTAAACTTGGATTGCAAACGAAAATTAACATTATTAATCCAAGTTCAACCCATGTGTTCATCAGAAGTTAAACCATATTATAGAAGTTGATTAAATATCTATTTCAAGGATTAGCTTCCAAGTCGTTGGCGAGACACTCGGCCTTCTTGGGTATGAGATCATCCACCACTTCCTAGACAAAGTCTTTCAAAGAAATTGAATATTTAAACTCCTTACAGTAAACCCTAGGTTTAACTACAGAGACCTCAATCGAAACAAAAGATCGCTAGCATCTTGTGTTGGTATTTCAGGATCCATATAAAGGAAAACTAAACTAGTACACAACGAAAACAATTAACTAGTTATACATTTCTTTGCATCTTAAAGACCTCTTGATCTTCTGCTGTATTCCTCTCCTCCTCTTGGATGTCGTGTGGGCGACGATCTACCAAGACAACACCACCCGAACCACTTCTTTGCCTCCAAGACTTTCGACCACCAAGGGATGCTAGAATAGGGAGCCTCCTTCTTTTCTTCTTCTCCTCCAAGTAACCGACCACAAGAAGATGGAGCCTCTTGATGCCGTCGACCCTTGGTAAAGGAAACAAGGGGAGAATTGAAAGGGAAGAGGGTCGGCCACAACAAGCATTAAAAGAAGAGACTTAGGTTGTGTTCTCCCATAAGGCACTATCTACTTCTCTTTTATAATCCTTGGTAAATGTAAAAAAGGAAAGATTTAAAATTAAAACCTTTCTATTATGTGTGGCTGGCCTTTATTTGGGCAACAATTAAGGAAAAATTTTAAATTAAAATCTCTCTTTTAAATCATTGTGGATGGTTACAAAAAGGAAAGATTTTAAAATTAAAATATCTCTTTTAAATCATTGTGGATGACTATAAAAAGAAAATTTTAAAAATTAAAATCTCTCTTTTAAATCCCTTTGAGGATGACTATAAAAGGAAAGATTTTAAAATTAAAATCTCTCTTTTAAATCCATTGGAGGATGGCTATAAAAGGAAAGATTTTAAAAAATTAAAACTCCCTTTTAATTCCCTTGTGGCCAGCCCCTTGCTTGGGCACCAAGGAAGGCTTGGTCGGCCACCTCTTGGGCTCTAAGCAAAGCTTGGCTGGTCCTTTCTTGGGCACCAAGCAAGGATGTGGTCGGCCCATTAATTGGATAAGAAGTAGACTTGGTTGGATACAAGGCTTTATACATAGGGGCTATAATAGGGACCTAGAGGAGGAATTGACTTTGGTCTCCTGATGAGTTTGAGCTTCCTGTGTTCAACCCGAACACTCAACTCAAGTTCATCAATAATAACTCATACCACTAAAGAGTTATTATTGAACTACCGCACCAATCCCATATTACATTATGGGCTCCTTCTTATCATGAGTGCGTTAATCTCCGTATATTTAAGATATCGAATGTCTATTAATTAAATGAGTTACTGACAACTCACTTAATTAACATCTAGCTCCAAGAGTAGTACCACTCAACTTCATTGTCATGTCAGAACTAAGTCCACCTACAGAGTTTACATGACAATCCTTATGAACTCCTCAAGGGGACATCATCATCCTAATAAATAGGACACAGTTTCCTTCTATAATCAACAACACATCATATAAATAATATTATTTCCTAACTTATCGGACATATTAATTTAACGAATAAATCTCACCCGTTGATAATTAAAGAAATAAATACTAAGTACATGTGTTTGTTATTATATCGGAATTAGGAGTACGCACATCCATAATAATAGATGTTTTATTCTTTTATGCAGTCAGTATAAAAGGAACAACCTCAAATGGTCCTGCTCAATACACACATAGGTACTAGTGTAATTTTATAGTCAAGATAAACCAATACCAAATTACACTACAATCATTCCAATGGTTTGTCCCAATCCATCTTGGCTGTGAGCTACTATTTATAATTTATAAAGAATTGATAACATGATCTTCTGTGTGACACCACACACCATGTTATCTACAATATAAATTAAATGGACAACTGCATTTAACTAAATGCAGACATTTGACCAATGTGATTCTCATTTCAAAATAAATGTTCATACAAAAAGCTAGGCTTTAGTATACATTCTAACAGCTACATCGGAACTGCACCAAACCCTAAGTACAATACATCTATGTAGAGTATAAATCCATCTACACCAGATGGTAAAACTAAGACGGGTGTAGTTATCAGCTTTTTGTTCCAGCTCCTGAAACTGGTCTCAAAAACATATGTCCAGGAAAATTCCACACTCTTCCTAGACAATTAAGTCAACGATATAATAATGCTGGAGAAATTCTCAATCAATCTCCGGTAATATTCAGCCAGACCAAAGAAATTGCGAGTCTCCTGTATAGAGTACGGCTACTCCAAACTGGCAACAACCTCTATCTCCTGTGGATCCAAAGGTATACCCCTACTGGTGACCATGTGTTCCAGAAATCTCACAGGAGAATCAAAATGCACCCTATAGAACTCAGCATAAAGATGTTCCCATTGAAACATTTCTGGAACTATGCGAAGATAGTGTTCGTGATCCACCTCGGATTAGGAATATATCACAATATTGTCACTGAAGACAATATCAACTGATCTAAATACCCTAAGAATACCAAATTCATTGAGTCTGTGGAAATATTTAGGGCACTGTAAGCCTACATGGCCATATCAAGGACTCATAACATCCGTACAACAGACATACTCAATTGTAAGATTACCTGACAACGAGTCTATGATCGAATCACCAACTACAAATCACCAAATCCATAAATATTACACAAGTGCTACTCCTCATGTTGCTATCAACATCAAATACCAAACAATAGATCATCAAGTCTTATATCCACTAATAGATCATCAGAAAACAACGTATCACAATATTTGATCCAACAATATCCATCAATCTCAAACCATCCTCAACATTAATCAAACCTGATAATTTTCCTAATGACCAACTCTCATCTTGGTACACTATCAAGATGTAGAAGTATATCATCATCCTACCAATGGTATATAACTATTGAAGTCCAAGGGATATCCCTTGACTTCCTGATCGATAATCAACAACTCTCCAAGCGGTAGAGATATGATCCATCCAAAAGATATAAGTATAAAAACTCTACCCATCAGAGAATATCACCACAAATCTCATAATCATACCCGTAAATATCTTCTGACAAATGTCGATAAAATATCGAACCTCCTGATCTACCATATAAACTTTAAGACCTTTAGTAAATAATCATGTGGTCAAGGTCTTGAGCTACTTATGGAGACAATGTTAGCTGAGTCGACTAACCATTGTCATACAACACATCATACTACATATGCTCCACCTGAGGTTCAATAACCTCTAGTGACGAGTAATGCCCACAAGGGTAGAGGAGTACTATCAACAAATAACTAACCAACATATCTATCAATCGTCGTTTTACTCCTCGAAGATCATCATCTTAAACTTTCACTCAGTAATGGTGAAACTTCATAGGTGTTAATCAACTAACACCATGTTCTCCACATAATTACGGGTCATACATATCTAGGTATCATTGAGGATATCTAACTATATCCGATCGGTCCATGAGTCAGGATCTCCCATGGAACAGCGCTAGACGAGTCAACTAATCATCACCTTATAAATCATTATGCTTCAAAGGAAGTAGAGAAGTACTCTCTCAGAATACCTCGAAAATAATCGTCAAGTGATGTATGGACCTTCAGAAAACATCATCCGCTTCTTCTTTCACGTGGTGTCTGATCACGTAAAAGTTAAGCAGCTAACTTCAACTTTTCTCCACTAGTACAAGTCATATATCTGAATATGCTCACCGATTTATACACCTATATAACAAATGTATCACGTAAGTGTTAAGCGGCTAGCTTTACACTTTTCCACATCAGTTGGGGCATTTATCCAAATGTACCCTCTAGGTCATCCTACCAGGTACATATAGTCCATGGTCAAAGTCCCCATGGAATAGAATACATTGATCTTCTACAGACTAGTCAAGCCAACAATGGTATGCGACTAACTCAATCAATTCTTCGTCTGTACAAGTTATGAACTCAAATGTGCCTTCTAGGTTATCTAACCAAACACAAATAAACCAAAGGTCAAAATCTTCATGAAATAGAGTAAGTCGGTCTCCTACTGACCGAACTAATAACTTGGTACTCTACTAACTACACCAACAAGAATGGATCAATCCTCTACTGATCAAGTCAACAAAGGTAAATCGAACATCTACTAACTGAAGCAACTAAGATAAATCATTCCTCTACTACCCCAAGTTAACAAAGGTAAATCCATTCTCTACTAACCGAAGCAACAAGAGTAAATTGGTCCTCTACGGACCGAACCAACTAGAGTAGATCAATACTCTACTAAGCAAGTCAACAAGGGTACATCGGTCCTCTACTGACCGAACCTACACGAGTAAATCAATACTCTATTGATCAAGCCAACATGATATTTAGCAAATACTATCCACTACCAAACTAGTGATAACAGAAACTAATAATACTGGTGGTATGGTAAAAGAAATCTCATGAGACTGTGATCCCTAATCTCTAGCAGTGTTTGATGGATCTAACTAAAGGCTGTCATAACACAAGTCAGGTATAAATAACTAGTCAAGTAACAATGAAAGTGTATGATAACAATAGACCACAAACCTCCTACAGCTTGGAGATTCCTGTCGCTGCCTGGTCCCAAAATCCGAAGAGTCACATCGAGAAACCAAATCATGAAAATCCAAAACACAAAAAATAGGTCTCGTAAACCTATGGCTCTGATACCAATAAATTATCACATCCCCAAAGGAGTCCATACCGAAAAATTTCGACAATATCTCCCCTGTACCGATGACAATCTGAGACATACATACATATAAAATACATCAGTCACATACGGCAGGAATATACACACAACCACACAGTTAATAATGCAGCCCACACGGCTAAAACATAACATAACCACGCAGTTAATAATACAGCCCACTTGGTTAAAACATAGTAAAGCGAAAATCATAAAATAACGAACATGAAACAAACAAAACAACTAACTGCGAGCCGGCTCGGCTTGAAACATCACCACCAACCAAATACAAGATACTATAAAGCAAAATTCCAAATCCACATCAAACTATTACAATACCAAGATCACAAATCTAAAACAAAATAGCGTAAGAAAGCGAAACTAGAAGATCATCCTCGAATGTGACATGGGACTGGCGGACAAGATCTCCAGACGATTCCATAAATCCTTTACGTGCTACCTGGTGAAATAACTAGTTTACGGGGTGGTGAGTACTAAGACTCAGCGGATAATAGACAGATAGTGCATGAACATACTAAAGAACTAGAGATACAAAGGTATACAGTCTGATAGGGAAAATAGCTGATACTACCATGATATCAAGATAAATGTCCATACTTGAAACCATATCCTAGGCTAGTAATAGAAGATCAGGTGTAGCAAAGACTTGCTACAATACTGCTCATAACTACATGGGTAACATGTGAGATATATACTTATTAACAATAAGTAATTCAGTGTCTAAACACATACCACAGGCATATAGCTCAAGATAAGTAAGCATATCTAACATATGGATATACTAATGCCATAACATAAGTAAGCAACAGCAGTATAAGTAGGCAACAACAGAATAAGTATACAACAACAACATAAGTAAGCAACAATAGCATAAGTATAATAATAACAGCGTATGCACGGATGGTAACCCCGCCCACCCCTCTGCACCATGACCCCTGTATGGTCGAGAGGCCGGATCAATGATAAATGTACGACACTCCAGCCGCCACTACTCTCGAGTGACCGAGTGGGCAGTTTACATAGTAGCTATCTAGCTACGTAGCAATAGGGTCCCTGTTGCTCACAACTCCAACCGCCACAACCCATGAGTGGCCGAGTGCGACATGACAGGATAAGTGACACGCTTCAGCTACCACTACCCATGAGTGACCGAGCATACGACCCTGGCCAACGACCCTCTCAACCACAAGGGAGACATGTCGTCGGCATACATACAATGACATGATGCGTAAAATGCAACAGTCATCATATATATATATATATATACAGAAAATAGGTATGCTACATGAAGCTAGCATGCTCAATAAGGTATGTAAACATACAACATTCAAAGCAAGTAAACATGATATCTAGTATCCATATATCTCATATCTAATATTTAGTATTTGGTCTATGGTATCTACTAAATATCACGAATAACAACGAGAGACTGTATAGATATAGAGACGAGTAACTCAAAGATTGAGTGGATAAGTATCAAACACAGGAAAAATATAAGTGGAGTCAAGATAAACCACAATAACTATCTGAATATACATAGACAATGCACTAAGGTCAATGTATTAAAGAGATAAAGCAAGAAATACCCACCTTTATATGTAGATCGTGTCAAACCAATCCCATGTCGAGATGTCCGTCTCGAATCCAAAATCCTGTTATCACATAATGTATGATATAACTAATCAAATATGAACTAGTTACCTAAATCCATCATGAACCAAATAACTAACTGAACCCTAATCTAATTATGAATCTATACAGTAACTCCATTTCCATTATTAATCCCAAATCTGATAGTTAACCAATTTCATTAATCATATTATCATCGATTAACATCTCAAATAGAATCTGATACCAATCCATATCAACCTAGCACCATAATCAAATAACAAATCATTTAATCCATGAAGACAAACAACCTCATAATCAATCAACCCCTAACCATAATGTAATCAATTCGATATGGGCTAAGCATAATTCAATTCTAACAACTCACCTTAAATTCGAAGACTTCCCTATTTGAAGATTCCCTACCAGAGAAGCGCTTGCTATTTGGGTTCGTGGCCAAAGCGGAGTTGTTGATTCCCATGTCCAGCACCCTTCTGCGGTCACTCCCTTCCCTACAATGAATCCTTGGCAACCGCACTCAATGCCAATGGTAGTGAGCAGGAAAGGTCAGCAATCTGCTCATAATGATATCCCGATAGCTTGTGGATGACACCCTTCAGTCCCGATCGGCTAAGAAACTATCAATAGGGAAAACATTTTGAATACACAGTACCGTGGATGAACGAGATGGGGAGGAGCTACCGGCAGTGGAATGGATGATGATCTCATTTTGGAACAGAAGCTCTCTGTGGTGGCAACTAGGGCACGAGGTGGATTGACATCGATCGATTGTAGAAGTAGGTGGCAATTGACCCAAGGAAGAAGGTTGACGGACCTTTGCCTGAGACAGAAGAGGGGCCAACAGCAGGTCCCACCACCACCGGAAGCGTGCAATCAACGGCGACGTCAGTGGCATCAGGCGACAGGTGTGGCGTGACAAGGCTGCCAGCGATCGAGCGGTGCTGTGATATCGACAAAGGGGATCGAATACCCAACCTCACGGCGGCGACAACAGTGGCGCTGGCCATTGAGGAAACAAGATGCTCAGGAGGTGATGATCGAAATCTGAGAAGAGGCCGGCGACGAATTGCTGGTGTGGCGATTAGAAGAGGGGAAGATGCGATCGAGAAAGAGGAGAAGGCGGAAACGGAACGAGGAACGGTGAGAGGAAGAGTTAGGGCAAGGCTTATAACTTAATACGTAGGGTTTAATTTATTAAACCTTAAGTTAATTATTCAATCAACTCCTACTTAAATGATGTTTCAAACAGGCCCCCACTTAGCCCCACTCATTCATCCCTACAAAACGGGTCATATGAATTCCGTTAAATCCCAAAAAATTCTTAAAAATTCTCAAAATTCTTGAAAAATACAAGAAGATTATTTCTCAAATAACTTTATTATTTATTTGTTATTTGGGTGTCATATTTTACCCCAACTATAACAACAATAAGAGGAGTAATTTGTTCCTTTCTTATTTTCTCTTTCATTAATTGAAGGAAGGAAGGAGAGTTGTAAAGTATAAACTTTATTTTATTAGGTTGCTAGTTATGATAATTATTTAGATTGAAATAGAAGTCTCATATGTAAGAATGCTAAATATTATGAGAAAGTGAGATCACAAATGATTTAGATCATAAATGTTTTAGCTAGAACTCAAGGTTAAGGTCAAAAATTTTGAAATTAAGTTCATTTTCAACTCCTTAAATTCAAAATTTAGTTTTTTACATTGTGAAAATTGACTTATACTAATGTTTGAAATTTTTAAAAATTGCCCCTAGTTTAAAATCCTGGCTATGCCATTGGTTTCAAGTTATATTTAAACTTAACTTTGAACCTGATTACCAAACATCAAAAAGGGAGAGATTGTTAGTGCAAAATATACCAGAGTTGAACCTATATTTTGATGTTATCAAATGTTCAAAGTTAAGTCTTGTTATGATCTAATAGAATGATCAACTTTTTAGAAAGCTTAACTTGGAAAGTTCTGGTAGGTTAACTGAATCAGATACTAGGCGATGGAAGTCTCAGCAGATCATGAAAACTAAGCAGGTAACCTAAATGGGTCAAGTGTGTAAGATGGAGGCACGTTGGGGGGGGAGGGGGGGGGGGGAGGGGGTGAATCACATGAATTTTAAAAGCTTTGTCTTTTTTTTTAACTTTAAAAAAGATTGGGAGTGTGCAACGGAAGAATAACAGAAAATAAGAAAAATAGTATATGATCCTGTCTGAAAGCTTGACATGATGAAGAGCTGGGGACAACAGGCGATGACTCCAAAGAAAAGATAGACGGCGACTCTGGGGAAGATGAATAACGGTAGATCTGAGAACACCAAAGCAGATCTAGGAGAAGCCCAGTAAAGAATACCTCCCAACGAGGAAAATAGCAGGTTAAAGCTAGATCTGAGAAGACCAGAGCAGATATATGAGGACTCCGATGAAGAGCGCCTCCGATGTCTTCACTCCTGCGCACTATGAAACCAACCAACAAAGCGTTAGTGACCTAAGATCAGGGTGGGAATCCCTGGCTAGGCCCTCCGACGCTCAAATCAGTCCTCTCTATTCCTCAGCGAGAAGAAGAAGAAGTACAGTAAAACTGAAATGGAACTAGAGTTTTAGTGGTGATGTTTGCACGTACCTTGCCAACAAAGAGGATTCTCCTTTTTATACCACCTCATATAACCTCCGCGATCATGAGATGGACCCCGGTTTGTTAGAGTTTGTTATGAGATGACATAAGCACCTACAATAATGGTTTAAAGAATTTTTTTTGTATCTCAGATGCACCTTCTTTGTCATCTATCACCCCCACGAAAGCTTCTGGAAATTGTTTCCCGCTAAATTAAACAAATTATCATACGATCATATATTATTCTCATATTATTCATATATCACACATATTTAGTCATACTAATCCTTACTGGCTTTGTTTACAAGATTTAGTAAGTGTGAATGCCTTTATACTCGGTCAGATTTTGCCAGGTCGATCTTAGCATTATAAAAGTGTGTGTCTATATACCCGTCCGAGATTATATTACCGAGCAAGTTATGTTTATGCTCGACCGAATATTTCCCAACCGAGTGCCTTCTATCCACCTTAATTTGTATATCTGCTTGCTCTCCCGAGATTATATTACCGAGCGAGTTATGTTTATGCTCGACCAAATATTTCCTAGCCAAGCATCTTCTATCAACCTTAGTTTGTCTGCTCACTCGCCCGAGATTATATTACCAAGTGAGTTATGTTCATGCTTGACCGAGTATTTCCCAGCTAAGCGCCTTCTAGCAACCTTAGTTTGTCTGCTCACTCACCCGAGATTATATTACCGATCGAGTTATGTTTATGCTCGACTGGATATTTCCCAGACGAGCACCTTCTATCAACCTTAGTTTGTCTGCTCGCTCACCCGAGATTATATTATTGAGCGAGTTATGTTCATGCTCGACCCGATATTTCCCAGCCGAGCGTCTTCTATCAACCTTAATTTGTATATCTGGTTGCTCGCCTAAGATTATATTACCGATCGAGTTATGTTACGCTCGACCGGACCTTGACTGTCAAACATGTTTGAATGTACTACCTCCTCGTCCGTCTCTTAGTTCAGTCGAGCTTGCGTTTTCAATCGGCCTTGTATTCTCGGGCGAGAGTTCATGCTCGACCGAGACTTTCCTACTGGGCATAGGTGTGCATGCTAATATTTCATCCATTTTGGTTCATTCAACATTCCATGCACAAACAAGATTTGCCTACCAAGCATATCTACCTATGTTGCGTCCTAAGTCAGTTCTAGACTGGCCAGTCTCCTATTCTTGACTAGGATTTGCCTGCCGAGAGCATTCACCTCGTTCGGCCTTCTCTACTTATTCTCCCTTGTACTTATATCTCCTTTTACATTATTGTACGGAGTCCATCCCTTATAACCTATATCGCTAGCTTCCCCCTCAAGTCTAGTCGAATGAGGTGTGCCCGACTGATTAGACCTAAGTTTACTTTTGTCTCTTTGCTAAATATTGATTTTTCCTGGACCCTTCATATTTTGACAGTGGTCTCATGATCCCTGCTACAATGATCCTGTGATTCCTAATATAATGATCTCGTGACCCCTGCTACAATGATCCCATGACACCTCCAATGATTTAAATAAGTGTGTGATCCTACCTTATACAACATCCAGCTTTGCTCCTTCTTGTTCTACTTTCTTTCTAAAGATTTTATTAGAAGTCATGGCTTCAGATCTTCCCCCCTGGGATCACTAGCTACATGAGAAGGAAAAATCTTTAGTATGGGCAATGGGAGCATTGGATATACATTGTTCACATCAAAGAGAACTAGAGGTACATCTATTAGCAGCTCAATCGCAGGTCTAATTAGAAGTGGCTTTGAGGAACACAATGTTGGGACTTTCGAGCCGCAAAAACTGCTTTTTGCGTTGAGGAAACCCCGAAGTGCCATGCCACCGGATATGTGCGAAGATAAAAATTTCGTGTACATGTTTTCTACTCTACTCTAGATCTACATGATATAGAGTTTATACCTTTGAAGTGAAGCCCTTCACAAATCCCGCTCGTCCAAGGTTCTTCGGATCTCAAGTGTGTTCAAGCGTACACACCTCTAGTAGTATCCACACGAACAAGAAGTGATTCTCAAACCACTCTAGATGGAGAAGAGAGAGCACCACAAGTGTGCTAGCACTCCCAAGGGATCTCGGATGGGATTGGAAGAAGAAAGGAGGGAAAAAGAAGAGAGGATACACTCCTCTAAAACTCTCTATGTGACTTTCACTTACCTTTCTTCTTGGATTAAACTCACTCACCTTATTCTCCCTTGCTTGAAACTCTCAGCCAAGAAGAGAATGAGAATAAGAAGGAGCTAAGGAGGATGAAGACAACAACCATCACACCCAAATCAATGCCAATGAATCTCATATTCATTTGGCCGGCCACACATGGAATGTCAATAAATTACATTCAATGTTAATGAATCTTGCATTCATATGACCGACCACACATGGAATGCCAATAAATTACATTCAATGCCAATGAATCTTGCATTTATATGGCCGGCCTCACATGGACATTCCATGCCTCTTGCTCTCCCTTGATGATGTGGAGATGATGTGGCAAGAATGTATTTGTTGGCCATGCCATATAGGATGAGTCATCCTTCATGAAGTGACATTTGGTCAAGTCAAACTTGATTTTTCAACTTCCCATTTGGTCAAGTCAAACTTGACCACACATCTTCCTTGTTTGAGTTAAATCCAATCTTTGATTCAAGTCAATTTCAATATAATGAATCACAATTCATTAATATAAATTGACTCAATGAATCAACTATAAATTAGACTTATTCAACAATTGAATCCAATTGAGTCTAACACAATAAGTCTAATTCGGATTACTGTTAATCCAATTTTGGTTCATATGAACCTAATCCAATTGGTTCATCATATGAACCTAATCTCCATCCACTCGTTCTTTGTGTGTGACCCAATAGGTTCTTGTAACGTTGGCAATATTTCTAAATCTTATTTAGAAACATAAACAATGAGCAGCATCTAGCAATACATCATTGCTACCCAAGTTACAAGAATGTTGAGATCCAACATCACTTTGTGACTACTAATTGTGATTCTTCACAATATATGACAAGTATCCTTCTATCCTTGACATCTAGATTGATCAATTTGAGGCATAGACGGTGTCATCCTCAGATCAATCTAAATTTTGAACTCCAAGTAGACTCACTATAATCAAATGAGCTCAATATCTCATATTGACTCATTTGGGCATGGTCATGCACTTAGTGGTCTCACTCTATCAAGAATAACGATGTCACCCCCGTTATAAAGGAGGGATAGATCCCATCTACATCACTCACATCCCTCCGCATAATTTGTTACATACCCAGTAATTGCCTTTATAGTCCACCCAGTTACGGATGATATTTGACGAAGCCAAAGTATGCAACTCCTTATGTAGGGAACCATGGTGACTTTAGGTCCAAGGACTAATAGTCATACTAATAGCCACATAAGAAAGTATATAACATTCATATAATGATCCATGATACCTTCTCATGGCGGGTCATTCAGTATACATTCTCCAATGCATACCCATGTGTCAACTTAATATCTCTATATCCATGACTTGTGAGATCAAGTCATCGAGTTGACCTACATGCTAGTCTCATCGCATTAACATTGTCCCTGAATGTTAATACTTGACTAGGAATGATTAAGAATAGTGTTCTCTATATCATCTCACTATCGATTCAACCAATCGATTGATATAGATATGAACCTTCTACTCAAGACGCTATTATACTTAGTTATTTGGCACCAATACAAGTAAGTATAATAACCATAAAGAAAATGTCTTTATTAATATATAGGAATATGATATAACGAGTCCATACAACAATCATCATATGATTAGCTCTAGGTCTCTAACTAACAATCTCCCACTAGCACTAGTGCCAATCAGTGTAGGCTCTAAGCCTAATGACCTAGTGTGACCATCATACTTTCTCTGTGCCAAAACCTTGGTCAAGGGATTAGTGACGTCAGCCTCTGTGAACTCTTCCAGCTCACAGCACCATCATTCAAGCAAAACACAAACCCTAACTGTGATCTATAATCATCCTGGCTAGTTTAGAAGCTGGCATCACTGTAACCCTTTACAGCTAGCTCATCATCGCCTCCATATATCAAGAAATATTCTTTAGTTCTTCTTAAGTACTTAAGAATATTCTTGACTGCTATCCAGTGACTTTCACCTAGATCTGACTGGTATCTGCTCGTCATGCTCAAAGCATACGAGACATCAGGACGAGTACATAGCATGACGTACATGATAGATTCTATGGCTGAACCATAAGGGATCTGATCCATGCGGTCTCTCTCCTCTCTAGAAGAGGGACTTTGAGTCTTCGAAAGACTCACACCATGTGACATCGGCAGAAATCCCTTCTTGGGGTTCTGCATGGCAAACCATAGTAGTATCTTGTCAATATAAGTACTCTGACTTAGGCAAAGCACTCTCTTAGATCTATATCTATAGATCTGTATGCCTAGAATACGGGCTGCTTCACCTAAGTCCTTCATTGAGAAACAATTTCCTAGCCAAGTCTTTACAGACTGCAGCAAAGGGATGTCGTTCCCAATGAGTAGTATGTTATCCACATACAATACAAGGAAGACAACTGTGCTCCCTACAACCTTCTTGTAGACACAAGGTTCATCTTCATTCTTGATGAAACCAAACTGTTTGATCGCATCATTGAATCGAAGATTCCAGCTCCGAGAAGCTTGCTTTAGTCTATAAATAGATTTATGCAGCTTGTATACTCTGCCAGTATGCTGTGGATCTACAAAACCCTCAGGTTGTGTCATGTACACATCCTCGAGCAGGTTTCCATTCAGAAACACGGTTTTGACATCCATCTGCCAGATCTCATAATCGTGGTATACTACAATAGCAAACATGATCCAAATGGACTTAAACATCGCTACTGGAGAAAAAGTTTCATCATAGTCAATACCATGAATTTGCTTGAAACCTTTTGCTACCAAACGACCCTTATAGGTAATAAGTCCATCTATGTCAGTCTTTCTCCTAAAGACCCACTTACACCCAATGAGTTTAACACCTTTAGGTGGATCAACCAAAGTCCATACTTGGTTGGTATACATGGATTCCATTTCGGATCTCATGGCTTCTAGACATGACTCAGAATCTGGTCTCATCACAGCTTCCTGATAGGAGGTAGGCTCATTCTCAATGAGCATGGCGTCATCATGGTCAGACAAGAGAAATGAATATCTCTCAAGCTGACGATGTACCCTATTAGACCTGTGAAGAGGTAGGTCTACTTGAACTGGTTGTGGTTCCTCAACTCCTTGTGGAACAACATCATCCACAACACTTTGTAGTTCCAGTTCAACTTCCATCGAGGCTTCAGTGCTATGGTTCACATCTTGAACTTCTTCAAGATCGAACGTACTCCCACTAGTTTTCCTAGAAACAAAGTCCCTTTCTAGAAATACCCCAGTCTTTGCCACAACTACTTTGTGTTGACTGGGAATGTAGAAGTAATATTCCTTAGTTTCCTTGGGATATCCAATAAAATAGCACTTATCAGATTTAGGTCCCAGTTTGTCCGAGACTTGACGTTGAACGTAAGCCTCACAACCCCAAATCCTCATAAAAGACACCCGGGCATCTCTCCCAGTTCATATCCTATATAGTGTCTTTATCACAGCCTTGGATGGAACTTTGTTGAGTATGAAGGCTGCAGTGTCTAGAGCATAGCCCTAAAGAGATACAGGAATATCTGTGTGACTCATCATAGATCGCACAATATCTAATAGGGTACAATTCCTCCTTTCGGATACACCATTCCACTGTGGTGTTCCAGGAGGAGTGAGTTGAGATAGAATCCCACACTCAGCTAGATAGTCACGAAACTCATGGCTAAGGTATTCTCCACATCGATCTGATCGAAGTATCTTAATACTCTTGCCAAGCTGGTTTTGTACTTCATTCCTGAATTCTTTGAACTTTTCAAAGGATTCTGACTTATATGTCATCAGATACACATAACCATATCTACTGAAGTCATCAGTAAATATAATGAAGTATCTATAACCACCTCTGGTAGCGACATTGAAAGAGCCATATACATCACTATGTATAAGTCTTAACAAGTCAGTCACTCTTTCACTGTGTCCACTAAAGGGAGTCTTGGTCATCTTGCCTAGTAGGCATGACTCGTGTGTCTCATATGATTTAAAATTAAATGAGTCTAGCAAACCATCTTTACGGAGCTGGGATAAGCGTTTGCAATTTATATGACCTAAGCGACAGTGCCAGAGATAGGTTTGGTTCATTTCATTTGATTTGAACTTTTTGGTATTTATGTTATAGATGGGGTTCTGTAAGTCTAGAATATAGAGTCTGTTAATCAGAGGTGCATTACAATAGAACATATCATTTAAATAAACTGAACAACATTTGTTCTTTATTATAAATGAAAAACCTTTCTTGTCCAAACAAGAAACTGAAATTATGTTCTTAGTAAGAGTAGGTACATAACAACATTTATCTAGTTCTAGTACAAGCCGAGAGGGCAGAGATAGATAGTAAGTCCCTACAACAACTGCAGCAACCCGTGCTCCATTGCCTACTCGTAGGTCTATCTCGCCCTTCGTCAATGTCCTACTATTTCTCAGCACCTGTACATTAGTACAAATGTGAGAAGAACATCCAGTATCTAATACCCACGATGAAGAAATAGAGATATTGACTTCTATAACATGTATACCTGAAGTAGAAATCTTATTTCTTTTCTTCTTAAGATCTTCCAGGTATCCTTTGCAGTTCCTCTTCCAGTGCCCTGCTTGTCCTTGATATAGTTGATGAAGATGTTCAACCATATCATAAACACCCATCAACTCGTGTTGCTTCTGAAGCTCAGAGTTCATGGTTGCGAGCATAATACAGGACACATCTAATGCATTATCTTGATGCTTCTTGTAAGCATCACGGTCAGCTCGCGTGGCAGTGGCAGGAGGTGCTGCGGGAATGGGCTGCTCCAGGACGTACAGTTTTCGTTCCTGTATGAGAACAATTCTCAGGTTCCTGTACCAGTCCAGGAAGTTAGCTCCATTGAGCTTATCCTTATCAAGGACAGAACGCAGGGAGAAGGTGTTCGTGTTTGACGACATGGTAATCTACAACAGAAAATGCAGAAAATAAATAATCATATTCTACTAATCATTTAATTAGGCCTTTAACTAAATGATGCTCCCACTGAATTATAGAACTTTTGTAGAATCAAGTCATGGACGTGGTCAAACCACACTAACCAGATTCTAGCTATAATTTGAGCTAGACAAGATCCACATCATACTACACCTTGAGTTAGCTTTGGCAAAATCGCCCAAGACTTAGTATGATCAGTAGGTAACTAATTACCAATTACATCTCTATGCAATTCTTGTTTATATGATCAAGATCCGCATGTATATTAAAACTTGAGTTAGCTTTGGCTAAATCACCCAAGAGTTAATATAAATGTGATTTTGACCTATTTACCAACCATTGGAAATGCCTATAGTTAAACCCGATCCAATTGAGTTTAACTAGTTTTGCTCAATCTAATTGAGTTTGTACTCACCCATGCGTTGATAGGCGGGACCAAGATTGTCTCTCCGCACCCTACCAAGATAATATGTGTTGCTCTGCTTTGGCAGATTCAACAACAACATGTGATTGACGTAGTGATGGGTATCACGGCATGGTAGGCATTTCGAGTTGACGCGATTTATATCTAATCTAATCATTGATGTGTATCATATACTCGATTTAGATCTAATCTAATCATGGTGCATCATATACGCGATTTAGATCTAATCTAATCGTTAAAGCACTAATTAATTACTCTACTCTAGCATGCATCACATACACACACACAAGCAATTAATTAAATTGTGATTAGTCATGACCATACTACGATATTCTCAAGTCAATGAGAAGATCGGATGGTTAACCAACATCTTCTCCAAGCTCCTCCCTTTGACCGCTATGTGTTGCTCGTACCCTCCTTGTAACTCCGTCTTGAGTGGACTTTCCACCGCTCCAATTTTGTACATTACAAATTTGAAACTTGAGTTACATTCGAGTCTAAACTATTTACAACAGGAATATAAAATAAAGGAAGGCACGACGCGCAAGTCGCGATCATATACAACACGCACAAACACAAAAAATGGCATGCAGGCCATATTATGAATTACAACACAATTTAACCAATCCAATTGGGGGTTTTGGGCCATGACTATCACAAATACATACATAATTCTAAATTATGTATTTTATATAAATTTCTACAATTTTACTACTATTTTTACAATTTTATGAGTTACAATTTCCCGGCGGTCCCGTTTAGCGATTTTCGGGCGCGATCGCGGGACAACGCCCCTTGCGGGATTAAGGGCAGCGCCCCTTCTCATGAAATGAGTCTCACGAGTGTCCCACGATGATCTTACAGTGCCCTAAGCCGCTGTCCCAAAATATTTTGGGCGAGACCTTGCCGTTTCGGAAGGTTTTTCTCGGTATACGAAGCCTACAAGTGACCAAGCACTTGTTGCTTCGCATCTCCAAGAAAAATACTCATAAAATCTATAAAAATCATAAATTTACAAAAACTTTCAGATCTGATATGTTTTTATAAAAATACAAACGAAACATGTACACGCTTCGCACGTGGCTCTGATACCACTGTTGGGACTTTCGAACCGCAAAAATCGCTTTTTGCGTTGCGGAAACCCCGAAGTCCCATGCCACCGGATCCATGCGAAGATAAAAATTTCGTGTACATGTTTTCTACTCTACTCTAGATCTACCTTAGATCTACATGATATAGAGTTTATACCTTTGAAGCGAAGCCCTTCACAAATCCCGCTCGTCCAAGGTTCTTCGGATCTCAAGTGTATTCAAGCGTACACACCTCTAGTAGTATCCACATGAACAAGAAGTGATTCTCAAACCACTCTAGATGGAGAAGAGAGAGCACCACAAGTGTGCTAGCACTCCCAAGGGCTCTCGGATGGGATTGGAAGAAGAAAGGAGGGGAAAAGAAGAGAGGATACACTCCTCTAAAACTCTCTATGTGACTTTCACTTACCTTTCTTCTTGGATTAAACTCACTCCCCTCATTCTCCCTTGCTTGAAACTCTCGGCCAAGAAGAGAATGAGAATAAGAAGGAACTAAGGAGGAAGAAGACAACAACCATCACACCCAAATCAATGCCAATGAATCTCATATTCATTTAGTCAACCACACATGGAATGTCAATAAATTACATTCAATGTTAATGAATCTTGCATTCATATGGCCGGCTACACATGGAATGCCAATAAATTACATTCAATGCCAATGAATCTTGCATTCATATGGTCGGCCACACATGGACATTCCATGCCTCTTGCTCTCCCTTGATGATGTGTAGATGATGTGGCAAGAAAGTATTTGTTGGCCATGCCATATAAGATGAGTCATCCTTCATGAAGTGGCATTTAGTCAAGTCAAACTTGATGTTTCAACTTCCCATTTGGTCAAGTCAAACTTGACTACACATCTTCCTTGTTTGAGTTAAATCCAATCTTTGATTCAAGTCAATTTCAATTTAATGAATCACAATTCATTAATATAAATTAACTCAATGAATCAACTATAAATTAGACTTATTCAACAATTGAATCCAATTGAGTCTAACCCAATAAGTCTAATTCAGATTGCTGTTAATCCAATTTTGGTTCATATGAACCTAATCCAATTGGTTTATCATATGAACCTAATCTCCATCCACTCGTTCTTTGTGTGTGACCCAATAGGTTCTTGTAACGTTGGTAATATTTCTAAATCTTATTTAGAAACATAAACAATGAGCGGCATCTAGAAATACATCATTGCTACCCAAGTTACATGAATGTTGAGATTCAACATCACCTTATGACTACTAATTGTGACTCTTTATAATATATGACAAGTGTCCTTCTATTCTTGACATCTAGATTGATCAATTTGAGGCATAGACGGTGTCATCCTCAGATCAATCTAAATCTTGAACTCCAAGTAGACTCACTATAATCAAATGAGCTCAATATCTCATATTGACTCATTTGGGCATGACCATGCACTTAGTGGTCTCACTCTATCAAGAATAACAATGTCACCCCCATTATATAGGAGGGATAGATCCTATCTACATCACTCACATCCCTTCGCATAATTTGTTACATACCCAGTAATTGCCTTTATAGTCCACCCATTTACGGGTGACGTTTGACGAAGCCAAAGTATGCAACTCCTTATGTAGGGAACCATGGTGATTTCAGGTCCAAGGACTAATAGTCATACTAATAGCCACATGAGAAAGTATATGACACTTATATAACGATCCATGATACTTTCTCATGGCGGGTCATTCAGTATACATTCTCCAATGCATACTCATGTGTCAACTTGATATCTCTATATCCATGACTTGTGAGATCAAGTCATCGAGTTGACCTACATGCTAGTCTCATCGCATTAACATTGTCCCTGAATGTTAATACTTGACTAGGAATGATTAAGAGTAGTGTTCTCTATATCATCTCACTATCGATTCAACTAATCGATTGATATAGATATGAACCTTCTCCTCAAGGACGCTATTATACTTAGTTATTTTGCACCAATACAAGTAAGTATAATAACCATAAAGAAAATACCTTTATTAATATATAGGAATATGATATAACGAGTCCATACAACAATCATCATATGATTGGCTCTAGGGCTCTAACTAACACACAGCCGATTCAAAGCTGAAGCAAAAGACTGAGGAGTTGGATGATTTAAGAGCCCAGCACACTTTAGAGATAACCATTTTAACCAGAAAAGTTCATGTAGATAGCTTACTAATATCTCAACAATAACAAGCCTTGGACCAGCAGAAGGCTTAGGTGGATCTTTTACAAGTCGAGTTGGCTCAGATTAGGTCAGATATGACCTTTCAGTCACATGTGTGTGAGGGGGAACCGTACAAGCACCAGAGGACAAGACGAGCCTCCCCCTTTTATCCGGACTATCACTCTATTACCCACCCCCACTTAGGATGGTTAGAGCAATTGGATGGTTCCCATAAAAATTAGGTTCTGTTGGATGATGAATTTTGCTATCGGTAATAATACTGGGTAAAACTTGTTTTCGTCCCACAGAACGTGATAATGAGTCGGCTTGTTGTTTCACACTTTGTTTAGATTGTTGCTCTTTCATATTCTTTCACTCGAGAGTGATAGAGTAATCTGGTATCTCTAGGCTTCTTAATTCATTGTATTTGTTTATGGAAGCTCAAGGGTTATGATTGTAAAATTACTGATAGTGATATTAGAATTTTATGTTTATGTTTGAGCGGGGTGTATAAAAGCAGGTGATCAACTACGCTGGGAGTAATTGAACAAAAGAATTTATGTATAGGCTTGAGCGAGTCTGATCTTTAATTAGGTTTTTTTGGACTTCACTCTGTCTATAAAATTGGTCGGGATTGTGTTTGGTCAGAATACTTTGAGTTAGACCCCGCTATAATTTATTATTATTATTTTATATTTTTCCTCATTCTTCTCTTTATTGCACCTATGAAATCGAACACCTTTCTCGTTATTGATTGGTTCTTCAACGGAAAGAGAATGTTGGAGGAGCACGACACTGTTATGATAACCCGAGCATGATTTAATCTGTTATGTCTATCATAAATGCCCACTTATGGATTCCTAATGCGTGTCGCCTATTTCTTCTTTCTAACGTACTGGTTCGCACGCTTTCTTAGTAATGTCCTATCGTACTCTTCTCTTAACAAATCAACGGCTCCCCTTGTGAGGGTTCTCCATATCCAACGGCTCTCACTATCAATAATATTCTTGAAAAAACCCTAAACCCTTTATCTTCTTACCTTTTTCCTCATCTCCCTCATGCTCTTTGCTGGTGTTGTTGTTTAATGTTCTTCATCCTCTGCTAACCCTTCTTCCTGTTGGAGCAATCCCAATGGTTTGTGCGACCATATGTTTTGGTGTTTTGGCAAAGGGTTCAAGTTAGAATTACCCTCATTATTTGATATGTGTATGAGAGTGTGTAGGTTTGCAGGATCACATGTGACTCAGGTTGATGGCTTCAGGTCCGATGATGGATGACATTGGGGATGAGCCGCGGGCTTGTATTCATCCGAGGAACCGTGGACAAGGCAGCGAGGACAAGGGCCGAGGGAAGCGACTTCGAGGCATACGCGAAGGATGGCATTGTGGACGAGCTGCAGGCTTGGATGCATCCGAGGGACAAGAGCTAAAGGAAGTAGGCTTGAAAGCAAGAGGTCAAAGCTGCAAAGAAGAGTCAAGTGAGTCGTGAGGGTCCGAGTGCTGAGAGAAATGCACTCGGGATGGGAACCCTAGGTATAGGGTTGTACCAGCCGACTGGTACTGAGATCAGTCGACTGGTGGTTAGCACAGAAGCTCTCTGTGCCTGAAATGACTGGGATCAGTCGACTGGTCCTGGGACCAGTCGACTGGTAGATAGCCGTTGGCATGCCTTTAGGCTGGCACCAGTCGACTGGTGCAAGGATCAGTCGACTGATAACGGGCAAATCAGCTTGCTGATTTCTTCCAAGCTCTATAAGAAGGAGCTTGGGATGGGCGGCCAAGGTGATGAAATTATACTTGGTTAAAGCCTAATTAGTAGTCATCTAGTGCTCTAGCAATCCAAGTGTTCTTGATCGAGTTGTGGCGAGGTTTCTCCACCGACAAGGAGGATTGTGCTAGCCAGAGTTTCAGGGGACTAATCCACCGACGGATTGAGGGATCGTCCACCTTACGGACAGCCGTGGAATAGGAGCAAGTTATCTCCGAACCACGTAAATGAACGTGTTAGTGGTTTGTGTTTCCTTTCTTAGCTTTCGTATTTGTATTGTTTGTATTCCGCTGTGCTAACAAATACATAGGAAGTGAGTATTTGTGGGTGAGCTAGCTATCCAACCCCCCTTCAAGCCGGCCACTGATCCTCCTACAAGTGGTATCAAAGCAAGGTTTGCACTTCACCAGACTAACCGTTGAGAAGAGCAACTACAAGAAGATGACCGACTTGATTGAACCTCCAAAGTTTAAAGGAGGAAGCCTTGGGGACATCACATATTGGATAATGAAGATGGAGGTCTTCTTCGACACAGATTGGGACACCATGATGGTGGTTAAAAAGCCATTCGAAGTCCCGAAGGACAAGAAAGGGAAGAAGCTCCGACCACGACATTGGATGGAGGAGCAAACCTCATGGTCAAAGGCAAACGACAAGGTAATATCTATATTAATTGATATTTTGCCTAATGACGTGATTAGCCGTGTAGGTAAATATGAGAATGCCCATGATTTGTGGAACAAGATAAAGAAGGTTCAATGGGAAGAACCTATGCCTACACAAGAAGAAGAAGAAGAGCCCAAGAAGATGGGCTTAATGGCTCAAGATGAGGAGGAGCAACCGGAAGGTGATGAGTACTCAACTTCCGAAGAGGAGAAGGATAAAAAAATGTTATCCACTAGTGTGGATGAGGATACATCCTCAAAGGTTGAAGAAGAATCCAAGACAAGTGAAGAAGAAGAAGAAGTCTTAGAAATCAACCTAGTGAGCACCTCCACTGAAGCAAAATCAAAAGATCACATTGTGTGCTTCGGGTGCAATGAGAAGGGACACTACAAGAGTAGATGTCCATTGGGTAAGAAAGAGGTATTTCCTAAACTCAATTCAATTCATTTTGAATCTAATTTGAGTTGTAGGAAGAAGAAGGAGAAAAAACACATAGTGTGCTTCACGTGTGGTGAGCGGGGGTCACTACCACACCAAATGCCCAAGGAAGAAAGAAATCAAAAAGTTGGCGCATTTGAAGAAGGAGGAGAAGAAGTGGAGGAAGAATGGAGGCTCATGTCAAGGGGGAGATCCAAAGGTAAAGGGCCTCCATGCATGCTAGGAATAATTGCTATTATTTACCCATACATAACTTTGGATTTAAATATCATGATAGGAATAGGGTAATTGTAGATCATAACCCTAGGAGACCAATTCATGATAACTCTAGAAATGGTAGACCCAAGGAGACCCAAGGCATTAATCCCAAGAAGGGAAGACATATGCCTAGAAAAATAGGTAGGTCTAGGAATGTCCATGGTGGACATGTTGACTTTAGGTTTAGGAACCTAGAAAGGGAAAATCAAGTTTTGAAGGCAAAACTTGATAGGTTGGAGAAAATCCTAGAAATATTCAATGTTGGATCTAAGGGTTTAGGTATGATGTTGGGTAGTCAAAAACCCAACAATGATAGATCGAGTCAAGGATACCGATCTAGTGTCTCCAATGCTAATGAAAAGTCTTATGCTAGGGTTGCATATGACTATAGCAAGGAGAAGTCAATAAATGGAAAGAGAAATCCATTTAAAGGTAAGGTTAAATTAACCAAGGACAAGGTGTCCAAGGTTAAGAAGGTTAGGTTTGTAGGCCAAGTGTCACCGGAGGTGCACCGATGTGGCCTAGCGATTGTGGATGAGTCACCTAGGGAGGTGACTAAGGTTAAGAGCTCTAGGGGGAGCTCAAAGAGTCAATTTGGGACCCATGGCCAATGGATCTCAAGTGAGTACTACTTGGGATTCTAGATGAGTCATGAAATGTGCTAAAAGGTTTGGAGATGGATTTGAGTCTCAACCTCAGGGAATTGGCACAATTGGGTGTTGGTGCAGCGAGGACCAGCAAGAGGGGGTGAATTGCCTGTAATAAAAAATTATACCCTCCTCAAAATTTCAACTCTAAAATAAAGCAACACTAATAATTAAAGTAATTGACAAAAAAGAAAAGAGAGACGACTCAGCTATTTGACTTGGTTACAACCGAGACGGTTGTTAATCCAAGGCGGTGGAAAGGTGCACTAAAAGAGTCTCCTTCTTTGAAGACGGAGAAGTCTTTTACACTTTAAGAGCACAGAGGTTGCTTAGAAAAGAATTACAGAGTTGATCGTTTTCGTTGTGCCATTGTTCTATTCGAGACCCCTTTATATAGGGGTTCCAAGACTCATCCAGAGCTCCTGATCTTCGGGATCAGGGTTTGACTTCGAGAGGGGGATCGGTCGACCGATCCCCAGGTTCGGTCGATCGAACCTGTGTACTTTCCCAGCTTCCCATCTGGATGCAGGCTTTGTGGATTGAGCTTAGGTTCGGTCGACCGATCCTTGTATTCGGTCGACCAATCAATCAACGGTCTCTGCTCGATCTGACCCGATCAAATCGCTTCGACCAAGTCTGTAATTATCTTCGGTTCGGTCGACTGATTAGAGGGTTCGGTCGACCGATCAGCCATTGGTTACTGACGTGGCTGCTGACGTGTCTCCAACGACTGGCTTATGATGAAAGGGGTTCGGTCGACCGAACCCTCGATCAGAGGGTTCGGTCGACCGAACACTTGTCAAGTCAACTTCCCGGTTGACTTGCTCTGGTTCGGCTTGCTTGGGTGATTTCGGCCATCCGGAATAGGGCTCACCCAAACCCAATTCTCGGCCTTCTCCTCAAGTAGTCTTCCATCCCGGCTTTACGTCCCTCGAACGCCGCGCACGTTCTTCACGCCCACCGGTGTACTCTTCTGCAGCTCTCTCGTCCTTCGGACGCACCGAGCCTGTCGGCTCCCTTCCCGTGTCGTCCTTCTCGCTAGCTGTGTCCTCCGCTCGACTTCCTGCGCTCCTAAGTTCCTGCACACTTAGACACAGAGATCAGACAAACAGGACCTGACTTAAACTTGGTTGATCACATCAAAATAACCACGGTGTTCAACAATCTCCCCCTTGTTGATGTGCAGCAACCCAAGTTTAAGTTAGGGTAAAAATAAATAGTAATTTTAAGAAAATTACTAAACTAACATTTTAAGTACAAAAACGATAAAATTTGCAACAAAAGTTAGAATGGAAAAAATATTAAAAGTTTAATTTTTCCTAACTCCCCCTAAACTTTAATTTTTCCTAACTCCCCCTAAACTTGTTACTAAACTCTCCCCCTTTGATCACAGCAAAAACGGGGTAAGAATAATTTCTAAGTCATTTTGAAAAATTTACTAAGTGAAAATTTAATATTATTTTTAAAAAAAACTTAGCTTAGATAATTTTATCAAATCTAATTTCAGAAAAGATCTTAAAAAAATGAGAATTTTTCTAAGTAAAAATTTCAAGAAACAAAAATAATTTTTGGAGAATTTCTAAGGAAATGTTTAAAAACTTTTCAAAGTATTATTTAATTCTAATTTTAATATTTTTATCAGAAAGTTAATTAAATATTTTATTTCGATATTTCGGCTTCCAGGTCGTGACGAGGCACTATGCTTTCTTGGTTTTTGGAGCAACAACCACTTCCTTAGACAAAGCTTCCATAAAGAAACTCATTGTTTAATTTTCTCACTATAAGCTTTTAACTAAAAGAAAATTTTAAACTAGCAAAGATTTTGGAACCCAGTAAAGGTTCCTTCCTACAGGTTGGTTAAAAACTTAGTGGGTATATATCCTTTAGGTATTCTTCTAAGTTGACCCTGATATTTTCTTATATACCAGTTTAATTTTCCATAAACATTAATTTTTGATTTTTGAAAAGAAATAGTTTTTAAACATGCATTTTCAGTTTTGAGTTTTTCAATTTCCAAATATAATTTCTCATTTTCTAAATTCAAAATTTTTAACATTGTTTTTAAATTGATAATTTCTTTTTCTGATTTGACTAAGTCTTTAGTAAGCACTTTGGTAAACTTAAAAGACTGAGAATGAGTGAGATCATATACCTTACTTACCTCACTTGGTGATGCTCCCCCTTCATCATAGCTTTCTTCTTCTGATTCTCCCCCTTGATCAATGCTCATCTCTGAGTCCGAGTCACCTTCGAAGAGATGGTTGGCCACCAGTGCTAGTCCCGAGAAAGCTTCGGCTTCTGACTCAGAGGATGAAGAATCATCCCATGTAGCATTCAGACTCTTACGTGTTGTGAACGTTGGTTTTTGAGGCTTGTCTTTGTTCTTTTTCTTCAGTTTGGGGCAGTCATCCTTGATGTACCCTTCCTCATTGCAATTGTAGCATAGGACCATCCTTTTGTTGCGTTGATGCTTCCTCGACTGTGATTTAAATTTGTTAGATTTAAGAAATTTATTAAAACGTCTTACCAGTAGCGCCGCTTCAGTTTCGTCGATCGATGCTTCGGAGTCAAGATCGTCCATTTTAGCTTGTAGGGCAATGTTGAGGTTTGACTTCTCTACTGATTTCTTTGCAAGTCGAGACTCGTGAAGTTCGTGTTGGGTTTTTCGGGCCGCAAAAACCGCTTTTTCGCGTCGCGGAAACCCCGAAAGCCCCGCCACCGGATCCGTGCAAAGAATAAAAATTCAAAAACATTACGAGTACGAGTTTACAGACTCTAGATCTACACTAGATAAGAGCGTTACCCTCGATGCGATGCCCTTCGCTATCCCGCTAGTCCAACGATTTGCCGGATCTCGAGATTGTCAAAGTAGACAACCCTCTAGAAGTATCCACACGAACACAAGAAGGAGATCACCAAACTAAAGTGTGCTAGCACCTTAGTAGGGTTCGGCAAGATGAGGAGAGGAAGAGCAAGAAGAGAGAGCACTAGGAGGAAGAAGATGAAGTGAATGACACTTGAATGAAAAATGAATTTTTTTCATCAACACACAAGTGGCCGACCACCATAAGATGTGTAACCCCCCTTCACATTAATCACAATTAATGTGGAGACCATTAAAGTGAAGAATTGTAACCTCCATGAGGTGGCATCTCACTTAAGTAACCATGATGATGTGGAGCATCATCATTGGTCCACATCTTGCCAACTCACTTATGATGTGGCATAAAGTCAAGTCAAACTTGACTTTTCCTCTTCCTCTCAAGTCAAGTCAAACTTGACTTAATCTTTCTCATGGTTGATCTAAATCAACCATTTAATTCAAGCCAATTTAATATAATGAATCTAATTCATTTAATTAAATTGATTCAATGAGTCATAATCTAAATTAGACTCATTGAACACATGAATCAACTTGAGTCCAACTCAATTAGCCCAATTAGGATTACTCTTAATCCAATTTGATTCATCAAATGAATCTAATCCTCTTGGTTCATCATATGAACCTAATCTCCATCTAATTGTCCTTAGTGTGTGACCCTATAGGTTCTTGTAACGTTGGCAATGCCCCTAAACCCATTTAGGAGCATAAGTAATGAGCGGTATCTAGCAACACATCATTACTACCCAAGTTACAAGAATATTGAGATCCAACATCACATTGTGACTACTAATTGTGACGCCTCACAATATATGACAAGTGTCCTTCTATCCTAGATATCTAGATTGATCAATGTGAGACATAGACCGTGTCATCCTCTGACCAATCTAAATCTTGAACTCCAAGTAGACTCACTAAATCAAATGAGCTCAATATCTCATATTGACTCATTTGGGCATGGTCATGCACTTCGTGGTCTCACTCTATCAAGAATATCGATGTCTCTCCCATCATATAGGAGGGATAGATCCCATCTACATCACTCACATCCCTCCGCATAATTTGTTACATACCCAGTGATCGCCTTTACGGGTGACGTTTGACGAAACCAAATTACATAACTCCTTATGTAGGGAACCATGGTGACTTCAGGTCTAAGAACTAGTAGTCATACTAATAGCCACATGAGAAAGTATATGACACTCATATAACGATCCATGATACTTTCTCATAACGGGTCATTCAGTATACATTCTCTAATACATACTCATGTGTCAACTTGATATCTCTGTATCCATGACTTGTGAGATCAAGTCATCGAGTTGACCTACATGCTAGTCTTATTGCATTAACATTATCCCTGAATGTTAATACTCGACTAGGAATGATTAAGAGTAGTGTTCCCTATATCATCTCACTATCGATTGACATAGGTAAGAACCTTCTACTCAAGGACGTTATTATACTTAGTTTATTTGGCACTAATACAAGTAAGTATAATAACCAAAAACCAAATGCCTTTATTTATATAAGAATATGATATAACAAGTCTAAAATACAATCATCAAATTATTGGCTCTAGGGCTCTAACTAACAATCTCCCACTAGCACTTGTGCCAATCAGCGTAGGCTCTAAGCCCCAATGACATAGTGTGACCATCATGCTTCCTCTATGCCAAAGCCTTGGTCAAGGGATTTGCGATGTTAGCCTCTGTAGGTACTCTGCATATCTTCACATCTCCTCTCTCGATAATCTCTCGAATGAGATGGAAGCGCCGTAGTATGTGTTTGGTCCGCTGGTGTGAGCGAGGTTCCTTCGCCTGTGCTATAGCTCCATTGTTGTCACAATAAAGCTCAATAGGGTCAGCGATACTGGGAACCACCCCAAGTTCAGTGATGAACTTGCGGATCCAAACTGCCTCCTTTGCTGCCTCTGATGCAGCAATGTTGTAACACCCCAAATTTCATGTTTGGAGTCCCAAAAGACCTTATTAAAATCTAGAAATGCTATAGAAAAATTCTAGAGATTTTTAGAAATTTTTATAGTATTTTTACGTAATTTTTGGAGTTTGTTTGGTATTTTTACCAAGAGAAAGAAGTTTAAAAAAATATATATATAAAAGTGTTAAAACTGGGTTTTAAACCCAAGAGCTCGGACCCGAACCAGATTTTAACGGACTCAGCCAACCATCTGGGCTATGGCTGTTTTGTTTATAATATATGAGATAAGATGTATATGATGTAGAAAATGGTAATGGAGAATAATAGCAAGGAAAATAAGTTGAAGAAGCTGGGTTTCGAACCGAGCTCCTCGGCCCAAGCAGAACTCGGCCCGACCAACCGTGCTATGCTCGATTGTTAACTAGATGTGAGAACAAATTTATATAAGGTATAGTTGGTAACAGAAAATAAATCGAAACGAAAAGTGCGCGGCTGAGGAATCGAAGCCGTGACCTTAGAATTGGTCAAAACCTGACTAAACCAGGTGATCCAGCCGTCGGTTCCGTTGAGAAAAGGTAGGAAAATTATTTAACCAGTTAACAGAATATGGAGATTATAAAGAGGGATAAGTTGAGGTGGTAAATTCCCAAAACCGAAAACCCTTTCCCCTCTCCTTTCCTCTCCCGATCGCGAGCGACGGCGACTCCCTCTCCGGCGCCGGCGAAGGGTTGTTTACAACCGATCTTCACCCGTATGTGGCCACTCCGACGAGGGGAGCTTGAAAACACAAAGAGGTTGCCGAGAATTGAAGCTCCTCCGAAGCCCTAGTTGCCTCCTTTCGGCTGTGAGTCCAAGAACACGAAGGTAAGTCGCTTACTCACCTGCGGTAAGATAGTTTCGAGCCTTTGATTTAGAGTTTCTCTTGTTTGTGAATGTGCCGTGAGTTTTACAAAGAAGATTGTTCTTCCTTTTTTTTAAGCTTTCGGATTTGTTGTAAAGAATCTCGGAATTTCTAGGGATTTGGGTTCTTCTTGCTTTAGAATTTTTGTTGTGAAGATTGGGTTTAGGGCTACTGCCGTGAGACTCAAAGTAAGGATATGGAAGAGTTAAGTATGTTCAGTTGTTGTTTGCTGCCGTGAGCTTCCTTGTTCTGAATGATTGCTGCTGTGAAGTTGCTTGTGAAGCTTGCTGCCATGTTTTCTACTGTGAATTGTTATTTTAGATAATTGCTATCCATTTAATTTTCTGTGGGCAGACAGTGAGCACGAAGAAGTGCATAACTAGTACGTAGTTTCTTTGTGGACACTACAATGGGTAGTTACATGAGCAACTTTTCTTTATGCTATGCTTAGTTGGGAAGAATTAGATTGTGTAGATCCATTGGGTGCATGTTTTAGTACATCACGTGTTAACTTTTGTGATAATAGCAGTAATTTTCCTTATGCTCAGCTGGGTAAGGATTAATTTAGAATGGGTAAGTGTATCAAGTGTATGCTATTGGTTTCATGGATTAGGGCTATGAGTAGTATGCTGTTAGAGACAATTTAGATCTCTTCTACTCTATAAAAGTGTAAGCTTTGTTTAGGTTTTTCATGGGAATCAAACTTAGATTTCCTTATTATCTTAATTAGCATCGTAGTTTTGTTAGCATTTACTGCCATGAATTGAAGTTTATGTTGTTGGTTTTCTTTGCTATCTGATGAAGCATGTTTGAAGAAGTTAGATATGCTTTCTTTTGATTTGTCTCTGATATAGCATGCTTATAGAAGTCAGATTTTCTTTCCTTTAATTTAATTATGTTGTAGCATGCCTATGTTCTTTTTAAGAGTTTAAGAAAAGTATAAGAAAGATAAAGAAAAGTATAAGAAAAATAAAGAAAAGAAAGAAAAGGCCGAGGCCTTAAGTAGATCCCAAAGTCAAGACTTTAGGGATTTTTGGCACACAAGGTGCCTATTAAAATGCCGAGGCATTTAAAGAAGAAGTAATTAAGATTAAAAGTATTTTACTTTTAAGAAGAGGCTAGTACCCGACTTCCGAGGTTGTCGTTAAACAGTGTCCAATTCCGAGGTCTTGGCCCTGGTAGACCGAGGTATGCTCTTTTAGGATTGGTGGCTCGCTACCCCAACCTATTAGGGAACGCGCATAAGATGGTACTATGCCTGGGCCCAAGAAGAAGTTGATTATTATTTTGAAGTATTATAAGTATAAGCTTTTGAACTAATAAAACAATGTGTTTACAAAAGTTTACAAGTATTAAAGAATAAGTTTTAAATAAGTGAAATAAAAGAATAAGTTTTTAATTAAGTTTAATAAGAATCAGAAAGTGTTTAGAATTCAGTAAGTTAAATTCTTTATGCTAGCATGATAGTATAGACTTGTCTTACATGTTTAGTCTTTCAGTATGTTTCTTTACTATTAGAAGAGCATGAGTTAGCTTACTGTTATTTGCTATTTATGAGCATGAGTAGCTTTACAGGTTAGCATGTTTTTATTTATATACATGCATATCGAGTTTTTGTGAGTTAGATAGCGCTTACTAAGCAAATTTTGCTTATAGACTACACTTCCTCTTACTGCAGATACAGGAAAGGAAAAGATATAGAAAGGAAGGCGACAAGGAGGTGTTCGAGGGATGCGTGATGCCAGGACTATGGAAGCCTTGGGACTTAGTTTAAGAATTTATTAAGATTGCCATTTATTAAGAATATATTAGATGAGTCATTTAGTCTTCCGCTGTTAGTTAACTGTATGTTTTTATTTTGGTTTCGCTATTTATTACTTGCATGATTTGATTTCATTAAATTGCGTGGTGATGTTATCCCTTTTGTGTGTTTGATATGTGTTCCAGCCGCCTATGGCTGTGTATATTATGTTATGTATTAATGATTATGGTCACCGGTAGAGAGGAGATTCTGCCGAAATTTTTCGGTAGGGTTTCCATGTGATTTTTAATCATACTGGTTAAGTAGAGTTAGTAGTCAAGTAACGGTCATCCTTAGATAGTAGTAGTAGTAAGAAGGGTGGTCGTTACAAATGTACTCGGCCTCTGTCGTAGAATCAGCTACTGTGTCTTGCTTCGAACTCTTCCAGCTCACAGCACCACCATTAATGCAAAATACGAACCCTGACTGCGATCGATAATCATCCTGATCGGTCTGGAAGCTGGCATCACAGTAACCCTTTATAGTTAGCTCGTCATCACCTCCATATATCAAGAAATATTCTTTAGTTTTTCTTAAGTACTTAAGAATATTCTTGAGCGCTATCCAGTGACTTTCACCTGGATCTGACTGGTATATGCTCGTCATGCTCAAAGCATACGAGACATCAGGTCGAGTACATAGCATGGCATACATGATAGATCCTATAGCTGAGGCATAAGGGATCTGATCCATGCGGTCTCCTCTCTAGAAGAGGGACCTTGAGTCTTCGAAAGACTCACGCCATGTCACATCGGCAAAAATCCCTTCTTGGAGTTCTGCATGGCAAACCGACGGAGTACCTTGTCAATATATGTACTTTGACTTAGGCCAAGCAATCTCTTAGATCTATCTCTATAGATCTATATCCCTAGAATGCAGGATACCTCACCTAAGTTCTTCATTGAAAAGCAACTTCCTATCCAGGTCTCAATAGACTGAAGCAAAGGGATGCCCTTCCCAATAAGTAGTATGTCATCCACATACAATATGAGGAAGACAACTATATCCCCTACAACCTTCTTATAGACACAAGGCTTATCTTCGTTCTTGATAAAACCAAACTGTTTGATTGTATCATCGAATCAAAGATTCCAGCTCCGAGAAGCTTGCTTTAGTCCATAAATGGACATATGTAGCTTGTATACTCTGCTAGTATGCTGTGGATCTACAAAACCCTCAGGTTGTGTCATGTACACATTCTCGAGCAGGTTTTCATTCAGAAACGCGGTTTTGACATCCATCTGCCATATGTCATAGTTATGGTATACTGCAATGGCAAGCATGATCCGAATGGACTTAAACATCGCTACTGGAGAAAAGGTTTCATCATAGTCAATACCATGAATCTGCTTGAAACCTTTAGCTACCAAGCGACCCTTATAGATAAGTCCATCCATGTCAGTCTTTCTCTTAAAGACCCACTTACACCCTATGGGTTTTACCCCTTCAGGTGGATCAACCAAAGTCCATACTTGGTTGGTGTACATGGATTCCATCTCGGATCTCATGGCCTCTAGCCATTTCTCGGAATCTGGTCTCATCACAGCTTCCTGATAGGTGGTAGGCTCATCATCTATGAGCACAACGTCATCATGGTCAGACAAGAGAAAAGAGTATCTCTTAGGCTGACGACGTACCCTATCAGACCTGCGAAGAGGTATGTCTACTTGAACTGGTTGTTGTTCCTCAACTCCTTGTGGAACAACATCATCCACAACACTTTGTGGTTCTAGTTCAACTTCCATTGAGGCTTCAGTGCTATAGTTCGCATCTTGAACTTCTTCAAGATCGAACGTGCTCCCACTAGTCTTTCTAGAAACAAAATCCCTTTCTAGAAAGACCCTAGTCTTTGCCACAACTACCTTGTGTTGATTGGGAATGTAGAAGTAATATCCCTTAGTTTCCTTGGGATATCCAATAAAGTAGCACTTGTCGGATTTGGGTCCTAACTTGTCTGAGACTTGAGTCTAATGTAAGCCTCACAACCCCAAATCCTCATGAAAGATACCTGGGCATCTCTCCCAGTCCATATCCTATATGGTGTCTTTATCACGGCCTTGGATGGGACTCGGTTGAGTATAAAAGCTGCCGTGTCTAGAGCATAGCCCCAAAGGTATGTCAGAAGATCTCTGTGACTCATCATAGATCGTACCATATCTAATAGGGTACGATTCCTCCTTTCGGATACACCATTCCACTGTGGTGTTCCAGGAGGAGTGAGTTGGGATAGAATCTCACACTCAGCTAGATAGTCACGAAACTCATGGCTAAGGTATTCTCCACCTCGATCTGATCGAAGTATCTTAATACTCTTGCCAAGCTGGTTCTGTACTTCATTCTTAAATTCTTTGAACTTTTCAAAGGATTCTGACTTATGTGTCATCAAATACACATAACCATATCTACTGAAGTCATCAGTAAATGTGATGAAGTACCTATAACCGCCTCTAGCAGCGACATTGAAAGGGCCACATACATCACTATGTATAAGACCTAACAAGTCAGTCGCTCTCTCACTATGCCCACTAAAGGGAGTCTTGGTCATCTTGCCTAATAGGTATGACTCGCACGTCTCATAAGATTCAAAATCAAATGAGTCCAGCAAACCATCCTTAAGGAGCTGGGATAAGCGCTTGTCATTTATACGACCTAAGCGACAGTGCCAGAGATAGGTTTGGTTCATGTCATTTGACTTGAACCTCTTGGTATTTATGTTATAGATAGAGCTCTCAAGGTCTAGAATGTAGAGTCCGTTCATCAGAGGTGCACTACAATAGAACATATCTTTTAAATAAACTGAACAATATTTGTCCTTTATTATAAAAGAGAAACCTTTCTTGTCCAAACAAGAAACAGAAATTATGTTCTTAGTTAATGCAGGCACATAACAACAATCATCCAACTGTAATACAAGCCCAGAGGGCAGAGACAGAAAATAAGTCCCTATAGCAACAGCAGCAACCCGTGCTCCATTGCCTACGCGTAGGTCCACCTCGCCCTTCGCCAATGCCCTACTATTTCTCAGCGCCTGCACATTAGTACAAATGTGAGATGCACATCCGGTATCTAATACCCATGATGAAGAAATAGATAGATTGACTTCTATAACATATATACCTGAAGTGGAAGTCTCACTTCGCTTCTTCTTAAGATCTTCCAGGTACACCTTGCAGTTCCTCTTCCAGTGCCCGGTATGACTGCAGTGGAAGCAGGTAGCATCCTTGGCGTCCCCTCCTTTAGGCTTCAGTGCCTTGCCTTTGCCCTTGGCTTGGGACTTTCCCATGCCTTTGGGCTTGCCCTTGCCCTTGTGTTTCTGAACCATCAGAACAGAGTGGGGCTTAGCCTTCTTAAGGTTCAGCTCAGTAGTTCTTAACATGCTAAGCAGCTCGGACAGTGGCTTATCAATTTCGTTCATATTGTAGTTTAGAACAAACTGACTATAGCCATCCGACAAGGATTGCAAGATCAGGTCAGTGGCCAGCTCTTGGCCAAGCGGGAATCCCAACCTCTGTAGGTTTTCTATGTACCCAATCATTTTGAGTACATATGGGCCTACGGGAGTCCCATCTGACATCTTGCACTGAAATAGTGCCCTTGAGACCTCAAATCTCTCATGCCGCGCTTGTTCTTAATACAGTTGACGAAGATGTTTAACCATATCGTAAGCGCCCATCAACTCGTGTTGCTTCTGAAGCTCAGAGTGATCATGGTCGCGAGCATTAGACAGGACACATCTAATGCGTCATCTTGATGCTTCTTAAAAGCATCTTTGTCAGCTCGCGGGGCATTGGCAGGAGGAGCCTCCGGAATGGGCTGCTCCAGAACGTATAGTTTACGTTCCTGTGTGAGAACTATTCTCAAGTTCCTGTACCAGTCCAAGAAATTTGCTCCGTTGAGCTTATCCTTCTCAAGGACAGAATGCACAGAAAAGGTGTTCGTATTCGACGTCATGGTTATCTACAACAGAAAAATGCAGAAAATAAATATCATATTCTTTTAAATCATTTAATTAGGCCTTTAACTAAATGATGCTCCCACTGAATTCTATAATTCATGTGGGACAATATCCACATCATACTAACTCTTGAGCTAGCTTTGGCTAATACGCCCAAGATTTAGTATGATCAGTAGGTAACGATTTACCAATTACATCTCTATGCAACTCTTGTTTATAGGATCATTATCCGCAGTTATATTAAAACTTGAGTTAGCTTTGGCTAATACGCCCAAGAATTAATATAAATGTGATTTATGTCCTATCTTTCCAACCATTGGAAGAATGCCTATAGTTATACTCGATCCAAACGAGTTAACTAGGAATACTCAATCTAATTGAGTTTGTATTCGCCCATGCGTTGATAAGCGGGACCAAGATTGTCCCTCCGTACCCTACCAAGATAATATGTGTTGCTCTGCTTTGGCAGATTCAACAACACATGTGATCGAGGTAGTGATAGGTACCACGGCACGGTAGGTATTAGAGTTGACATGATTTAGATCTAATCTAATCGTCGATGTGTATCAAATACGCGATAGATCTAATCTAATCGAAAGGGTGCATCTTGTACACGATTTAGATCTAATCTAATTGTTAGGCACTAATTAATTACTAATCATGCATCACATACACATAAGCAATTAATTAAATTAATTTGTGATTAGTCATGACCCTACTTCGATCTTCTCAAGCCAATGAGAAGATCGGATGGTCAACCTAGGGTCAACAGCTTCTCAAGCTCCTCCCTTTGACCACCTTGTGTTGCTCGCGCCCTCCTCGTAACTCTGTCTCGAGTGGACCTTCCACGGCTCTAATTTTGTACATTACAATTTTTAAACTCAAGTTACATTCGAGTCTAAACTAATTTTCAACAAGAATAAATAGAGAAAGGCACGATGCGCAGGTCGCGTATCCAAAATACAGCACACACAATCACATGATGACACGCAGGCCGTATTATGAATTACAACACAAAATATGCCAATCCAATTGGGTCCTTTTGGGCCATGACTATCACAAATTATACATAATTCTAAATTATGTATTTTCTATAATTTTCTGCAATTTTAATACCAATTTTTACAATTTTTACGAGTAAAAATTCCTGGCGGTTCCGTTTAGCGGTTTTCGAGCGCAATCGCGGAACGAATCCCCTTGCGGGGCCAGGGGCAGCACCCCTACCCGCAATCTAACCATCGTGAGGGTTCCTTAGTAATCTTACAGCGCCTTAGTCTGCTGTCCCAAAAAGTTTTGGGGCGAAACCTTGCCGTTTCAGAAAAAGCTTCTTGGTAGTCGAAGCCTACAAGTGTCGAAACACTTGTGCTTCGCTTCTACGAGAAAATTACTCATAAAAATCCATAAAAACTTAAATTTACAGAAAATCACAGAAGCTATATTTTTCATAAAAATCAAACTAAACTCGTACAAGTCCTCGCACGTGGCTCTGATACCACTGTTGGATTTTTCGGGCCGCGAAAATTGCTTTTTCGCGTCGCGGAAACCCCGAAAGCCCCACCACCGGATCCGTGCGAAGAATAAAACTTCGAAAACATTACGAGTACGAGTTTACAAACTCTAGATCTACACTAGATAAGAGCGTTACCCTCGATGTGATGCCCTTCGCTATCCCGCTAGTCCAACAGTTTGCCGGATCTCGAGATTGTCAAAGTAGACAACCCTCTAGAAGTATCCACACGAACACAAGAAGGAGATCACCAAACTAAAGTGTGCTAGCACCTTAGTAGGGTTCGGCAAGATGAGGAGAGGAAGAGCAAGAAGAGAGAGCACTAGGAGGAAGAAGATGAAGTGAATGACACTTGAATGAAAAATGAATTTTTTCATCAACACACAAAAGTGGCCGACCACCATAAGATGTGTAACCCCCCTTCACATTAATCACAATTAATGTGGAGGCCATTAAAGTGAAGAATTGTAACCTCCATGAGGTGGCATCTCACTTAAGTAACCATGATGATGTGGAGCATCATCATTGGTCCACATCTTGCCAACTCACTTATGATGTGGCATAAAGTCAAGTCAAACTTGACTTTTCCTCTTCCTCTCAAGTCAAGTCAAACTTGACTTAATCTTTCTCATGGTTGATCTAAATCAACCATTTAATTCAAGCCAATTTAATATAATGAATCTAATTCATTTAATTAAATTGATTCAATGAGTCATAATCTAAATTAGACTCATTGAACACATGAATCAACTTGAGTCCAACTCAATTAGCCCAATTAGGATTACTCTTAATCCAATTTGATTCATCAAATGAATCTAATCCTCTTGGTTCATCATATATACCTAATCTCCATCTAATTGTCCTTAGTGTGTGACCCTATAGGTTCTTGTAACGTTGGCAATGCCCCTAAACCCATTTAGGAGCATAAGTAATGAGCGGTATCTAGCAACACATCATTACTACCCAAGTTACAAGAATGTTGAGATCCAACATCACCTTGTGACTACTAATTGTGACTCCTCACAATATATGACAAGTGTCATTCTATCCTAGATATCTAGATTGATCAATGTGAGGCATAGACCGTGTCATCCTCTGACCAATCTAAATCTTGAACTCCAAGTAGACTCACTAAATCAAATGAGCTCAATATCTCATATTGACTCATTTGGGCATGACCATGCACTTCGTGGTCTCACTCTATCAAGAATATCGATGTCTCTCCCGTCATATAGGAGGGATAGATCTCATCTACATCACTCACATCCCTCCGCATAATTTGTTACATACCCAGTAATCGCCTTTATAGTCCACCCAGTTACGAGTAACGTATGACGAAACCAAAGTACATAACTCCTTATGTAGGGAACCATGGTGACTTCAGGTCTAAGGACTAGTAGTCATACTAATAGCCACATGAGAAAGTATATGACACTCATATAACGATCCATGATACTTTCATAGCGGGTCATTCAGTATACATTCTCTAATACATACCCATGTGTCAACTTGATATCTCTATATCCATGACTTGTGAGATCAAGTCATCGAGTTGACCTACATGCTAGTCTTATTGCATTAACATTGTCCCTGAATGTTAATACTCGACTAGGAATGATTAAGAGTAGTGTTCCCTATATCATCTCACTATCGATTCAACCAATCGATTGACATAGGTAAGAACCTTCTACTCAAGGACGTTATTATACTTAGTTTATTTGGCACTAATACAAGTAAGTATAATAACCAAAAACCAAATGCCTTTATTTATATAAGAATATGATATAACAAGTCCATAATACAATCATCAAATGATTGGCTCTAGGGCTCTAACTTATAGTTCGAAGGTAGAAAATAAGTTTTCTAAACTACTTACCTCAAAGTCCTTAGAGATGTAGTATGCATCTACTAAGGACGCCCAATATGGTGTTCTGGGGAAGGCGTTGAGCGTGTATCGGATGGAATCCCGGTTCATTACTTCTTCTCCAAGGTTGCTTAGTTGAGTTATTAGCTCCTTAATCCTTGCTTGGAGTTGCGCTACCTTCTCGCCATTGTTCATCCGGAGGTTCGTTAGTTGTGTTCGAAGGATGTCGCGCCTCACTAGCTTTGCTTCCGAGGTACCTTTGTGGAGCTCTAGGAATTTCTCCCAGAGGTCTTTTGCGGAGTTGTAGCTTCCGATCCGATTTACCTCCTGGGGCGGAAGAACGCTGAGCAAGTGGAACTCAGCCTTTCCGTTAGCGACGAAATCAGCCTACTCCTTCATTGTCCATTGGTTTTCTTCTTTGTCTTTTGGAACTGTAAAACCATATTTTATTGTAATAAGAATGTCAAAAACCGTTTTAAAGAATACCTCCATTTTTCGCTTCCATGTAGCGAAATCTCCGTCGAACTTCGGGGGATGAATGTTCGCGTCGGTCATTATTCTGATCTTTGTGCTTCAGACGACGGTTAGTCCTTCTGAGGCTATTGGGCTCTGATACCACTTGTTGGTGCAGCAGGGACCGGTAAGAGGGGGTGAATTGCCTGTAATAAAAAATTATACCCTCCTCAAACTTTCAACTCTAAAATAAAGCAACACTAATAATTAAAGTAATTGACAGAAAAGAAAAGAGAGATGACTTAGCTATTTGACTTGGTTACAACCGAGACGGTTGTTAATCCAAGGTGGTGAAAAAGGCGCACTAAAAGAGTCTCCTTCTTTGAAGGCGGAGAAGCCTTTTACACTTTAAGAGCACAGAAGTTGCTTAGAAAATAATTACAGAGTTGTTCATTTTTGTTGTGTCATTGTTCTGTTCGAGACCCCTTTATATAGGGGTTCCAAGACTCATCCAGAGCCCCTGATCTTCGGGATCAGGGTTTGACTTCGAGAGGGGGATCGGTCGACCGATCCCCAGGTTCGGTCGACCGAACCTGTGTACTTTCCCAGCTTCCGGTCTGGATGCAGGCTCTATGGATCGAGCTTAGGTTCGGTCGACCAATCCTTGTATTCGGTCGATCGATCAGCCAACGGTCTCTGCTCGATTTGACCCGATCAAATCACTTCGACCAAGTCTGTGATTATCTTCGGTTCAATCGACCGATCAGAGGGTTCGGTCGATCGATCAGCCATTGGTTGTTGACGTGGCTGCTAACGTGTCTCCAACGGCTGGCTTCTGATGAAAGGGGTTCAGTCGATCGATCAGAGGGTTCGGTCGACCGAACACTTGTCAAGTCAACTTCCCGGTTGACTTGCTCTGGTTCGGCTTGTTTGGGTGATTTCGGCCATCCAGAATAGGGCTCACCCGAACCCAATTCCTGGCCTTCTCCTCGAGCAGTCTTCCGTCCCAGCATTACGTCCCTCAAACACCGTGCACATGCTTCACACCCACCGGTGTACTCTTCCGCAGCTCTCTCATCCTTTGGACGCACCGAGCCCGTCGGCTCCCTTCCTGTGTCGTCCTTCTCGCTAGTTGCGTCTTCCGCTTGACTTCTTGTGCTCCGAAGTTCCAGCACACTTAGACACAGGGATCATACAAATAGGACCTAACCTAAAATTGGTTGATCACATCTAAACAACCATGGGGTTCAACATTGGGTTGTGATTTATGCAAGGAAAATATGACATTGGAGTCATAATGCATGGAAATTGGATTTGGATGTATAGATGCCATATATACCAATGCTAGGGTTGCATTGTGGGTTGGTATGGGTAAATACATCAAGAGGAAGTCAAAACTAGGACTTTAGGTCAAGGTTCAATTGAACCATTTAGCTAGTTTTAGATTTTCTGTGAATGTTGGGATTAGTGATAGATACATTTTGTAATGTATTTTTCCCAAGTAGACAAGGGTATAATAGACATCTTCATAAAATTTGGGAATTTATAGAGGTCTATGGAATTTCTGGTGCATTTCTGAAGTTGGCCTAGAAAGGCTGATTTTTACAGAAATAGAGTATCAGTTGACTGGTGTAGATACCAGTTGACTGGTAACAGTGTTTTTCAACCACAGTATGCTTCTGTAAGGTTGTGTCGAAGGGGGCAGTCGACTGGCACTTGGGGCAGTCGACTGATACCAGACTGATAATGTTTTTCAGCGCTGTTCTTGACCATGTCAACTCGTTTAGATGTATGGGATCCATGGGGGATAAATTCACGAGTTTAGGGTCAGTTTGGATGACAAGTTTTCAATAATTAGGATATTGTTGGAGAACTTTTTGGATGTTAGGCAAAGGGGGAGAAGTAAGATTTAGTTAGGAAAACCTTAAATGCATTTGCATAGGGGGAGCCTTGTGATTGGTTCTTAAATATCCTTGTGATAAAATCCTAGCTCATTGGGGAGCTTAGGTGTAGGGGGAGCCTTGTGATAGGTTCCAATGCATGTTTGCATTTTGATTCGGCAGTGTAAGTCCAAGTGTTTAGCCTTCGCAACGTAAGTCCATTCGGCGGTGTAAGTCCAAGTATGTAGCCTTGGCAACGTAAGTCCATTGTTTCTTTTAGCATGTTTATTTGCTATATATTTTCCCTAACTTAAACGCATTGCCAAACATCAAAAGGGGGGAGATTTTTGGAGCAATCCCAATGGTCCGTGCGACCATGTGTTTGGTATTTTGGCAAAGGGTTTAAGTTAGGATTACCCTCGTTATTTGATATGTGTATGAGAGTGTGCAGGTTTGCAGGATACACATGTGACTCAGGTTGATGGCTTTGGATCCGGTGAAGGATGGCATTGGGGATGAACCGTGCGCTTGTATGCAGCCGAGGAACCGTGGACAAGGCATCGATGACAAGAGCCAAGGGAAGCGACTTCGAGGCATACATGAAGGATGACAATGTGGACGAGCCGCGGGCTTGGATGCATCCGAGGGACGAGAGCCAAAGGAAGTAGGCTTGAAGGCAAGAGGTTAAAGCTGCAAAGAAGAGTCAAGTGAGTCGTGAGGGTCCAAGTGCTGAGAGAAATGTACTCGGGATGGGAACCCTAGGTATAGGGTTGAACCAGTCGACTGGTACTGGGATTAGTCGACTGGTGGTGAGCACAGAAGCTCTCTGTGCCCGAAATGACTGGGATCACTCGACTGGTAGATAGCCGTTGGCATGCCATTGGGTTGGAACCAGTCAACTGGTGCAAGGACCAGTCGACTGATAACGGGCAAATCAGCTTGCTGATTTCTTCCAAGCTCTATAAGAAGGAGTTTGGGATGGCTGGCCAAGGTGACGATATTAAACTTGGTTAAAGCCTAATTAGTAGTCATCTAGTGCTCTAGCAATCCAAATGTTCTTGATCGAGTTGTGGCAAGGTTTCTCCACCAACAAGGAGGATTGTGCTAGCTGGACTTTCCGGGGACTAATCCACAGACGGATTGAGGGATCGTCCACCTTACGGGCAACCTCAGAGTAGGAGCAAGTTATCTCCGAACCACGCAAACGAACGTGTTAGCGATTTTCATTTCCTTTCTTAGCTTTCATATTTGTATTTGTATTATTTTTATTCCGCTGTGCTAACAAATACGTAGGAAGCGAGTATTTGGGGGTGGTCTAGCCATCCAACCCCCCTTCAAGCCGGCCACCGATCCTCCTACACTTCCTTCCTAGCTTCCTCTTCTCGTTCACCCTTTCTAAGGCTTCAGTAAGTCGTCTCTCTTATGCTCTTGCATTATTCTATGGCTGAAGAGTCTTTTACTGCTTAATACACTCAAACACCTTCCACCTTCCGTAAGGTTGATAGGGCCTCCATTCGTTCGCAATATGAGATTTCTAAAGAATATAGAATTGTGATTACTACTTCTGATGCTCGCCCTCATCTTCCTCCTGACGGTTATGTTACTTTTTTCAAAGACCAACTAATAGCTAGCCTACGTTTCCCCATTCCCCCTTTCTTGATAGAAATAAGCAGATACTTCAATATTCCCCTGCAACAATTCACTCCTAATTCCTTTCGTTATCTATGTGGTTTGTTCATGATATTTCTCCTTTTTGACGTCCCCCCAACTCCCCAAAATTTCATCATGTTTTCATACCCTAAGAGGTCGGACCCTAGTGTCTTTCTATTTCAATCCAGGCCTAAGATGACCTTTTTTTTAAAGAAATGCCCTCTTCCATCAAGGGGTGGAAATCACATTTCTTTTTTGTGAAATTTCCTGCGCCTGCCCCTTGGTCTTCTTCCTAGCAATCCTCCCTTCCTACTCTTCCAGATGTTAAAGAACTACATCGACATTCTTCCTTCACTACTTATTTAGAATGATTATCAGGTTGTGACCTATTTATCCATAAATGGATACGTAATGACCTTCTCTATCTTTCGGTTTGAGCCCCATTAAGATAGAGCTTCGTGGCTCTCTTGGTAAGTTATAGTTTATCCATTAAAATCCTCTTTTACTAACTAAAATATTTTTTGTTTTATGTAATGGACGCTCTGTTTGAGGCCGCGATTGATGAGAAGCTATGTTTGGAAGAGGAGGCACTCCGTGCCAAGGAGAAGGAACTTAGTGTTGAATTGGGAGAATGTTCGCTCTCCGCAAGTGTACGGAGATGTCGCAAGTAATATAAAAGATTATCGTATCCACAGGGACTGGAATAAGCACTAGAAATGTTTCAACACGAGCTAGCCAAACAACTAATCAATTGGTTTCCAAAAGATAAAGGTAACTAATGAAAAGTAAATATAGAAATGAAAGATCAACAAACAAGATTATGGGCTATAATAGAGGAATGTTCTAGGAGTTTTGGTTTCTTTGTAAGATTCCTCAATGTAAATGATCTACCAAACCCTATTTCTCAATTGTCCAACATTTATAGAAGGTTGTCGATTCTCTCTTGCAATAGACAACCAGCCTAGGACTAAAATCTATACATAAATGTGATCAAGTAGATATGAACTTATGTTATCCTTACACGGGCTTGTTCCTATCACGAAGATCCCTCGGATGATCAACACAAGATCATACTCCTCAACCCATAAGATATAAAGATTAATCCCTAGATCTATCCTACCTTCTTGAATTATCCTCCTTTTCCCTAAATCTTATCCCTCAAACGTCCTTACACAGGCTTACACCTTTCGCGTGCTTCCCTCGGAAAATCGAGTGGGAGATAATCTTTATAAGATCCATAGGACATTCAAACAATCAATTAAGAATGTAAATTAGGTCCACATCACAACAATACATTCAAGATCGAATTGATACAAACAAGACAATATCATAGAAACAAGGAAATGGCAAATCCACAAGAGTTTACATCAATTCATCATACAAATACTCCCTCATCCTAAAACAAAGAGATCTACTCCATGAATCGAAGAGAGAAATCCGAAAATATAAAGATTACAAGCATTTCTTGATCCCCTAATCCAAGAAGAGGAGAGAAAGAAAACTTATCTAAGATGAAGCTTGGTCTTCGGATCCAATCCACGCTCCCGGAGTCAATTCCGTTGAAGATCCGCCTTTAGATCACTCAGAAATCCTCCCAAGATTGGAAGGAAAGCCCCAAATCTCTCTCTCTCCCAAGAGGGAGAAGATCCCCTTTCAAATCTTGAAGAAGGGTTTAAATAGAGGTGCAGTTTGGGCGCCACACGGCCCCGTGGCACGGTTGTGTGAGTTTCACACGGCCCTGCCCACTCTCCTCTCTACCAGCCTTGCACGGCCGTGTGTGAGACACGGCCGTGGCAAACATCCTCCAATGGCCCCTTACATGGCCGTGTAGATCTACACGGCCTGAACTGTCTTAGCCTCTGGAAATCTGGCACGGCTGTGTGATGAACACGACCTACTTCCTTCCCTGCCACTGAGAACCTCACACGGCCATGTGAGACACACGGACGAGGCTTCTCCTGTCTCTGGAAAACTCACATGGTTGTGTGATGCACACGGCCTAGGCTTCTTCTCTTGTCTGGGTTCTTCAGATCCTTGCACGGCTGTGTGAGGTTCACACGGCCATGTCCACTTCGTTTCCTGCTGCAGCCTTCTGGCCCATGATCTCCACACGGTCGGGGCAACCCCCCAGAGCAGGGCAGTGCGTGGTTCAGGTAGGGCACCTTCTTCCCTTACCTTGCTCATAGATTTGGCTTCGAACACGAAATCTTCACCAATTTCGACTCCTGTGTACAGAAAATGCACAAAAGCAGATCTCCGAACAAAGAGAGTGAATATGCTAAAAAGGAAAGCTAAAAGTATGAAAATGCATAGATCAAGCATGCTCAAAGTATGTGAATGTGTGTCAAAACATGCCAATAAGTGTATACAATCTACGCACATCACACCCCCAAACTTAAACATTTGCTTATCCTCAAGCAAAATGTTGCAATCTACATTCATATGTTCTACAACACATTCATAAACCATAGTGTACTTTCCTAACTCTATCAAAACATTTCACTAACAAGCATGATCATGAAAACAAAGTCAAGTATGGCTCAAGCATAAGTATCTTGTGCTCAGTGCAAAAGCTGTTGGGGTTGCAAGGTTGCAAACATAGTCCCATATTGAAAACACATGGGAAAGATCATGAGTTTATAAGAGAAAAGATATCTCCATTGGAATGAGGCCTTTTGGGGAGAGCCCAAGAGCAAAGCCATGAGGGCTTAGGCCCAAAGTGGACAATATGATGCTATTGTGGAGATATCTAAATTCTTTTCGATCCTACAAGTGGTATCAGAGCGAGGTCACTCTTCACCGGAATCATCATCGGAAGGGGCAAACATAACAAGAAGAGCTAGAGGGTGAAGAAGTTGGAGCAAAATCATCAAAGTCAAAGAATTCAAGAAGCTCAACTTCAAGATACAATTCCAAGATGGACTTGGATTTGACACAAGGGTGCCTCCACCATTCACAATGACAAGCTTCGATTCTTGGAGATCAAGAATCGAAAATTTCTTGATGATGGAGATAGAGCAATGGTTTGCTCTTATGGAAGGCTTCGAAGCTCCAACGAATTCAAAGGGTAAAGTTCTCAAGAGGAGCAAATGGAGCCCGGAGCAAATCCAAAGATGTGAGGTCAATGACAAAGTGACCAAGCTTTTGGTCAATCTATTGCCCAGCCACATTTTGGAGCAAATTGGAGAGTTCAAGGATGCTAAGGAGCTTTGGAGCAAATTGGCATCAAGTCATGAGATCCCCTCCACTGTACCGAATCAAGAGGAATCCAAAGAGGGCGACTCATTGGAGCAAGACCAAGAGGAGGACTCCGAAGTTGAGAGATGCTCAACTTCCGAAGAAGAAGTCCAAGAAGAAGCTTCATCTTCGAGGGAATGCAATGAAGAGAACAAGGAGGGAGCATACTCCTTGTTCCATGTACAAGATGATGAAGCCTCCACCTCTAGGATTGAGGGGGAGTGTAGATCATTGACCCTGGAGCAAGAAGAAGCCTCCACATCTGGGTCAAAAGAAGAAGAGGATGAAGAAGCTTCCACCTCCACAAGTCAAGACAAATCTATTGGAGGAATATCAAGTTCGGATCAAGAGGAAGCCTCTACATCCACATCACATGGAGGAGTAAGTGCCACCCCTACACAAGAAGGTATAAATAGTTCATTTAAAAATAAAAATCATATTATATGTTTTGAGTGTAGGGAACATGGGCACTACAAGAGCAAGTGCCCTAAATTGGCCAAGAAGAAGGGCCAAGTGGCACCCAAGGGCAAGGAGAAGCTCAAGGAGACCATCCCCACAACAAAGAAGAGCAAGGAGCACATTGTGTGCTTCTTGTGCCAACAAAAAGGGCATTACCGAAGTCAATGCGCTAAGGGGAAGAAGGTGGTCAAGGCTCAAGGAGGAAGCTCAATTAAAGGGGGAGCCTCCAAGGTAAAAAGAAAGGTAACTTTTATTGAGCCTACCCCTTTAAATTATGGTAAAAAGCATGCTAGTTCTAACTTATATCATTTTAATGCTATTTACCGTGAAAATAGGAGGCATGATAAAATTAAGAAAAATCATATAGCTTATCATGCTAAATGTAACACCCACGAATTTCTTAAGCTAAATATGTGGAGATTTTCTCTTAGAATAAAAGAAGATAAGATAGAACCAAAAATATATAAAAGAAAAGGAATTGATCAAGGATTGAACCTTGAACCTTTTTAAGCTAAGGATTATGGAATTACCACTAGACCATCATGAGTTATTGTTGAATAAAGAATGGAAATTATAGATAAAGATAAAAAGGTATGATTAAGAGAAGGAAGCAAGAAAACATCAAGTAGCTTTCTTCCTCCTTCTCTTGATTAAGAAGCAAGACAAGTTGTCTTTTCCTTCTTCACCTTTTTTCTCCATTTTCGTGGAGATACAAGAGGGAATAAGAGGAGAGGGACTAAGGGGATGAATGAAGACATTTTCTTCATCATTAAGAGAATAAAGGATGAATTAAGAAGAAGGGAAAGCAAAGTTTCTTTTTTCTTCTTACTCCCCCTAGCATAAGAGGAAAAACAAAGAAGAGTTTTCATTTTTTCTTCCCTTTCCTCACCATTGCTGTGACCTAGAGTATCCCCTCTCCCCTTTCCGAAAATCCAACTAAGGTTTTCTCCCTAAGAAAACCAAACCACAAGAAGGGATCCTCAAGATCTATCTCTCACAAGCAAGAGAAGCAAAAGGGAGCACTAGAAGGAGAAGCTTTCTTCTTCCTCTTCACAAAGGGTATCTTCTCTTAGGGAAAAGACCAAGCAAGAGGAGGTGAGTATCCCCTCACCTGTGGTACAAGTTGTTATATGATTTTTGTTTGAGTTTAGATTAACAATCTAGGGTTTCTTTTGGGAACTTTCAGCCATGACACTTGTAAAACTTATGGAAGCTCAAAACCAAAAACCACATGCTTAAGTTTTCTTTCCTCATGATATGCTATGAATATGACCTTGATATTTCATGCTTGTATGTGGCTTGGAGTTAGGTAAAACCCACCTTAGGGTTCAGCCATGAAGAGACTTAAAACCCTAGGGAAGCTCAATTTAAAAACTAACATGTTTATGATTTATTCTATGATGTGATATGAATGTTCTCTTGATGTTTTATACTTGTATGTTGCTTAGAACTAGTAGGACCTTACCATAGGGTTTCGGCCATGAAGGGATTAAATACCTTAGAAAGGCTCAATTTCAAATCTAGCTTGCTTATGTTTTACCTTATGAAAGGATATGAAGATAACATAATGCATTTGAGATTTCATGTTGATTAGGGTTAGGTTTTTACATGGTAAACTTTCAGCCAAAATAAAATGTAGGGCTTAGGCAAGCTTAAATTCAACCCTGACATGTTTATGTTCTTCTTATGATATGCTATGAAATTTATAGGGTACTCACATGCTTGTATTTGGTTGAAAAATCCTAGAAGAAGTATCAAGTATGAAGTTTTCCATAATATGTTATGTATGTTCTCTTGATGTTTTATACTTGTATGTTGCTTAGAACTAGTAGGACCTTACCTTAGGGTTTCGGTCATGAAGGGATTAAATACCTTAAGGAGGCTCAACTTCAAATCTAGCTTACTTATGTTTTACATTATGAAAGGATATGAAGATAACATAATGCACTTGAGATTTCATGTTGATTAGGGTTAGGTTTTTCACATGGTGAACTTTCGGCCAAGTGAAATGTAGGGCTTAGGCAAGCCTAAATTCAACCCTAACATGTTTATGTTCTTCTCTATGATGTGCTATGAAAGTTATAGGATACTCACATGCTTAGAACCTATGTTTTGTGGCATTCGGCCACCTATGTTTATGGACTTAGGAAGCTTGAAACTTTAATCTAATATGCTCATGTGGTTGCCTATGATAAATGTATGGAAATTGTTTAGGGTTCACATGTTTACATGCTATTTGTAACCAAGTTTTGGACCTTGTATGTTTCGGCCAATGTGGGTTTCTAAACCTAGGAGCATAGAACCTAAATTAAATATGCTCATGATGTTCTTTATGATAAATGTTATAGAAATGAAATTGGGTTCATATGCTTGTATGATTTCATGCAACCTAAGTGAGCCTATGCATGTTTCGGCCACCCTTAGTTGGTTGAGGATTTAGACCAAATTACGACTCATTATGTACTTTCCTTTGCCTTGATATGAATTAGGAAAAGTTAACTCGTGATCCATGCATGATTATGTTTTCTTTTCCTTCCATGATATATTATATATGCTCGTTTAAGTATGCTTATGAACCATGCATGAGAATGATACCTATATTGGCTATGTGCCCAAATGTGATGGCTACGTGCCCAAATATGATGGCTATGTGCCCAAGTATGCATGGCTATGTGCCCATTTATGCATACCTTATGAATGACATGAACATAATATGCTATGAATGACATGAACATGATATGCTATGAATGACATGAACATGATATGATATGAATGACATGAACATGATATGATATGAATGACATGGACATGATATGCTATGAATGACATGAATATGATATGCTATGAATGACACATGATAAAGATATGATATGACATGTATTTTACTTTGAATGGCTTGTACCAAAAGGGTGGGCTCCTTATGCGCCCCTAGGTCGAATTACGGGCCTAGTAAAGGGTGGGCTCCTTACGTGCCCCTAGGCCGAGCTACGGGTCTAGTTCCTAGTAGGTTCAAGACTAGCTACCTTAGGTCTACTTAGGATGCGCGCATTATGTATGTATGTGGTACTAAGCCGGGCCCCTTCATGTTGAGATTATTTTCAAGTACTATATGATACTGTTTTAAGACATCTCACACATGACATAAACCATGTTTTGAAAGGCATATTGCACATGACATTTCCCATGTTTTAGAGGACATCTTGCATCCATGCTTACGATATGATGTGAAATAATGCTTACAGTTATGCTATGATATGATGCCTTGATGTTATGAAAAGAAATGTCATGATGCTTTCACTTATGCTATGATGTACACTTATGCTATGATGTGATATATGCCATGATATAATGATTTCTTATGCTATGATATGATCTATACCATGTTATGATGATTTCTTATGCTATGATATGATCTATACCATGATATGATGTACTTATGCTATGATATGATTTATGCTATGATATGATGTTACTTATACCATGATAAGATTTATGCTATAACATGTTGTCACGTTATGTTACAATAATATTGAAATCCATGCCATGATATGACATGTTTTATTTATATGATGATATGAGCGTCCTTTATTCTATGATGTATGATATGATGAATTTTACATGATATGTTGGTTTTGTGAGTAGGAAAGGATCTCACTAAGCCTTGAGTGCTTACAGATACTTTTCCTTGTACCACAGATAAAGGTAAAGGATGGATAAACTAGAGGAGCAACAGGAAGGGGCAAGAGATGTGTGATGGTGACTTGGCTAAAGAAATAAAATGACCTGCTAAAGTGAACTTAGAATAATATGTTATGTTATGCGATGTCTTTCATGATTCCCTATGCATGTGTTAGGAATGAATAATATGACTATTTAAGTTGAACCATGTTATTTCATATTCATATGCTTAGTATGATTCTAGAAAAAAATAAATATGCTTCCGCTGTATGTATGTTTATGTATGCTAAGTCAAAGAAGGAAAGTAACCCCGCCCTCACTAGGCAGGAGTGGTAAAGGGGCGGACGTTACACTAAAACCTCTCAACCTAGGGCTAGAAATGTTGATAAAAATCTAGGCAAGAACACTAAGGTCAATAACTATAAGCCTAGAAATAAAAATGCTCAAGGATTAAATAGAAAACCTAAATCTAGGGATTTATGGGAAGAAAATCAAGTCTTGAGGTCAAGACTTGATAAAATTGAAAAGACCCTAAAAAGGATGAAAAATATCCTAATAGGGCAAAATGAGCAAAACCTAGGTCTAGAAGTATCAAAGTCATCCAATGGTCATAAGGGTTTGGGATACAAACCTAAAATCAAGAAGGATGAAATTTCTTACCATAGGGTTCCATATAACTATGGAACCAACCGTAGGTCTAATGGGCAAGCCAAAAATACTAGGGAGGTCACCCCTAAGAGTATTTTGACAACAAATGTGACTAAGACTTCTAAGAAGTCCAAGAAAGTCACAAAGAAGGTCACAAGGGAAGTAATCCCTAGGGTTGACCTAGAAAAAGTGACCAAGGCTTCTAAGAAGCCAAACAAGGTCACTAGGAAGGTATCTAGGGAAGTTATCCCTAGTGAATACCTAGAGCATCCAAGGAGCACCAATAGGTGTTGGGTTCCTAGGAGCATTTTCTCTACCCCATAGATGGGTTAGAGAGTGTCAACTCTAAGAAGAAGGGTAGTTAACCCAACTTTGAAGAAATTAACACTCAAGGAGCATTTTCAAGGTTGTTATTAACCTTTGAAAATGAAATATATTTATCATTTACTCTTTGGAAGAGTAAAATGTGCCAAAATTGAAGATATTGATTTTAATCTTAATTGGCACAATTTGGGAAAACATAAAAAATACCAAGTTGGGACTCTGGTATTTTCTTAGTAATTTAAGGAAAATCTAAGCCTTAATTTAAAGTGCCACTCTTGTGGAAAAATGAAATATGCCAACACTTGAGGAATATGCTTAATTTTAATTGGCATAATTAATTCAAGAGATTAAAGAAATGTCAAGTTGGGTTTTGGCATTTTCTTGAGGAATTTGGGCAATCTAGGGTTTAAGTTTTAGGATTAGCTATGTACTTAAGGATACTTAGATAGATAGTCTAGGTGTATTTTATTTATGCTAAACCTTGCCATGATTGTTTGCCCATTATATGCCATGACATCATGTTTTGTTTTTGCACTCATGCCTTATTATGAAAACATAAAAATATCATGTCATGACATACATACATCATGTAGTCATAGGAAATTTTCTTTTGAAAATTATTTCTTTTTGATGTATGCCATAACATTATCATGTATTATGTTTATTTCCTTAAAATTAAGGACAAATGACATTTATCAATAGGTGGTTTCAACAAGTGACATCCTAGGTGGATGTTCAATATCCATAAAATGTCTAAATAGATATGCATGATCCCTAGATTAGGGCAAAACCAAATTTAACATCTCACAAAGACCTATAAGATGACTTGTATGTGGTTTAGTACACATTAGAGATGTTAGGATGATGAACAAAACTCAACATGCTGATTTAGTGCATTTCCTTGAGTTTTAAGTTCATCAAAACACATAATTATGTGTTTTCCCATCATTGGGAAAGCTAATGTACAAGTCATGTGCATTAAGCCCAAGGAACATGGTGGGATATTGGTTTTGAAAATGTTTTTAAAATGATTTTTGGAAAACCTTGGTGAAGGCTATCTTTTGATAGTAATCACCATTGAATAGTTAGACACAAACTTGAAGAAAACACTAAAGTTTTTGCAAGTTCTCAAGTTTGTGTCAATCTTTGAAAATATGATGTATTTTCATAGAAAACTATTTTTTTCATGATAAATTATACCCTAAATAATGTCTACACAAATTTTCACGATTTTTGGATTTTTGTAGAATTTTCTAGGGGTTTTTGAAGTTGACTGAAATGGAATTTCAGCAACTATCAGAACTCCAATCGATCACCCGATCGATTGGAGTGCCTCAATCGATCGGGCGATCGATTGTGAAAGCAAATTCCATGAGCAGAAGCTCGCTGGATCGATCCACTGATCGATCCACACTACCTAAATCAATCAGTGGATCGATTCAAGCTGGTTCAATCGATTAGAACCCAACTCCAATCGATCGAAGATGCTGATTTTGGCTGGGAAACCTTATTTTCAGCATTTTGAACCTACTTTAGTCTAGGTAACCATTCCTAACCCCTCAAAATATATTTGTATACATAAAATGGTATTTTCATGTTGAAAACAAGGATGAATTGGTTGAGGAAGACTAAATTGAAGTTTAGGTTGAGGTTTGATTCAAATTTTGAACTTTTGAACCTCAAAACTTCTAAATTTGGGTTTCCTAAAGGTTTAGGAATTCCAAGTCATTGTTGGTGCAATGACAGAAGGTACGACCATGTCTTTAGGGGGAGGTACTCTTTAAAGACATGAAAATTATTTTTCATGAACCTTGGAAGGTGGTTAACTTTCTTTAGTAAAAATGCTCAAGGTTGAGCATTGGATTACAATGGAGAGTGGATATCTTCATTATTTAAGTTGTAAATGCTCAAGGTTGGGCATTTGTCTACATTGGGGGAGAATGTAGGGTTGATAATGAAGGGTATGGGACCTTCATTATCATGTTGATCACAACAAGTGAAGTTGTGAACAACGATGAGTAACTCTTCAGGGGGAGAGTCTCAAAGGGGAGAGTTTTCAACAAGTGAATTTATTGATGTGTGCCAATAGGGGGAGAATGAAGGGTTTAAGTTAGGCCTTCATTATCTAAGAGGGAGTTTGCCTTCTCAGTGGGAGAATGTAGGGTTTAACTTACACCTTCATTACCTAGTGGCATGAAGGAAGTTTAGGCTATGGGATTAGCCTAACTTAAATGAGGTATTGTCAAACATCAAAAAGGGGGAGATTGTTGGTGCAATATCCCTCAGGTCAAGGTTGACCTGGTTGACCAAGCTTGAGTCTTGGTTTGGGTTTTAATGTTTGACAATACAAGACTTCGATGATATGGACAAGTGCAGGTGCAGTTGTTCATTTGGGGAGATTGTTTGGTACAATTCCCTTCTTATCAGGGTCTGATCAGGTTGATTGAAGAAGAATCAAGTAGGTCAAGGTTGACCAGATACTTGACTGGGAAGTCTTAACTGGGATGTTAGGCAGAAGGAAAATCCTGGTGAGTGAAGTCAGGTGAAAGTCCTGGTGAGTGAAGCCAGGCAGAAGAAAATTCTAGCAAGTGAAGCTAGGTGAAAGTCCTGGTGAGTGAAGCCAGGCAGAAGAAAATTCTAGCAAGTGAAGCTAGGTGAAAGTCCTGGTGAGTGAAGCCAGGCAGAAGAAAATCCTAGTAAGTGAAGCTAGGTGAAAGTCCTGGTGAGTGAAGCCAGGCAGAAGAAAATCCTAGTAAGTGAAGCTAGGTGAAAGTCCTGGTGAGTGAAGCCAGGCAGAAGAAAATCCTGGTGAGTGAAGCCAGGTGAAAGTCCTGGTGAGTGAAGCCAGGCAGAAGAAAATCCTGGTGAGTGAAGCCAGGTGAAAGACCTAGTGAGTGAAGCTAGGTAGAAGGAAAATCCTAGTGAGTGAAGCTAGGTGAAAGTCCTGGTGAGTGAAGCCAGGCAGAAGAAAATCCTGGTGAGTGAAGCCAGGTGAAAATCCTAGTGAGTGAAGCTAGGTGAAAGTCCTGGTGAGTGAAGCCAGGCAGAAGAAAGTCCTGGTGAGTGAAGCTAGGCAGAAGAAAATCCTGGTGAGTGAAACCAAGTGAAAATCCTAGTGAGTGAAGCTAGGTGGAAGTCCTAGTGAGTGAAGCTAGGCAGAAGGGAAGTCCTGGTGAGTGAAGCCAGGCACGGGGAAATCCAGATGGGTCAAGGTTGACCAGACATCTGGTGAAAGTCCAAGTAGGTCAAAGGGATTGACCAGATACTTGGCTCGAGGAAGAAAAGTCCAAGTAGGTCAAAGGGATTGACCGAATACTTGGCAAGAAGGGAAAAGTCCAAGTAGGTCAAGGGAATGACTGGATACTTGGCACAATGAAGAAAAGTCCAAGTGGGTCAAAGGGATTGACCGGACACTTGGTGAGGGAGTCCTAGCAGGTCAAGGGTGACCGGATGCTAGGCATGATGAATCAACAAGTCAAGGTTGACCGGATGTTGGTTTGGGGGGCTTGGGACTTGGTTTTGGGCAAAAATCAAGTCTGGATCGATCAGCCGATCGATTGGCTGATGCCCAATCGATCGACCGATCGATTGGGAAGGTCCCCGCGATAAGCCTCGAGTGGGCAAGTCGTAGAGCGCACAGAACGCCCCTGGATCGATCAGTGGATCGATCCAGAGAGAGCACAGAGGCGCTTTGGATCGATCCACCGATCGATCCAAAGCCTCCCCAATCGATTGGGAGCATTCCAATCGATCGGGATCTGACCGTTGGCATCGTATTAAGCTGCAGGCGCTCGATTCCTTCGGTAGACACAACGCAGAACTTCACCGATTCATCTCAGATCCTCGACAACAACTCCATAAAGTTCAGATCGCCAGATCTTGAGGGTTCTTGGAGGCATTTCCAAGTCAAGAGGTGGATCTACAAAAGAAGAAGAAATCTAGGGTTAGGGTTTTCCCGTGCAAACGTGTAAGCTTTTGCTTGTATTTTGTTTCCTTTCCCTTTCTTCTTGTAGTGTGAACTTGTAGGGCGTCTCCGCCTTTGGTAGTTACCATAAAGGAGTGTTATTCTTAGTGGAGGGTGTGTGCGTGTGTGGATCCTTGGACTAGTCACCTCTTGTGAGGTGGATACCAAGTAAAATCCATTTGTTAGCGTTGTATGCATTTGTTTCTTTGTATTTCCGCTGCACATCTTTGAAGAAACAATCAACGCCAACCACGAGCACGCGATGAGCTATTCACCCCCCTCTAGCTACATTTCGGTCCCAACAACTAGTATCAGAGCCCGGACTGCCAGAAGGTTTAACCGCCGACTGTGCACAAGAGCTATGGTCTGATTGAGCCATGTGGGTAAAATATTGACCTCGAACAAAGAAAGTGGGGGCTCCTATGTTCAGATCAAGAGGACCAGACACCAGGCAGGAAGTCCTAGTTGCGACTAGGTAATGAAGTCCTAGTAGGTCGAGTGGACCGAGGGGCAGGAAGACCTAGTGGGTCGAGGATCGGACGTGGGAAGCCTATGGTCCTTTGTTTGAGGGGGGGATTATTGGGGTTGCAAGGTTGCAAACATAGTCCCATATTGAAAATACATGGGAAAGATCATGAGTTTATAAGAGAAAAGATATCTCCATTGGAATGAGGCCTTTTGGGGAGAGCCCAAGAGCAAAGCCATGAGGGCTTAGGCCCAAAGTGGACAATATGATTATATTGTGGAGATATCTAAATTCTTTTCGATCCTACAAAAGCAACTCAAAACTCTTCAAGTTTCAATCTATGTCATAGTCAAGTCGTTATCAAATTTGAATTCCTAATGTTTCCAATGATGCACAAGTAACCAGTGATAGGCACTTACTTGCCAAACACTTTGTTCATATTTCTCAATCAATCCATGGTCTTAAAGGCGTGCTCAATCTTAAGAGAAGCTAAGCAGTCATTTCCCCAGTAACCCAACTCGGTCTCAAAGGGGTGACTTGCTAGATTCCACTCACGACAACTGTTTTTTATATCCCTTATTCACTTTTTTTTTCATTTCTTTTTTTCAAATTTTTTTCATAAGCATTTGCATTGTGCAAATCTTATTTCATAAGTGTACTTTTAGCATAAATGTTGGGATATTTTGATTTTTTCAAATGAGCTTGCATGAGTTGAGCCTCATCTAGTAACCAAAATGAAGTTTGAAAAATCACCATGGAAACCAAGTACTAAATAAACAAGATGAATCATGACTATTTCAATGATATCAACCATTCAAGCATCAAGTCAAAGTGTAGTGAAAGTAAGATCCTTAAGGTCAAGCCAAAACTAAAACTCATCTCCATATGATTCTTAGCTTATTTCATGCTACCTAAGATAGAGAAAAGAAGTACATAAAGCTTACTACTAGCATCATTTACAACATCATGAATCTAGATAATAAACGTGCTAACATTTTATCTTGAAGACAAGAAAGCATATAAGTGAAGTTTGATGTTCTCAAGATGTTTGCCACAAGATTTCAAAAGATAATCAAATGACTATCAAAACAAACACTCAAGCAAGACCATCAAAATAGAATGCAAAATAAAAGCTAAACATGCAGAAAATAAGAAAACAAGCAAAAACTAAAAACTAGAATGCAAAAAGAAATCAGGTTTGACACCCCCCCAGACTCAAACTTTTCATCGTCCCGATGAAATCAATATGGTGGAGGTGGAGGTGGAGGGGGACGAGGAAAAGGGTGCCTACGACGTGGCTGACCAACGGGAAAACTAGGGAAACCTAGAGTTTCACTCAGGATTATATGATACTCAAACAAAGCATCTACTTATTATCTAGTGACACTCATGCTTTGCATAAAATCTCTCATTCTAGCTTGATCCGTATCATAATCCTGGACAAATTCGACCACTTGACCCTGAAAGTTCCTTGTGAACTGAAAGTGCTCTTTTACTTCTCTAAATTGATTATCCGATAAAGAGAAGCGACCTTCCAACATTCTTCGTTGGGCATCATGCTTCTCGTGAAGCGATTCTAGAGAAATACGAAAATCAGAAAAGTCAAATCTGGAGGGACTCGTACCAGAGGCAAAAGAATGCCTAGCAGGATCCGGATGTTCGGAAGGCTGTGGGTGTCCAAATGTCGAGGGCTCAATGTGTGGATATGTGTCTTCGAATATAGAGGAAACATTTTCGGGGTCGACATCGGTGATTACCCAATTAGCAGGGTTGCGAATAGACGTTCGTTTAGGACAAGGAAGAGGTAGAGGAAAACCATTCCTCCTAGGAAATGCAAACCCATTCTCATCCCGAACGATTATCTTCATGGCAAGGCATGCATCCATGTCAATCATATCGTTGCCATGAATAACTTCTAACCCTTCTAAATAAAGTTCCAAATTAATGGCTACTTGGGTAATCAAACCACCAAGCACTATTGATCCCGAAGATGCCCTCGCAATTCTCACTAACGTTTGTAAGAAATGAAAACCGAAATCAAAATCAACCTTATGTAGCATAGCGCATAGAGAATAAAGTTCTACCTTTTTGACGACTCCATCACTATCACCCCTACCAAAAATAGTTTTGCTCATAATTCTATGTAGATATCTAAAAACAAGATTTTGCATGTGAGAAGCCTTGGCTCTAGAGGGCTCATAAGGACGATCTAATCCAGTAATTGAATTCCAAAAATGGTTCCAATTAAACCTAGAATCAAACCTTCGAGAACTACCGGAAGACAATCCAAAACAAGTGTTAAAGTCACTAAATATCCATTGAAATTCTTGATTCATTAACCTAAAAGTTATTTTACCAACATAATCGTCCTCGTTGTTAAAGTGGACATCTAATGAACTCAGAAACTCCAAAACAAGGCGAGGATAAGTTGGTAGATGTGAGTACAACATATCACTCCAATCTAGGAACCCTATCATCCAATCTACATCATCTCTAATTCCCATCATATCTAAAACAGTAGGGTCCATATATCTAGTACACACAATCTTTCTATTGACAAGAATTGCAAATCTAGTTATATGATCATCATTTCTAAATACGATATTGAATTTATTGTCATTACCTTCGTCGCGTGATGTCCTCTTCCCCTTGCCTTTGACTGGTTGTTTCCCTTTATCCTTGCTTGGCTCCTTCCCTTTGTCTCCACTTGAACCACCTCCCCTGCGTAGTTTCTTCAAAAGATTGGACATAATGTCTAGTTTGAGTGGGTGTGGGTACTCTTTATGCTTAAAGGAACTAGATCTTGAGGAAATGGGTCTCAAAGAACAAGATCTTAGGTTAAGGAAATAGAGATCTTAGATCTAGGAGAAGAGAAGGATCTAGATCTAGATGAAATTTATGAAGAAAAGAAGGGTTCAGAACTAGATCTAAGAGAACTTGGCGGAGAGGTTTGAGGAAAGAGGAGTTTTGGAGAGAAGGGGGTGCAAATATGAAGGGGGTGTGTAGGGGACACGGCCTGGATCTGGCCGTGTATAGCAGACACGGCTTGGCAAAGCTTTCCCACACGGGCCGTGTAGATCTACACGGCCCTATCCCTCTCCTTCTTGGGTTTAGTCACACGGCCGTGCCAATTGGTACGGCCATCTCCTTCTTCCTCACTGGTATCCATGCACGGCCGTGTCTAACGCACGGCCCCAACAGCTTCCTCCTCTGGATTCTTCACACGGTCATGTCTGAGACACGGCCACATACCTTTTCTTCTCTGGAGACTCCACACGGCCGTGTTATGTAGACATGGCCCAAGCATCTCCCTTTTCTGCACCGTAATCCTGGCCGTGTGCAGCACACGGCCATGCTCTGTTTTGCTCCAATTGACACTTCTCCTCCATTCAAGATGTAATGCCCGAAAATTCTCAAAACTATTTTAGAAATATTCTATGATTTTTCTGGAATTTTAGAATATTTTTATGGAATTTTTAGAGTAGCGGAAGTAGAAAAAATAAATAGAAAATGAAAATAGCTTAAGCGGGAATTGAACCCGAGACCTATTGGGTCCTACGACTTATGGTGAACCATGGTAACCAAGTGAACCCAGCAGGGCAATGCTGAAAGGAAAGGGAAACAATTTTATTTAAGTTGGAGTTGGGCCGGAATTATCACTTAATACAAATAGAAAATAATTAGGTGAAGAGTTATTTTTTCTTGGATCGTAGCTTTCTCCACCCCAACCTAATTCCGCCGCCCACTTCTCCTCTCCCTCTCTCGGCGTCAACCATAAGGAAGGCTGAGGTTCGGCCCAAGGACACTTTCCGGCGATGACTTCGACACGAGGACGCTCCCCTCCGCGAGAGGAACGCATAGACGCGAGAAGATCGTCGAAAGGATCGTCTCCTCCGGAAATCCAGCGATTAGAATCGTAAGAAAATCCAAACAGGAGGTAAGAAACCCCTCACCTGCAGTATAAGTAGCTTCCGTGTGAATTCCATGTTTTAGTTTAGTAATATGTAGACTTTCGGCACAAGGATGCGAATTAGTACATACTAAGTGTTTGATTAAATTATTTAGCACAGAAAAATGCAACTTAGGCATTTTAATAGCTCAGTAAATGCAATAGAAGCATTTAAATAGTTTAGTTAGCCTTGCCACAGTATATATGGGACTACGGTCCAATGGGTGGGCACCCATAGTCGCCTCTAGGTTCAGATAACCTAGTAAAAGCAAGGTAAATTAATTAGCTATGATCTAGTATTTTACTTCCAGTAGGGGCACTGTACAGGATTAGATATCCATTGGGCTGGGCTCCCATAGTCGGTCCCTAGGTTTAGATAACCTAATAAACCTTACTAAATTCGGGATTTGCAACCCCGGGTCTAGTTAAGGATGCGCGCATAGCATGTACAGTTGCTGGGTCCACTAGCAGTATGATTATGTATTTTAATCTATTATATTATAGTTTTTCAAAACTCACAAAGATTAGTTAGTTGAGTTTGAATTCAGTTCCAGACTAGCTTAATTCATGTTCAGCTCCGTTTTCTTTATTGTTACACATGATAGTTATGGTTAGCTTTGTATGCCATGCTTTGGTGTTCATGTTCAGTGATTTCAGTATGCCATGTTTTAACAAGTTTGACATATGTTTGATAGCATGTTTTTTTTTAAAAGCATAAATGCATCGTATGCATGTTTTAGTGAGGTAGATGGTTTCTTACTAAGCGAAAGCTTATAGATACTTTCTTTTCCTTATACTGCAGATAAAGGTAAAGGAAAGATGGACTAGCGGAGGCTGGAGGGCAATGCTACGAAGATGTGTGTGGGCAGGAACTTGGAAAGAAGATCTTAGGGAACTCTAGCAATCTTTGTTTAAACATTAATACTTTTTAGTGTTTTAGCAATTTGCACTTTAGTATGTTGATCGCTATGAATTAGTTAACCATGCACTCTATTATGCTTAGAACATTGTTCTTTATGATGTAAGAATGTTAGTTGTGGTTGTTAGAGTGTTTCCTAGCCATCTTAGAACATGTAATGTGATTGAGGCACGAAATAGTGCTGAAATTAGGGGTTCTGGTTCGAAATCAGAAACCCAGATCGATCTACAGATCGATCAAAATTGGGTTGTGCCACTGGATCGGTCAGCTGACCAATCCAATCGCGAACAGAGGGTTAGCGTCTGTTATGGATCGGTTAGCCGACCGATCCAGATGCGAACAGAGAGTACAGAAGCTCACTGATCGGTCAGCCGACCGATCAGTGAGCCACTGAATCGGTCTACCGACCAATCAGTGTATTCCTGGATCGGTTGGTAGACCGATCCAGCCACATACAGAAGCAATATAGGTTATGGATCGGTCAGCCGACCGATCCAGAGTTTTTCTCCGTGCCGGTATCAAGCTGGATCGATCACTGGATCGATCCGACATCCCAATCGATTCATGGATCGATTGAAATGCCTGATTACAACTAGCAGGACATCCGAGAGGCATAGATTATCTTCCCTAGCATGTGTACAACTCCTAGGTACACCTAGAATATTAAGTTCAGATTTTACAGTAATCAGTTTAGTAAAATTTTAATCAATCCAGATTTACGCAATAGTAATTTAGCACAGCATAATGTAGCGATCGGCCTCACAGCCTAGTCAGTAGAAGGCGGGTCGTTACAGAGTGGTATTAGAGCAGCTTCCATACTTCCTACACACACATCAGCATTGTACCTGCAGCTTCCAAGTAAGAATACTTCTCACTTTGTATGTTTATTGCTTTTCTATTATGGATAACTAAAGCATGCATGTTTATGATAGTAGTTAACATGATAACAATAGTTTCTCTATTATGCTTGTGTTAGTCATGTATGTCCTGCATGTCTTTAGAAATGGCACGATGGCCGACTAGAAGGGCACCATCGAGCCCCAACATGAGGCGGTGCCTCCCCCTTCTGACACTAGTGGCTCGATTCTGATGACTGAGCAATAACAGAAATAGCCACCTTAAAGGCTAGTCGGTAGAACACTCCCACTGTCACCCGGAGCCTAACTTAGCGACACCGGTGGTCTTAGAGGTTCCACCGATCCGGCCTCTGCACAGTGGCCCCAGCAGAGAACGCAGAGAAGCCTATCGATCCGGTGGCGAGAGTCAAGCTAGAGAATTTCTCGGCAAGAATGAACCATGGGATGCTCGGGCATGGTTCAAAACACTGGAAAAGTACGATGGAGCTTACGAATCGCGGCGAACATGAGAAGGTGAAGTCGCCTCCTTCCATGCGACATGAGATGCACGTATGTGGTGGGAGAGAATCGGAGCGGCCTAGTGAACCAGATGACATGGGTCGACTTCGAGAAGGAATTCTTTGAGGAGTTCTTTCACATGCGGGTCACCAATCGTCACTACGACGAGTTCTCAGGGCAACCTATCAGTTGAGGAAGCCGTGAAGAAATTCAACAGTTGGCTCGTCTATGCCCGAATTAGTCAGAGAAAGGGAACGAATCCGGTTGATGCTCAAGATGCCGAGGCCGGAAATAGCAATGAACGTGGTGGTGGCGTTCATAGGCCACAAACCACGGAAGAATTAGTGAGCGGTGCTCTAATCACCGATCATTACCAGAATAGCATCAAGCGGCGAAGCAAGTCCTCTCGAAGCTAAAGGTCAAGGAGGCTCGGGCACTCGAAACAGCAAGGCCACAGCTCCCATGGCTCTAACGAAAGGGAACTCCGGCAACAAGCGCAAACCAGGAGTTACCCAAAAGGGACCAGCAAACAAGCGACCTAGTTATCCAAAGTGTGCTACTTGTGGGAAATTCCATCACGAGTTTGTCGTGAGGGCACACGAGGATGCTGAATCTGCGACAGAAGGGCATATGGCAGCGGTGTCCAAACAAGACCGTCTTCCTCGGCCACCGATTCGGTATGGAGGCCAGCCACTCATTACATCGGATCAGCCACTTTAGATGGTCACATATCAGCCAAGGCGATTAGAAGCCCCTCCACTCGACCAATGCGAGGATCTACTCACTCACGAGAGAGGACGCAGCAAATGCCTCAACAGTTGTTACAGGTCAAATTAGTATTTTACAGTAAACTGTCTTATTCGATACTGGAGCAACCCATTCATACATATCCAAGGCATTTCTTTGAGAAGTTAGCAGTACCTCCAGAGGTACTCGGTAGCGAGTACGACGTTACCCTCGGGAGAAATCATGGCGTCTACGACGGCTCGGAGGCGGTGCGGTCACTATAGCGAGCAGAGAGCTCTTTGCGATCGATAGTGATTAATATGACCGACTACGATGTCATCTTCGGATAGACTTCTTGATCAAATACGGTGCCTCCATCGAGTGCCGTAAATAGAAAGTCATATTCCAACCGGAAGCACAGTTCGAATTCGTCGGAGAACCCAGGAGAAAGGCCAAGAAGTTTCTCTCAGCTATGAAGGCACAGAGGTTGATGGATTCAGGATGTACGGGGTTCTTAGCACACGTAGTCAGCACCAGTCAGGACAAGGACCAACAGCTAGCAGAGGTCTGAGTCGTATGTGACTACCCAGCAGTCTTCCCTGAAGAGTTACCAGGCCTAGCACCAGACAGGGAGATCGAATTTGAGATAGAGCTCATTCCCGGTACAAATCCTATCTCCAAAGCACCTTACCGCATGGCTCTAGCAGAACTGAAGGAACTTCATGAGCAACTACAGGAGCTGCTTGACAAGGGCTTCATCCGTCCTAGTCACTCACCATGGGGAGCACCTGTATTGTTCGTGAAGAAGAAAGACGGGAGCATGCGCCTGTGTATAGACTACCGGGCACTGAACCAAGTCACAATCAAGAACAGGTATCCTCTTCCCAGAATAGATGACCTGTTTGATCAGCTAAAGGGAGCAGCAGTGTTCTCTAAAATAGACCTCTGATCAGGTTATCATCAGGTGAAGGTTAAAGAAGGGGACATACCCAAGATAACATTCAGGACTAGATACGGACATTACGAGTTCGTAGTCATGCCCTTTGGCGTGACAAATGCTCCAGCTACTTTCATGGACCTTATGAACAGGGTATTCAGAGAATATTTAGATAGGTTCGTTATCGTGTTCATCGATGACATCCTTATCTATTCCAGAACTCAGGAAGAACACGTAGAGCACCTGAAAACAGTATTGCATACCCTTCAGCAGAATCAACTGTACGCCAAGTTCACCAAATGTGAATTTTGGCTAGATCAGGTGTCCTTCCTGGGTCACATCATCTCAAAGGATGGTATCATGGTAGACCCCAGTAAGATAGAAGCTGTGAGCAACTGGAAAAGACCCAAGAACGCCAGTGAGATCAGAAGCTTTCTGGGATTAGCAGGTTACTACAGGATATTCGTAGAGGACTTCTCCAGGATAGCCTCCCCACTGACAGCTCTTACCAGAAAGAACATAAAATTTCAGTGGACAGAGGACTGTGAGAACAGTTTCAGTGAGCTGAAAAGGAGATTGACCAGTGCACCTATTCTGACTCTACCAGAGAACGCAGATAGCTTTGACATATATAGTGATGCCTCGAAGTTGGGACTAGGAGCAGTGCTGATGCAAGATGGCAAGGTGATCGCCTATGCCTCCAGACAACTTAAGGATTATGAGAAGAACTATCCTACTCATGACCTTGAGCTTGCAGCAGTGGTGTTCGCTCTCAAGATTTGGAGACATTACTTGTATGGAGCTCAGTGCAGAGTGTACAGATCATCGAGTCTTAAGTACTTCTTCACTCGGAAGGATCTGAACACAGATGGCTAGAACTGGTCAAAGACTACGACATAGATATCCTCTACCACCCAGGAAAAGCGAATAGGGTAGCAGACGCCCTCAGCAGGAAGTCCAGCGTTACCCTATTATCTCTAGCAGCCATGTCACCGCCCCTACAGAAGGAGATCTCAGATTTCGGTCTCGAGCTCATAGTCGGATAGCTCTCTACTATGACATTAGAGTCTACCTTGCTCGGTGACATCCAGACAGCTCAGGAGCAGGATCCTGAAATTCAGAGAATCAAGCAAGGTTTAGCAGAATCAGAAGGTGGAGAGTTCAGAGTATCAGATAGCGGGGTGTTGTATTTTGGTGACAGGCTATGTGTTCCGGATTAGGAGGAACTACAGAGGAAAATCCTAGACGAGGCTCACAAGACTCCATATGCGATGCATCCTAGCTCCACCAAAATATACCAGGACATGAAGAAACATTTTTGGTGGCCTGGGATGAAGAGAGACATCGCTCGATATGTCAGCACCTGCCTAACCTGTCAGAGGGTTAAGGAAGAACATCAGAGACCAGGGGGAGTTTTGCAGCCCATACAGATACCAGAATGGAAGTGGGAAGACATTTCTATGGATTTTATAGTGGGATTACCCAGAACCACGAATGGTTTTGATACCATCTGGGTAATAGTCGACAGATTGACTAAATCAGCCCACTTCTTAGCTATCAGGATATCCTACTCCATGGAACAGCTAGCTCAGTTGTATCTCAAGGAGATCGTTAGATTACATGGAGTCCCACGAACCATTATTTCAGACAGAGACAGCAGGTTCACGTCACACTTCTGGGAGTGTGTACAGACAGCTTTGGGCACGAAGTTAAAGTTTAGCATAGCCTTCCATCCGCAGACAGATGGACAGACGGAGCAAGTAAATCAGGTACTCGAGGATATGCTCCGAGCATGTGCCCTAGATTTCAAGGGAAGTTGGTGCAAATATCTGAGTTTAGCAGAATTTGCATATAACAACAGCTAGCTATCAGGCCACTATCAGTATGGCACCTTATGAGGCTCTCTATGGGCAGAGGTGTAGATCTCCAATCTGCTGGTATGAGAGTGGTGAACAGAAAGAGCTAGAACTTCAGACAGATCTAGTGGCAGATACCACAGCAGCTATACAGCTGATCCGCCAGAGGATAGAGACAGCTCAGAGCCGCCAGAAAAGCTGTGCTGATATACGGCGCAGACCTTTGGAGTTTTCAGTTGGGGATTCAGTGTTCCTTAGAGTAGCTCCCATGAAGGGAGTAATGCGTTTTGGGAAGAAGGGCAAGCTAAGTCCCCGATATGTGGGACCATACCTTATCAGCAGAAGAGTGGGCAAGGTAGCATATGAGCTAGAGCTACCCCAGGAAATGTCAGCTGTCCACAATGTATTTCATGTCTCTATGCTGAAGAAGCATATTCCAGATGCCACCCAGGTGATTGAGCCCTAGTCGGTACAGATCCGTGAAGACCTCAGCTATGACAGTCGGCCTATTCAGATAATAGACTGAGCAGTTAAGAAATTGCGGAACAAGGAAGTACCATTAGTCAAGGTTATTTGGCACAGTCACACAGCAGAAGAGGCAATTTGGGAGACAGAAGCCAGCATGAGACAGAAGTACCCAGAATTATTCTAAGTTCGAGGACGAACTTTTTATAAGGTATGGGGGATTGTAACACCCGAAAATTCTCAAAACTATTTTAGAAATATTCTATGATTTTTATGGAATTTTAGAATATTTTTCTAGAATTTTTAGAGTAGCGGAAGTATCAAAAATAAATAGAAAACGAAAATAGCTTAAGCGGGAATTGAACCCGAGACCTATTGGGTCCTACGACTTATTGTGAACCATGGTAACCAAGTGAACCCAGCAGGGCTGTGCTGAAAGGAAAGGGAAACAATTTTATTTAAGTTGGAGTTGGGCCGGAATTATCACTTAATATAAATAGGAAATAATTAGGTGAAGAGTTATTTTTTCTTGGATCGTAGCTTTCTCCACCCCAACCTAATTCTGCCGCCCACTTCTCCTCTCCCTCTCTCGGCGCCAACCATAAGGAAGGCTGAGGTTCGGCCCAAGGACACTTTCCGGCGACGACTTCGACACGAGGACGCTCCCCTCCGCGAGAGGAACGCATAGACGCGAGAAGATCGTCGAAAGGATCGTCTCCTTCGGAAATCCAGCGATTAGAATCGTAAGAAAATCCAAACAGGAGGTAAGAAACCCCTCACCTACAGTATAAGTAGCTTCCGTGTGAATTCCATGTTTTAGTTTAGTAATATGTAGACTTTCGGCACAAGGATGCGAATTAGTACATACTAAGTGTTCGATTAAATTATTTAGCACAGAAAAATGCAACTTAGGCATTTTAATAGCTCAGTAAATGCAATAGAAGCATTTAAATAGTTTAGTTAGCCTTGCCACAGCATATATGGGACTACGGTCCAATGGGTGGGCACCCATAGTCGCCTCTAGGTTCAGATAACCTAGTAAAAGCAAGGTAAATTAATTAGCTATGATCTAGTATTTTACTTCCAGTAGGGGCACTGTACAGGATTAGATATCCATTGGGCTGGGCTCCCATAGTCGGTCCCTAGGTTTAGATAACCTAGTAAACCTTACTAAATTTGGGATTTGCAACCCCGGGTCTAGTTAAGGATGCGCGCATAGCATGTACAGTTGCCGGGCCCACTAGCAATATGATTATGTATTTTAATCTATTATATTATAGTTTTTCAAAACTCACAAAGATCAGTTATGTTAGTTGAGTTTGAATTCAGTTCCAGACTAGCTTAATTTATGTTCAGCTCCGTTTTCTTTATTGTTACACATGATAGTTATGGTTAGCTTTGTATACCATGCTTTTGTGTTCATGTTCAGTGATTTCAGTATGCCATGTTTTAACAAGTTTGACATATGTTTGATAGCATGTTTTTTTTTAAAAGCATAAATGCATCGTATGCATGTTTTAGTGAGGTAGATGGTTTCTTACTAAGCGAAAGCTTATAGATACTTTCTTTTCCTTATACTGCAGATAAAGGTAAAGGAAAGATGGACTAGCGGAGGCTGGAGGGCAATGCTACGAAGATGTGTGTGGGAAGGAACTTGGAAAGAAGATGTTAGGGAACTCTAGCAAGCTTTGTTTATACATTAGTACTTTTTAGTGTTTTAGCAATTTACACTTTAGTATGTTGATCGCTATGAATTAGTTAACCATGCACTCTATTATGCTTAGAACATTATTCTTTATGATGTTAGAATGTTAGTTGTGGTTTTTAGAGTGTTTCCTAGCCATCTTAGAACATGTAATGTGGTTGAGGCACGAAATAGTGCTGAAATCAGGGGTTCTGGTTCGAAATCAGAAACCCAGATCGATCTACAGATCGATCAGAATTGGGTTGTGCCACTGGATCGGTCAGCTGACCAATCCAGTCGCGAACAGAGAGTTAGCAGAGAGTACAGAAGCTCATGGATCGGTCAGCCGGCCGATCCAGATACGAACAGAGAGTACAGAAGCTCACTGATCGGTCAGCCGACCGATCAGTGAGCCACTGGATCGGTCTACCGACCGATCAGTGTACTCCTGGATCGATCGGTAGACCAATCCAGCCGCATACAGAAGCAATATAGCTTATGGATCGGTCAGCCGACCGATCCAGAGTTTTTCTCCGTGCCGGTATCAAGCTGGATCGATCACTGGATCGATCCGACAGCCTAATTGATTCATGGATCGATTTAAATGCCTGATTACAGCTAGTAGGACATCCGAGAGGCATAGATTATCTTCCCTAGCATGTGTACAACTCCTAGGTACACCTAGAATATTAAGTTCAGATTTTACAGTAATCAGTTTAGTAAAATTTCAATCAATCCAGATTTCCGCAATAGTAATTTAGCATAGCATTATGTAGCGATCGGCCTCACAACCTAGTCAGTAGAAGGCGGGTCGTTACACTAGCTCCTCCCACAGCCCATGAAGAAATCATGGCCAACTCATGGAAGTGAAATTTTAACCTGAAAACAAAACAAAAACTAAGTAAAAACACTACCAAAGAATAATAGAGACATGAATTGAAATTAATTAAAAAGAAACTCTTGGGTTGCCTCCCAACAAGCGCTTGTTTAAGGTCATTAGCTCGACCACCTCATTAGATTCATCGAAATCTCGCTCTTAGAAGGGTAAGATATTTTAGAACCCTCCTACCAATGGCTCTTATTATGGAGAGAGTTTTCATCAAAGGAGCTACAAAGTAAAGTATAACTCTCTCCATCTTCGTCTTCTTGGAAATTTTTTCAGGTGGTCGAAGACGGTTCAGATTGAGCTTCCAATTATTGGCCCATGTGAAATCTGCACATTCAAAAGAAAAACAAATCTCCCACAAGCATGTTATATAGTATAGAGCTAGAACCATATCAAGATAAGATGAATAAGTAATAAAAACTGAATCACATCCAACAAAGTCAATTATAGGTACCTCCATAAAGTTTTCCAAAAGATCACAAGAAATACTAACCTTACTTTGCTGAGAAATACCTGAAATTTCTAAACATATAGATGTGACTTCCTCTGAATCAAATGATGGTTCTAGCTCTAGCTCAGGTGTTGATGATATCAATGATGGTGATTCTTGAGACTCTGCTAGCTCTACATAAGTCCCTACACATTGTTCCACAACATGATCAATTCTTAAAACCTCTAAGGGTTGTGTTGACAAAGGTGGTGATCCTTGAGATGCTGCTTCCACAATACAGCTCCCTACACATTCTTCCATATCATCATCATCAACACATACATTAAAAAATAAATCAACATCTATGTCCTCAATAGGAGAATCAATAACAAGAGGATCAATAACTTCACTTGCAGTTTTAAGTTGATCTACCACATCACATTCATCATCTGAAAATTCAATGTCACTATAACACCCTATAAAATTTTGAGGTAGATCTGAAAACTTATTTACCACTGCATTATCAATAAAATCCTCATCTGAAAAATCCTCATCTTCATATACATTCAAAAATCTACACTCAACCATATTAGTGTCACAGGATTTGCCGAAGTCTTTATTTTCATTGACCCCCACTAACCTTTGTGGAAAAGGAACCCTTAGTGAAGGTCCTGGGAAAGACTGAACTTCCTTTTTCCCAAATTCCCTTTGAGCTTTTGGAAGAGGTCCAACTTGCTTATCTAGTGTTGGTGTGATTAATCGTTGAGGGAAAGGTACTTGTGGCCTTTGGGAACTTCCTAGAGAAATGGAACTGAGTTCTTGTGATCTTCTATTATTCTTCTCCTAAATTCTAAACATGTCATTCTTCAGAAGTTCTTCATGATTTTTTCCACTTCTCAACCCAACATCATCACACTATTCATTAGATCTTGACTGTGTAGGAGGGGGATCTTCTTTAAACCATTTTGAAACAATACTATCAAGCTTTGCCCCCAAATGTTTGAACTCCTCACTCTGTGACTTGTGAATTTCAACATTTTTAGGTGGTTGAACTTCATTTTGTTTGACAGGCTCTCTTACATTTATGGCTTGCACTTCTTGAATATCTGAGGGAAATTCCATCCAACTTTTGTTCGACCATTCATGGAGGTTCAATGTCACTTGATCAATTAATGAATAAGCTTCATCTACACTTTTGTCCATAAAAGAACCTCCAGCTGATGAATCCAATAAACTCTTGTCTGAGAAAGAAATTCCCCCATAGAATATGTGCAAAATCAACCATTTTTCAAAACCATGATGAGGGCACTGTCTTTGAAGACTCTTGCATCTATCCCATGCTTCAAATAATGATTCTCCATATGCCTGAGCAAAATTTGTTATGCAATTCCTCATATACACTGTTCTGCTTGGAGGGAAAAAATGATTCAGAAATTGCTTCTCCAATTGTTCCCAACTTGTGATACATTGAGGATGGAGAGAATATAACCAAGTCATTGCTTCATCCTTGATACTGAAAGGAAATGCCATCAATCGAACTGCATCTGCTGATACTCCTTCACATTTCACCAAATCATAAATCTCTAAAAATGTTTCAAGATACAGATAAGGAATTTCTGATACTTCTCCTCCAAATTTGTGACCTTGTATCATAAAAATTATAAACTTTCTGCTTCAATTTGAGGTTGCACAATGGGAGATAAAAATCTTACAGAAAAGGGTATAGAAAAATTTCTCATGGGCCTGCTTGACATATTAGTGCTCATGGATATTCAAGAAAAAAAATTATCAAGAATCAAAGACAAGAAATAAAATGCAATATGGAAAACAAGAAAGAAAATGTAAAATTTAAATTGTAAGAAAGAAAGTGCATAATGAAAACAAGAAAGAAAAGACAAAAGGAAAAAGAAAAATGTCTAGAATAATTCATATGCTAATCAACTAACAAGATATTTTTACAAAAGAAAAGCAGAGAAAAATTTAAAGAAAAATAAGAACAGAGAAAAGCTAGACTAGAATGCTAGAAATCAAGAATGCAGAATTAGAATAGCAACAAGAAAAATTTATAAAAAGTAGAAAAGAATACAAGAAAAATAGAATTCTAAAGATTAGTTTCAATTATACTAATGATAAAGAAAGAAAAGTTATGTTTAGTCTAACTCAATTGATAATCTCTAATGTTATAGCGCAGTCCCCGGCAACGGTGCCAAAAACTTCTTCGCTCTTCGCAAGTGTACGGAGATGTCGCAAGTAATATAAAAGATTATCATATCCACAGGGACTGGAATAAGCACTAGAAATGTTTCAACACGAGCTAGCCAAACAACTAATCAATTGGTTTCCAAAAGCTAAAGGTAACTAATGAAAAGTAAACATAGAAATGAAAGATCAACAAACAAGATTATGGGCTATGATAAAGGAATGTTCTAGGAGTTTTGGTTTCTTTGTAAGATTCCTCAATGTAAATGATCTACCAAACCCTATTTCTCAATTGTCTAACATTTATAGAAGGTTGCCGGTTCTCTCTTGCAATAGACAACCGGCCTAGAACTGAAATCTATACCTAAATATGATCAAGTAGATATGAACTTATGTTGTCCTTACACGGGATTGTTCCTGTCACGAAGATCCCTCGGATGATCAACACAAGATCATACTCCTCAACCCATAAGATATAAAGATTAATCCCTAGATCTATCCTACCTTCTTGAATTATCCTCCTTTTCCCTAAATCTTATCCCTCAAACGTCCTTACACGGGCTTACACCTTTCGCGTGCTTCCCTCGGAAAATCGAGTGGGAGATAATCTTTATAAGATCCATAGTACATTCAAATAATCAATCAAGAATGTGAATTAGGTTCACATCACAACAATACATTCAAGATCGAATTGATACAAACAAGACAATATCATAGAAACAAGGAAATGGAAAATCCACAAGAGTTTACATCAATTCATCATACAAATACTCCCTCATCCTAAAATAAAGAGATCTACTCCATGAATCGAAGAGAGAAATCCGAAAATATAAAGATTACAAGCATTTCTTAATCCCCCAATCCAAGAAGAGGAGAGAAAGAAAACATATTTAAGATGAAGCTTGGTCTTCGGATCCAATCCACGCTCCTGGAGTCGATTCCGTTGAAGATCCACCTTTGGATCGCTCAGAAATCCTCCCAAGATTGGAAGGAAAGCCCCAAATCTCGCTCTCTCCCAAGAGGGAGAAGATCCCCTTTCAAATCTTGAAGAAGAATTTAAATAGAGGTGCAGCTTGGGTGCCACACGGCCCCGTGGCACGGCCGTGTGAGGTTCACACGGCCCTGCCCACTCTCCTCTCTGCCAGCCTTACACGGTTGTGTGTGAGACACGGCCGTGGCAAACATCCGCCAATGGCCCCTTACACGGCAGTGTAGATCTACACGGCCTGAACTGTCTTAGCCTCTAGAAATCTGGCATAGCCGTGTGATGCACATGACCTACTTCCTTCCCTGCCACTGAGAACCTCACACGGCCGTGTGAGACACACGACCGAGGCTTCTCCAGTCTCTGGAAAACTCACATGGTCGTGTGATGCACACGGCCTAGGCTTCTTCTCATGTCTGGGTTCTTCAGATCCTTGCACGGCCGTGTGAGGTTCACACTACCATGACCACTTCGTTTCCTGCTACAGCCTTCTGGCCCATGATCTCCACACGGCCGGGGCAAACCCCTAGAGCAGGGTAGTGCGTGGTTCAGGTAGGGCACCTTCTTCCCTTGCCTTGCTCACAGATTTGGCTTAGAACATGAAATCTTCACCAATTTCGACTCATGTGTACAGAAAATGTACAAAAGCAGATCTCCGAACAAAGAGAGTAAATATGCTAAAAAGGAAAGCTAAAAGTATGAAAATGCATAGATCAAGCATGCTCAAACTATGTGAATGTGTGCCAAACATGCCAATAAGTGTATACAATCTACGCACATCAGAGAACCTTATTTAGTGGAAGTTCCTATTTCCACAAAGGTTGCCTCCAGTTCCCATTAGGCAACCCCCGAAGTAACTTTTGTCGATCTTCCTCCAATCATCGAACTTACCTCTCCAGTAGCTTCAAAAAAATCCCCTGAGGAGGCCCCTACTAAGAAATGACGTAAACTAACTCTTGCCCCCTCCCCAAAGCAAAAAACTATCTCCTTCTCTGAAGACACCCGTCTTATGGATATTACTCTTTCTTGTCCTGATCTTCCTCTCTCTGCTCTTTATCCTATTCCTACTTCTTCTTCCTCCATGAACTTGCCTACCTGTATTGACAACTCTTCCACCACTTTTGTTATGATGTTCCCTGAACAAATGGTCTTATCTGCTTGAGGAGAAAAAGGCCAGGACTCACCTTTTTTGATTTTCCCCCCTTCAACCCAAACTACTTTATCTTCTACTTCTTCCTCCACTCCTACCCTACCTATATTGCTAGGGGGGGGGGGGGGGGGGGGGTATTTTACCACATCTTAGGAAGAAACCCGCCAATTAATTGAGGGGCTTAATCCTTCTGAACCGGTCAATAGATTTTCTCTTGATGAGACTAAGGTAAAACTATTTATGTTTATATTCACCTTTCCTTAAGTGTCTTTTTAATGATCTATTGTTTCTACAGTGTTGGATAAATAATATGAGCATAGCTCGATTATTGTATAATTTAGTCCAAGAGAATGGGGCATTAAGGAGGCAAATTTCAGAGCTATCCTCTGCACAAGCTACTGAAAAAATAGACAGTCTATCTGCTCAGTTGCAAGAAGCTCGTCAATTACTACAAGATGAGACTGAGCAATCGAACCAATATAAGGCCAACATAGAAAAGCTTCAGTCCCAATTACAGTCAGCAAATGCATGCAACGATGAGATATCCTCTAAATTGGAGAAGCAAGCTTCTGTGATCAATCAACTATCTTCCTAATTGCAATCACTGAAAGATACTCACGGAACTGAATTAGCAGATCAACTAGCATGAGTAAAAAAATTTAAAATCAAGCACTTAAGTTCTTGGCCACATGTCTAACCATCTAGCTACTAGCTAATTGCCTAGAGGACAACAGTCTTCACTTGGTTAGTCAAGTTAAGTCAATAGATCCAGTTAGATTTGACTAGGGCTGGATGATTTAACTTGATTAATGTAAAGTTAGTTTTTAATGCCCAGACTCACTATGATGCACAAAAATAAGCATTCTAGAGTCCAGGCTGAACCCTATGCATCTCACACCGTTCTAAGTTTTGCAAACACAAACAAGTTATGCCTAGTGTGCTTGTGAGATGCTCTGGCTGAAACTAGGGGAACATGATTTCTAGGAGGAGGATCCTAGGCTAAGTCCAGATTTAAAAAACTAAGAAAACTGGGATTTTGAAAATATTATTTTTCCTAGTTTTTAAAATAATTTCTGAAAAAAAGCATTTTGAAGATCAACAAGAATTTTAAAGTTAGATTGTAGGAAATTTGAAAATCAAGATCTATTCTATCCAACACATTCCTATTTGTGTTCTAAGTGTACTGAACTCGAGTTCAAGTAAGGGTTTTGTGAAAATTTCAGTTAGGTTTGATTTGGACTCAATATAGTTAAGTCCAATTTCACCTCTAGCCACATGATCCCCTACAAAATGGTGTTTCACCTCTATGTGTTTAGTTCTGGAGTGGTGAATCAGATTTTTGGTTAGATTGATTGAACTTATGTTATCAATAAAAAATTTTATATTTTGATATTCTAGGTGATAGTCTTTTAGCATATGCATCATCCACAAAAGTTGAGAAGCACATTCTCCTAGAGCTATATATTCAGTTTCAGTAATGGATAGAGCAACACAGTGTTGCTTTCTGCTTGACCAACTTACTAGGCACTGACCTAGAATTTGGCAGCTACCACTTGTGCTTTTTCTATCTAGTTTGCACCTGGCATAGTCTAAATCAGAATAGCTAAAAAGGTCAAAGGTACAGGTTCTAGGGTACCAGAGTCCCACATTTAGGGTGCTCTTAATGTACCTAAGTATTCTTTTAGCACATGTTAGATGTGACTCTTTTGTACAGGATTGGTATCTTGCGCACACACCTACTGCAAATAGTATGTCGGGTCGACTTGTAGTTAGGTAGAGTAAGCTGCCTATTACGCTTCTATAGTGTTTTGGATCTACTAGTTTTCCTTCTGGGTCAGCATCAATGTTGATATTAGTTGCCATTGGTGTATTTATAATTTTTGAATTTTCCATGCCAAATTTTTTAATTAATTCCTTGGCATATTTGGTTTGGTATATATAAATTCCATCCTTTATCTGTTTAATTTGTAGACCTAAGAAAAAGTTAAGTTCCCCTACTAAACTCATTTCAAACTCACTTTCTATTAAGTTTGTAAATTCTTTTAAAATTTTTGAGTTTGTTGATCCAAATATTATATCATCTACATAAATTTGGGCTATGAAGATGTCTTTTTCTAAGGTTTTCACAAAAAAGGTTGGATCTACTTGTCCTTGGTGGAATCCTTTTTCTAAAAGATTATTAGACAACCGTTCATACCAGGCCCTAGGTGCTTGTTTTAGTCCATATAGGGCCTTTTTTAATCTAAGGACATGGTTTGGGTGCTCTAAGTCTTCAAATCTAGGGGGTTGGCTAACATACACTTCTTCTTTAATGAACCTGTTTAGGAAGGCAGATTTTATATCCATTTGGTAGAGCTTGAGTCCTTTGTGTGCTGCATAGGCCAGCAGCATCCTAATAGATTCAAGTCTAGCTATAGGAGCATAGGTCTCATCATAGTCTAACCCTTCTACTTGATTAAACCCTTTAGCTACTAATCTTGCTTTGTTTCTAACTATTTCACCTTAATCGTTTAGTTTGTTTCTGAAAACCCATTTAGTATCAATTATAGTTTTGTCAGTGGGTTTTGGTACTAAATCCCAGACTTGGTTTCTTTCAAATTGGGCTAATTCTTCGTGCATTGCTAGTGTCCAGTCTAGATCGGGTAAAGCTTCGTCTACAGTTTTAGGTTCAATTTCAGATATCAAGGCTATTTGGCTACTATTTCTGTAGGATGACCAAGTTCTAACTCCTAGAGATGGGTCACCCAGAATTTGGTCAGGTGGGTGAGAAGTACTTACTCTTGTTGGTCTTATATTTGAGTCAGTAGTTGGTTCTTCTGGTTTATTTGTCTTAGGTTGAATTTCATCATCTTCTATAATTCTTGGGTTAATGTCAATATTTTCATTTATCTTAGGTAGATTATTTTCTTCATCAAAGATTACATTAGTTGTTTCTTCAACTTTTAAGGTATTTTGATTATAGACTCTATAAGCTCTATTGGTTATAGAGTACCCTAAAAATATTCCTTGGACTGATTTGGGTGTAAATTTTCCTAAGTAATCTTTAGTGTTTAAAATGTGAAATTTACATCCAAAGACTTTTAGATAGTTTAAATTTGGAATTTTATTATAATATATATCATAGGGGGTTTTATTGTGTAATTTATTAATTAAAATTCTATTTTGAATGTAGTTTGCTGTATTTATGGCTTCAGCCAAGAATTGATGATTTAAGTTATACTCGTTTAAGATGGTTCTAGCGGCCTCCTGTAGAGTTCTATTTTTTTATTCCACTAGACCGTTCTATTGAGGGGTTCTGCGGCATGAAAATTCATGTTTGTATCCATTAATCTTACAAAATTCGGTAAACCTATGATTTTCAAACTCACCCCCATGATCACTTATTATTCTTTTAATTTTGGTGTCTTTTTCATTTTCTATTAACTTGCAAAAATTATCAAAAACTTCAAAGGTTTCATCTTTTGTTTTTAGAAATTTCACCCAAGTGAACTTAGAGTAATCAACAATTATAACTAAGCAGTACTGGTTCTTGCTTAGTGACTTGGCTCTATGTGAATCAAATAGGTCTAAATGTAGGAGCTCAAGTAAGGAGTTAGTTCTATCTAGGTTGGTTGACTTGTGTGTTGATTTGGTTTGCTTACCTTGCTGGCAAGCTTGGCAAACTATATTTTCTAAGTTCCTTAATTTGGGTAGCCCTCTGACTAAGCCATTTCGACTCATTTTTGAAATGAGTTTGAAATGAGTGTGACCCAGTCTTCTGTGTCATAGGTTGGTTTCCTTTTGTTGTGTCAAAAAGCACTTTATTTTTGGTTATGGGCAAGTCAATTGTGTAGATATTATTTTTCCTAAATCCCTTAAGTATAACTTTGGGGTTATCAATATTTTTAACAAAACACCCAGAGTTATTAAAAACAACCAAGTAGCCACTATCACACAACTGACTAATACTTAGTAAGTTAAAGTTAAAGTTTTCAACTAATAAAACGTTTCAAATAATGAAATCGGAACTAAGTTCGATATTACATTTTCCGATTACCTTAAGTTTACCGTCGTTGCCAAATGTAACTGATCCTAGGTTCTTGAATTTGAGCTTAGTGAACTTCAACCTATTTCCAGTCATATGTCTGGAGCATCCACTATCCAACATCCATTGATCCAATTCCTACACATAAGGTATTTGAATTGGATTCCTTTTGATGGATCAAAAGATAGTTTGATTGAAATAATCTCCCTAATTTTCCATCTCACCCATTCTAGTTTAGCAATAAGTTATTCCTATAGGTGATCGTCAGATGGTTGAATTTGTTTTAAGTAAATTTTTGGAAAATGATTAAGTTTGAATTACTTAAAGTTTGAAAATGTTAAGTTAATTAAATTTCGAAAGTAATTAAGTTAATTAAATTTTGTTTAAGTTAATTAAATTTTGAAAGAATATTAAATTAATTGAATTTTGAAAAAGTATTAAGTTAATTAAATTACGTTAATTAAACTTGCAGATCATCAAGTTAATTTAAATTTAACAAAATGTTAATTCAATTTAGTATTAATTTAATTTTAATTTAATTCTAATTTAATTTTAACTTTAATTTAATTTAATTTTAACTTATAATTTTGATTTAATTTAATTTAATTTTAATTTTGATTTAATTTAATTTTAATTTTAATTTTGATTTAATTTAATTTAATTTAATTTAATTTAATTTAATTTATAATTTAATTTTGATTTAATTTACTTTAATTTATAATTTAATTTTAATTTAATTTTAATTTAATCAGAATTTATTTAAATTTATTTTATCCTTAGTCATCTCACCCGATCTAAATTTTCATTCAAGAAATCCTATAATGTTGTGAGATGAATTAGGTTCAATTTTAGGGTTTGGTTTAACTTTATGTTAGATTCAGGTTTAGCTTTGGGTTTAACAAATAGGTATTTTTCGGATAAACTTCTGGGATATGGTGAGTCACCTGGACATCATTAAAGTAATCATGCCTTCGAGATTTTCCAAATAATCCTACCTATTGAACTTAGTACAAAACCTTGGTCTAACTAGTTAGGATCTATAAAGGGTAGCTTCAGTCAGTTCCACTTAGCCAAATGCACCAGGTTGAAGCCATATCTTCCTAGACATACGATGACTAAGCTTCCCCAATGTACTATCATCTAATACTTCACCAGTACTGTGAATCAAGTTAACCCTAGCCCTTTTTATTCTAACCTTAATTACCCTGCTGGGTAGTCTACTCTTGGTTACCCTTGTCGGGTAGATTAAGTTTTGGAGGTGCCAGCTATTCTAGAGCCTTCCCTTGGATTTTTAAGATTTTGTAAGAATTTAATTTATAAATTTGATTTAAATTTAGAATTGATCTAAATTTTTAGTTTGAATTTAATTTGATTTTTGATTTAATTATGTTCTTTTTATTAAGATAGTTTTTCTACTAGCTCCTGTAACGACCCAATTTTCCCTATTTCAAGTTCTAAAAGTCTATAAAAATATTTGGAAATACTTTTAAAATATTCTAGAGATTTTTAGGAATTTTTAGAGTATTTTTACGTAATTTTTGGAGGTCGTTTAGTAGGGTTACAAAAAGAAAGAAGTTTTTTAAAAAAAAATGTTGAAGGTGAGATTCGAACCCACGACCTCGGGTCGGACTGACCCAAGCAAAACCGATCCAACCAGCTGAGCTACACGGTTTTGTTAACCTTATATGGTGAGAACTAAGTTTATAGCATAGTTAAGGATTAGGAAATAAATTGGAATTAAAAGTGCGCGGTTGAGGGTTCGAAGCCGAGACCTTTGACCCGAGCAAAATCCGCCTGACCAGCTGTGCTGGCGGCAATTGTTAATTAAGGAAGGAGTGAATAATACTTAAGCAGTAGTTAGAGAATAAGAACCTTAGTTATAAGAAGAGAACTTAGGTATTTTCCCGTAACCTAAACCCTCGTTTCTTCTTTCTCTTTTGCGCGGCGTCGCGACTTTTGCTCGGGCGAAAGAGGCGGCGGAGCTAGGTTTCCTTTCTCCGGCGGCCGGCGAAGGCTTTCTTCCGGCAAACCTTGCCGATTTTGATCCCCTTCATCGAGGAGAAGGTGAAGACGTAGAGGAATCGCCGAGATCTTCACCTCACCCGAAACCCTAGAGCTTTTCTTCTTCCTTTCGGTTGTAAGTCCAAGAACAGCGATGTGAGTTGCTTCTCACCTGCAGTAGGAGTAGCTTTCGGATTTTCATTTCCGTCTTTATCTTCGAAGTGTGTTGAGATGGAATTTGGTTTCCAGTCACAGATTATAGTGGTGTTTTGTTCCTTTTGGATTGCTTAGGAGAATACCTTTGGTTTTGCACGTTTTCTCATGATAGTGAGTTCCGGGTTCTGGTTCTTGATGTCTTAGTTGATTGGTTGAAGCTTTGTTTCCTTCAAATGGCCATGGAGGTCGTGGTAGATTGTGATGGCTTTGTTTACCTATTGTAATGATATATTGGACTGATGAGGTAGATAGGAGGTTGATTCGATACTATTCAATTTATAGAATTATCACAGTTTAGTATAGATTCGATTACTGTGATTCTGCCACTGAATTACAGTGAACTTGGATTCTTTGTGGGAATTTCTTCGATGTTTCTAGTGCATTCCGTGGTGTTTTATTTCCTGTGAGTTCTGAAATTCTAAGTTGGTGTAGTTGTTTGGAGCTAAAAACCACTTCAGCAATACCCATCATTCAAGTTCATTGAAGTGTAGAACATTTATATGAAAAGCCTAAGGATTTGCACCACGGAGCATTTATATGAAAAGCTACAGCAAGCATTTAGTTTTTTTTAAGCTTTAAATAAGGTTTGAGTTTCAATCTTGTTCCATGTATCAATTAGCAAGTAGAACAATAAGTCACAATAGTATGAATCACAGTTAGCTAACATAAAGTATTTGTAAACTTCCTAAAGATGCTGACCATCATAACCAAAAAAAAAGAATGTGGAAGAGGTTAGATAGGGTTTTAATGTTTCCCTCTTGGAATGAAAAGGATTTAGAAGAATGCTATGTTTGGAGTTTTCATCTTTTTGTCCAGCAACTATGTTGTTATGTATATGAGTAATTTCCTTTGCAGTGCAGTTTTATTTTAGAGTAGGCTTAAAGAAATCAAATACAGTTTTTCTTGATTCATATCTGTTGTAGCATGCTTAGAGAGCTCAGTTTGCTTTCCTTTGATTTATGTTTAGAAAGTCCAAGTTAGCTTTCTTTTGCTCTATTTTACAGCATGTTTAGAAAGTCCAAGTTGCTTTCTTTTGCTCTATTTTATAGCATGATTAGTAAGTTCAAAGTTGCTTTCTTTTGCTCTATTTTATAGCATGATTAGTAAGCTCAAAGTTGTTTTCATTTGCTATTTTAATAAGCATGAACAGCCATGTATTCTAGTGGAAAAATAAGAATCCTAGTAAATACTTTTAGAAGTATTAACAAGTAAAAGAAAGGAAAAGAAAAGGAAAGAGAAAGGCCAAGGCCTTAAGTAAATTCCAAAGTCAAGACTTTAGGGATTTTGGCACACAAGGTGTCTATTAAAATGCCAAGGCATTTAAATAAGAAGTAATTAAGATAAAAAGTATTTTACTTTTAAAGGGCATGTACCGGACACAAGGTCCAAGGGATGGGCTCCAAGTTGCCCCTAGGCACAAGGCCTAGAAGTATCTTAGTAGTTTCGGGATTAGCTACCTCGATTCTTATTAAGAATGCGCGCAAAGTGGTACAATGCCGGGCCCAAGAATAAGTTGATTATTATTTTGAAGTATTAAAGTATAAGTTTTGAAACAAATGAAACAAGCTTCAAATATGTTTAGAATTAGAAAGTTTAGTTTCTTGTTATTTGAAGCATGCAGTAGTAGTTTTATTTGTTTCTTGCTATTAGATTATTCAGCATGTTTAGTAGCTTTACATGTTTAGTAGTTTTACATGTTTAGTTTCTTACATGCTATTTATTTGCTAGTTGTTGAGCATGTTTTGCTTTATATGTTAGCATTCCAGTTAGTTTGCTTTCTTTATTAGCTTATGAGCATGATTAGCTATACATGTTAGCTTTTCTGTTAGTTGATTTCTTTGCTATTTATGAGAATGAGTAGCTTTACATGTTAGCATTCAGTTTTAGCATGTTTTTATTTGTATACATGCATATCGAGTTTTTGTGAGTAGATAGCGCTCACTAAGCTTTATGCTTATAGACTACACTTCCTCCTACTGCAGATAAAGGAAAGGAAAAGATTTAGCAAGGAAGGCGACAAGGTGGTGGTGATGAAGGTGTGTGATGACTGGACTATGGAGAGATCCAGAATTAGCTGGCAAAATTGTCAAGACTTTTCTTTTAGTTCTCTTTTAATGTTATATTGAAATTGGGATTGTAGTTGAGTTTATTTCCGCATTTGTAGTCTGATACCTTCTATTGTTGGAGTGATATGGTTGTTTGCCATTGCTAGAGTAGTTTCATATTTTTATTGTGCTATTATACTGCGTGGTTGTGAAATTATATGTTCCAGCCGCCTGTGACTGAGTATATAAACTGTTGTATTGTTGATTTGGTCACCGGTACAGGGGAGATTCCGCCGAAATTTTTCGGTAGGGATTTCTCGTGGTTTTTAATTATACTGGTAAAGTAGAGTTAGTAGTTAAGTAACGATTACTCTTAGAGAGTAGTAGTAGTAGTAAGAAGGGTGGTCGTTACAGCTCCCCTTGGATTATATCCTCGATATGGTCTATCGAGGTAATGTATTTGATCCTTGGGGATCTAATATTGACCAAGTCCAGCTTGATTGATCAGGTTGGACTTGGGTACCCATGCTTGGACTGATTTACTATTTGATCTGTTTACTAAGGATAGATAAGATCTATACTTCTTTTTGGTTTTATATCCTAGACCAGTTCTATTGTAAACGGCTCTTTGTGTCCCAAGAATTAGGTCAAGGTTCTTGGAGCCCAAAGAAAACCGTTCTAACGTTTTCTCCAAATCCTTGACCTGAGTTTTCAGACTAGAATTTTCTTCCTTAAGTTTTTGGACTTGAGTTGAACTTCCAGTCTGAACTGGGTTAGGCAAGGTTTTGGAGTTAGTCACTTCTTTAAGGACTGCTACTTTCTTTAGAAGTGACTTGATCCTAATATTCGATTTTGCTAATTTACGTAATAAATAATTAACTAAATTATTTAGTTAAGGAATACTTACAGCGGGGTCTGGCCCTTCGGAAACGGATACAGATCCGTGGCTTCTTTCCGATTCTGCTTCAGACTCGCTTTCACTCTCGGACACATTGATCTGGTCCTGGGCCATCAGTGTGAGGAGACTCGTCTAATCGAGTTCGTCGTCAGTATCTTCTGAGGACGATTCGTCCCATGTCTCCTTTAGGGCCTTCTTCCTTCGCTTCTTTGCATCCTTCTTATTAGGGCAGTTAGCCTTGATGTGCCCCTTCTGGTTGCAACCATAGCAGATCACCTCGAACTTGACTTTTGAACTGGGTTGAGTCTCCTTGGATTGTACTGCCTTCTTTAGGTCTCTCTTGTTGAAGCCCTTCTTCTTCTTGTAGAGCTTTTTCACGAGGTTCACGAGCTCAGTTGTCAATTCATCATCTTCATCATCTGAGTCGGGTTCTTCTTCCGACTCTGGTTCAGTTCTTAATCGTGATCTTGGTTCACGAGTTCTACTGGTACCTGCAAGTAAAGCAACACCTTTCTCGATTGGTTGTGCATTAGTCTGCTCATGTAGTTCAAACTCAAAAAATAATTCATCTAATTTTATACAAGATAAATCCTTGGAGACTTTGTAGGCATCTACCATTGATGCCCACAATGTACTCCTTGGAAAAGCATTGAGAGCATACCTTATGATATCCCTATTTTCAATCTTTTGCCCAATTCCATGGAGGCAGTTGAGAATGTCTTGAATACGTGCGTGGAGTGAACTCACCGTCTCACCTTCCTGCATCTTTAGATTATATAGTTTATTAAGTAATAAATCACGGTTACTTACTTTGGTGTCTGAGGTACCCTCGTGCAGTTCTATCAGTTTCTCCCACAGCTCCTTTACGGTTGAAAATGGACCAACTCTGTTGAGCTCCTCTTTGGTCAGGCCACATTAGAGGGTGAAGGTCGCTCTGGCATCGGCTTCCACCTTCTTGATTAGGGTTGGTTCCTAATTTTCGCAGGGTGTAGGCTTGTCGTCTCCGTCGGTTGGTAGTTGCAATCCAGTCTTGACGATCATCCACGTCTCAAATTGGATTTTGAGAAAAGTTTCCATTCGTCCCTTCCAGTATCTGAAATCTTTTTCGGTGAAGAGCGGGGGGGGGGGGGGGGGAACGGTGCTGAAACCCTCTTGTTGGGCCATTGATAGTATGCAAAACAAAAAATAGAAGAGATGTCCCAAGACTAGGTCTTGGATTAGCAGTGCGGGAAATAAAGTTAATATCACGAGCTCGAGTGGTGTTGCACCAACTTTATGAAAAAATCGATTCGTAAAAGGAATTAGAATGTAGCTATTAAGCTAGATTCTAATTGACTCCGTAAAATCGAAAACACCACGAAAAAAAATACGTGATTGGTGGTTGCACCAGATCAACGCGACCCCACTCTGATACCAATTGTTGGATTGAGAAGCGCTAGAGCAGGGGGTAAATAGCGCTCGTTGTTGTTTCGTATTTTAGAATCGACTTCGTAAAACTCGACGAGTAATAAGAGTAATAAAGCAGCGGAAATAAAAGGCACACAACGCGAACACAGGTCATTTACTTGGTTCGGAGCCTGTGACGACTCCTACTCCAAGGACCGCGGTCGTTGACCGCTTTCGGTGGGCAACAACTATAGAATCGATAAAGTTTACAAGTATAACAATTACAGCTCAAATTAAAATGATGATCTTATACCGACAACAAGAGATGAAGAAACGAAGCTCTGGGTCGTCGGGAGGTTGTCGCAGCACTTCGGGATCGTGTCGTTAGCAGCTTGTCGTAAAAGGATCGCTTGGACGAAGATATATAGAGTGCTGCCTCGAACCCCTCTTTTATACTGTACTGGAGGTGCCTCCAAGCCTGTCCGAGGTGCCTCCAGGCCGCCGAGTCGCACGGGTGGATCGACACAGGCCTGGTCGCACCTTATCTAGTTTAAGGCGCCTCCAAGCCTCTTCAAGGTGCCTTCAAGCCTTGGTCCAAGGCGCCTCCAGCTCCTCTGGACAGTTGGCTTCGGCTTACACCCAAGGCACCTCCAAGCTCCATGGAGGTGCCTCGTGTAACGCCCCGCCCCTCCAGCTAAGGGGACGGGGGTTACTTAGACATACATACCTACTTACTACAGCGGAAGTCTTACTTAGAGAATTTAAAAACTTTTCCTTACTTTAAAATCACCATGGACATAAAAAAACCACATAGCATACTTAACATGATTTTTGAGTCATAATACCCAAACACATACTTAATGTCATGGAGTCATAAAGTAATAACATAAACATGGCATATTTCTTATTAAACAAAAGCAGGTCTTTCCCATTAGCCAAGCCACTACCACACACATCCTTCTAGCCCATCCTGCTGCTCCCCTAGTTCATCCATTCCTTGCCTTTATCTGTGGTACAAGAAAGTAAGCTGTGAGCACTCATGGCTCAGTAAGTTCCTTTCCTACTCACAAAAACCGTATAGCATATCAAAATCACAAGTCAAAATGCATAGAGACAAATTTATCATATCAAGCAGCATATCATGGCATATCGTAACATAATCATCATAAAGTATCATGACATATTCTAACATGAACATCAAATGTATCCTGACATAGCGTAACATCATCATAAATATCATGGCATAATCATAAAGTATATGCAAGGTGAATTCCTAAACATGTATCATGAAACATATGCAACATGTCTTTTGAAAACTTATAATATACATACTTAAACATAATCTCAACATGATTAGGGCCCCGGCTTGTACCACATACATAAATATGCGCGTCCTATGTAGGTCCAAGGTAGCAAGTCTTGAACCCTACAAGGCATACATACTAGGCCCGTTTCTTAGTCCATCGACCTAGGGGCACTTAGGAGCCCATCCCTAACGAGGCCCGTTTCTTAGTCCATCGACCCCGGGGCGCTTATCGAGTCCACTCTTGGTACAAGCCATACATAAAGTAAAGTAGCATGTCATACATATCATAGTTCTTATCATTTCATGCATATCATATTTCTTAACATATCATAAAACATGCATATTTGGGCACACAGCACATGCATGGATCATAAGCATACATAATGAACATGTCATTTATCATATCATAAAGCATGCATATTTGGGCACACAGCACATGCATGGATCATAAGCATACATAATGAACATGTCATTTATCATATCATAAAGCATGCATAATTGGGCACATAGCACATGCATGGATCATAAGCATACATAATGAACATATCACTTATCATAGAAAGTCATAATCATACATGAAATCATTAAATAACATCTCTTAGTTCATAATATAGCATATGAGGCACATCAAGGTCACTAAACCTATTATGGCCGAAAGTTCAAGAGTAGGGACATGAACTCTAGACAACATACAAACATAATAATCTCATGATAACTTCACATCCTATCATAAGAAAGATCCTAAGCATGTTAACCTAAATTTTTAAGCCCTCCTAGGTTTCTAATTCTTTCATGGCCGAAACCTTCATGAAGAGCAAACAAGTTCTAAGCAACATGCAAACATGTAAACCCTAAACTCATATCATATCATATTTCATAAGGAACCACTTGAGCATGTTTAGTTTGGGTTCTAAGTTCCCTAAGCTTCTAACTTTATCATGGTCGAACCCTAGCAAGCCTCATTCTAGGTTACAAGTAGCATGAAAGTGTTGAACCTTAAGCCAATATCCTACACATTTCTTGAGGAACATCATAAGCACATTTGGTTCGAGTTCCAAACTTCCTAAGCCTATTAATTTAAGGTGGCCGAAACATGTTAAGCATGGAAACTAGGTTTCTAGTGGCATAAGAGCATGAAAACCACAAACACATTTCATGGCATTGATTACAAGAAACATCATGAGCATATCTAAGTTGGGTTCTAAGTTTCCCTAGGCCTTTAGACCAATAGTGGCCGAAACATGTGAGGCATAGATTTGTTTTTCATGTGGCCTAAAAGCATGGAAACCTTACACAATTTTCATGGCATCATTACAAGAAACAACATGAGTAAACTTAGTTTAAAATCTAAGCATCCTAGCCTTAAAACTTTGTGTGGCCGAAAGTCATATGTAACCAAATTTCTATGTAACAAGCAAACATGAGAACATCAAACTAGTTTCATATCATTTCATCAAGAAGGTCATGAGCATCTTAGACTTGTTTTAAACTTTCCTAGGCCTCAAATCTCAACATGGCCGAATCTTCATAAGCATGAAATAGAGTTCAAACCAACATACAATCATGGGCATAACATTTTAGCTTCATATCTTGTCTTAGGAAAAATCATAGCATGCTTAGTTTTAGGTTTAAAGCTCTCCTAGGCCTTTAGTTCTTCCATGGATGAATATTCATGAGAATGAAAATGGAGTTTCAATCAACATACAAGTAAGAGAAAAAGTTAACAACACCATTATCATAGGGTACATAACACAAGAACAAGGGAGCATGCTTAGTTTGAGTCTTAAGCTTACCTAGTCCTCTTGTTCATGCTTGGACGAGAGTCTAAGGTTCATGGATCTAAGTTCTCATTAATCATTCTAGCATGGAAACATTAGATTAACCTCCTACATAAGATACATGTCACAAGAAATATAATAAGCATATCTAGTTTAAAATTTCTTAGACTCTTCCTTTTGTCTTGGCCGAAATTTCCATGAAGCAACCCTAGGTTTTTAAGCAATCTATCTTCATGAAAACCATATGACCTATTATACCATAGGTGAGGGGAAGCTTACCTAGTGTTCACTTGTTGATCCCTAAGGAAATGGTACCCTTGGTGAAGAGGAAGAAGAGAGCTTCTTCTTCTAGCACTCCTTTTGATTTCTCTTGCTTGGAAGGGTACACCTTGAAGGCTCCTTCTTGAAATCTAGTTTTCTCTTAGAGAGAAAACCTAAACTTGGCTTTTGGAGATGAGGGAGGAGAGCTCTAGTTTCGGCAATGTTGAGGAAGAAGGAAGAAAATGAAATCCTTTCCTCTCTTTCCTTTTTATGCTAAGTAGGTGGAAGAAACAAAGATGAACTTTGCTTCCCTTTCTCTTTAATTCATTTATATCCTTTCCTAATGAGAATATGTCCCCATTCATCTCCCTTAATTCTTCTCATCCTCACTCTCTTAATTCCCACGAAAAATAGAGAGAAAAGAGAGAAAAAAAAAGAAAAGACAACTTGTCTTTTGCTTATTCCTTTTCTTAACCAAGAGGTAAACAAGAGGAAGAAAGCTACTTGATTTTCTCTTGTTCCCTTACTTAATTATATCCTCACTTTTAACTACAATTCCCATCATTTTCCATTCATATGTTATTCATTATCCTGGTGGTTATCATACAATTTTATTTCTATCCTTTATGAGAGGTCCAAGGTTCAAACCTTCACCTCTCTTTTTATTTCTCTTATTTCTTTTTCTTTTGATTCTTCTTACTTTTATGCTCTAAAGAAAATAACACCCATATACTTATCTTATAATTTCGTGGGTGTTACACCTCGAACACTGTTCATCCAAGGCTAAACTCTAGTTTTTGGCCCTGCAAAACATGTTAGTCTACAAATACAAACACATCCTGCAAAACCAAGTTAGCACAGATATTAATCAAGATAATAGAATATTCTGACAGTCTTCGGACTGTCCGGGTCTGACTTCGTATTTTCGACCGGAAGTCCTAGGTCGACCCGACGCCTACTGTTCCCTCTGCGGGGAATGCGCCCTCACCTACTCCACTCAAGAGTTTCACCTGTTGCCAGTACGATCCTCCAGATCTACTTGACTTTTGCTCAGCGCTCGATGCTTCTGGACTTTCTGCTGGACTCCCGCTTCCTGGCTCATCCAGTCTTCCACCTGGTTCGCGACACCAAGACTTTCCACCTAGGGTTATCACCCCCTAGGACTTTTGCCTGAAGCCCTCGACCCGCCAAGACTTTCCACATAGGGTTACCGCCCCCTATGACCTAGGGTAACCACCCCCTAGGGTTTTCCCCCTGCCTAACCGCAGCTAGGACTTTTGCCTAAGTACCACTTAGGACTTTCCTGCAAGCTCCATGAACCTTGTTAGATAACAACATAACCTTAACTTTGAATTCCTTTGCCATTATCAAAACAACGGTTCGATCGTCGGATGCTTCTCTAGAACATCCCTTAACATTGCCCTTTTTCTTGTTTCCTATTCTTTTATTACTTTGTTTACTTTTCATAGTTACACTTAGACTTTGTTAATCCATTGATTTGTTGTCTAGCTAATTTGTGTTGAGATATTCTTAGTGCTTATTCTAATCCCTGTGGATACGATAATCTTTTATATTACTTACGATATTTCCATACACTTGCGGAGGTTAACAAGTTTTTGGCGCCATTGCCGGGGACTGCGCTATAATATTAGGAATTATCAATTGAGTTAGACTAGACATAACTTTTCTTTTCATTTACATAGTTGTAATCTAACTTTTAGAATTCTGTTTTCACAATTCTTTCTTGTATACCTTACTATTTCTTCATAATTCTTTCTGATTTCGGTACCTGTGACTTGTATCTCCTGTTCCTCTTTTCTTTTGCACACCAAATATGGTATTCAGGTCATTAGGAGACTATGGAGCCCCAAGGTCTGCCAAGGGATTAGGGCCAGTTGTTTACCCTGAAATTCATGCAAGGAATTTTATACTTAAACCTTCCTTCATCTCGATGATTTAGAAAACTCAATTTGGGGGCTTAGAGATTGAGAACCCTTACTCACATCTCATAGAATTCTATAGATACTGCTATACTTTGAAATATGAGGAGGTTCCATCTGATGATATACAGCTACTAGTTTTTTCCTTTAGTCTGAAAGGTGCTGCAAAGAGATGGTATAATTCTCTAAAATCTCAGAGTATCAAAACTTGGGATGAGTTAGAGCAGAGATTCTTGGGTAGGTATTTCCCCCCTCAGAAGACTACTTATTTGAGAAGTCAAATCTTGAATTTTATGCAACATGTTGGGGAGGAGCTACATTAAGTCTGGGAAAGATATTCATCTCTTCTACAGTTATGTCCACATCATGGTATTGAAAGATGGTTGATTATGCACTTATTCTATTAGGGGCTTTCTCTCTCAAATAAAAGTCAACTAGATATAGCCTCTGGAGGATCCTTTTTAAAGAAAAACTTAGAGGAAGCCAATGGGATAATTTGCAAGATTGCATCAAATTTTAATGATTGGTCAGGACAAAATGACACAACTCTAACGGCTAATACAATGGAGGAAAAGGAAAATGGGGAGAAAGGAATTACTTTGAATCAGGATGATCTTCAATTATTATTGCCTTGGTATTATGAGTCTCTCTTAAAAATATTCGATGAAGAGGCAGTTTCGATGGAGGAGAAGAAAGGGGATGATACTTTTCTAGAAGATGAAGAAGACTTGGAGAAGGGGTCCCAAGAAGAATAGATTAAGTTGATAGAGCAAGAGCTAACTGTGCCAGAGATAGTACCACCTCAACTTGAACTTAAGCCATTGCCATCAACCCTAAAATATGAATTTCTTGGACCAAATTCCACTTTTCCAGTTATAATCAATGCCAGTTTAACTGAGTCTGAAACACGGAGGTTGGTTGAAGAGTTAAAGCTGCACAGAAAAGCAATTGGATACACTATTGATGATATAAAAGGGATTAGTCCTTCCCTTTGCATGCATAGGATTTTACTTGAAGAGGGTTATAAAAATTCAATTGAGCATCAGAGGAGGTTAAACCCAAATCTGAAAGAGGTAGTAAAGAAGGAGGTACTCAAACTGTAGGATCGTTGCGGCCGGCTGGAAAGGGGGTTGTTGGATATCCTGCAAAATCAAAAAATGAACAACCCTTCCTCGAACTCTTTAAGCTAACACTTGTAAAATAAACAAAGCAGATAAATGAAAAACATAAAGTAAGAGACACAATATTTACTTGGTTACAACCGATGTGCTTGTTAATCCAAGGAAGATAAAGCCCACTATCAATCTCCTTCAGACGGAGAAGCCTCTTACAACATTGAAGCGCAGACACAGAAGCTTAACTACAATTCTAAAGCATACAAGCGTTGGAAATGATTACTTGGAGTTCGTTGAAAAGCTTCTGGACCAAGGCTATATTTATAGTCTTGGTCGGGGTGCCCCGAAGGGGTTCCGGGCGCCCTGGGGGATAAAACTTTATTCCCAATGTTCAGATCGAGTTTTGACTTGATCTGTTCAAATTCTAAGTCCGGGTTCCCCGGGCTGGTCCGGGCACCCCGGATAGTTCCGGGCGCCCCGTACCCTAAGTCAACTCCGGTTGACTTTTTTCACCTCGGTCTGGGTCTTCAACTCCAGTTCCGCTCGCTTGGGTGATCTCTACCATCCGGAAAAGGGCTCACCCGAACCCAGGTTCTGGTCTTCTCGAGCAGGCTTCCCTCCGACTTCTCGTCCCTCGGAATCGTCGCGTGTTTCCTTCTCATCCGCCAGTGTACTCATCCGCAGTCTTCATCCCTCGGACGCACCGCATGCCGTCCTTCTCGCTAGCTACGTCTCTTGCTCCCTGAGCAATCTTCCGCTCCGGCTTTCGTCCCTCGGAACCACCGCACACTTCCTTCTCGTCCACCGGGGTACTCTTCAGCAGCACCTTGTCCCTCGGACTGTCGTCCTTCTCGCTAGCTGCATCTTTCGCTCGACTACCTGTGTTCCTAAGCTCCTGCACACTTAGACACAAGGTTAGAAACACACAGGACCTAACTTAACTTGTTGATCACACCAAAACAACCTTGGGGTTCCAACAATCTCCCCCTTTTTGATGTGATCAACCCAAGTTAAGCTAGGGTCAAAGTAGACGTAAAATAAAACTAACTTAATTTGTAATTTAGTGCAAAAAGATAGAAGCATTAAATTTCAAAAATTTGCAATTTTTAATTTTCTACCTCCCCCTAGACTTATACTTTTTCTTCTCCCCCTTTGATCATATAAAAAATTAGGGTTGCAAGAAAAATCTAAGGCTTGAAACATAGAAATTTTATAAGAATCTATTTCAATGATTTTCTGGAAAATATCTAAGTCAAGAAAAATTTTTAAGTCAAAAATAACTTTTAAAAAAATTTCTAACCATTCGTTATCAAGAAAAAACTTTCTATGCATTTATTTAATTTTTAATTCTCATGATTTTATCAGAAAGTTTTAAATTTCGATTTTAATTTATCATAACTTCTTAAATCATAATTTTTCAGATTTAAGGCAACAAATATTAAACATGCTAAAAATTTTATTCGATCTTTTAACATGTCATTTTCTGTTATTTTTTGATTTTCTACTTCACAAAAATATTTCAATAACTTAAATTCTAACTTGATAAAATTTTTGGACAATATAATTTGTAAAAATTCTTTCGGCAATGTGCAAAATTCGTTTGAAGAAATATTTTGTAATTTGCAAGAATTATTTAACAAAAATTCTAATTTGCAGGAATTTATTAATAACAGATTTCTTAATCCGAAAAACTTTTTCGATGACTCAATTTCTAATTTGCAAAACTTTTTCGAGAAAGTAATTTGTAATTCGAAAAAATATTCGAAGAAGGTTTTCGACAATATTTTTGATTTGCAAGATTCTTTTGACAAAATAATTTATGATTCATAAGAATCTTTTGTCAAAGCATTTTGTGATTCAAAGAATTCTTTCGATGAGTTAATTACTTGTTCAGAAGGTGGAGACCATACCTGACTTACCTTGCCAGCAGTTGATTCTCCCCCTATCGAGTTGCTTTCTTCTGAAGTCTCTCCCCCTTTATTGGTGCTCATCTGGGATGAGCTTTCTGTAGCTTCGGGATGGAGTTCGGCTGTCTCGGCAGTTTCTTCATTCTCAGACTATTCTGTCGGCGGCTTGATGTCCATTGAGTTGTCAGCTTCCAAAGGTTCTTCGTAGAGCTTTAAGAACTTCTCCCAAAGTTTTTTTGTGCTTTTGTATTCTCCGACTCTATTGATATCTTCATTTGGTATTACAGTTGGAATGTGAAATTTAGCTTGCGCGTTTGCCATAAACTCCTCACGTTGCTTGTGGGTCCAGAGACGTTTATCGATTTCTTCTCCGTAAGCGTTCTTCGGTTCTTCATAGCCAAATTTCATTATTAAAGAAATACCAAAATATAAATTTAAATATACCTCCATTTTTTGTTTCCAAACGACAAACTCCCCCTCGAATGCTGGTGGGTGGTCACTAGCTTCGGCCATCGTTTTGTTGCTTCAGACGGCGGTTAGTCCTTCTGAGGCATCTCGGCTCTGATACCAATTGTAGGACCGTTACGGCCGGCTGGAAGGGGGGTTGTTGGATATCCTGCAAAATCAAAAAACGAACAACCCTTCCTCGAACTCTTTAAGCTAACACATGTAAAATAAACAAAGCAGATAAATAAAAAACATAAAGTAAGAGACACAAGATTTACTTGGTTACAACCGATGTGGTTGTTAATCCAAGGAAGATAAAGCACACTATCAATCTCCTTCAGGCGGAGAATCCTCTTACAACGTTAAAGCGCAGACACAGAAGCTTAACTACAACTCTAAATCATACAAGCGTTGGAAATGATTACTTGGAGTTCGTTGAAAAGCTTCTTGGTCGGGGCGCCACGAAGGGGTTTCGGGTGCCCTGGGGGGATAAAACTTTATCCCCAACGTTCAGATCGAGTTTTGAATCGATCTGGTCAAATTCCAGGTCTGGGCGCCCCGGGCTGGTCCGGGCACCCCGAACAGTTCTAGGTGCCCCAGACCCTAAGTCAACTCCGGTTGACTTTTTTCACCTCGGTTTGGGTCTTCAACTCCGGTTCCGCTTGCTTGGGTGATCTCTGCCATCCGAAAAAGGGCTCACCCGAACCCAGGTTCCAGTCTTCTCGAGCAGGCTTCCCTCCGGCTTCTCGTCCCTCGGAATCGCTGCGTGTTTCCTTCTCGTCCGCCAGTGTACTCATCCGCAGTCTTCGTCCCTCGGACGCACCGCGTGCCATCCTTCTCGCTAGCTACGTCTCTTGCTCCCTGAGCAATCTTCCGCTCCGGCTTTCGTCCCTCGGAACCACCGCACACTTCCTTCTCGTCCACCGGGGTACTCTTCCGCAGCACCTTGTCCCTCGGACTGTCGTCCTTCTCGCTAGCTGCATCTTCCGCTCGACTACCTGTGTTCCTAAGCTCCTGCACACTTAGACACAAGGTTAGAAACACACAGGACCTAACTTAACTTGTTGATCACACCAAAACAACCTTGGGGTTCCAACACAAACTTCTTGATGCCGAAATCATTTATCCAATTTCAGATAGTGAATGGGTGAGTCCAGTACATGTAGTCCTAAAGAAAGGGGGAATGACTGTTATAAAAAATGAGGATAATAAACTGATTCCATCACGAACAGTAACGGGGTGGCGAATGTGTATCGATTATCGAAAGTTGAATAAAGAAATGAGAAATGATCATTTCCCCTTACCTTTTTTTGATGAAATGCTTGAGAGATTGGCTAAGCACTCGTATTTTTTCTATCTGGATGGATATTTAGGATTTTTCCAAATTCCAATTCATCCTCAAGACCAAGAGAAGACTACTTTTACATGCCCCTATGACACTTTTGCTTATCACCGTATGTCATTTGGGCTTTGTAATGCTCCAGCCACTTTTCATATATGTATGATGGTAATTTTTTCAGATTTAATAGAAAAAATTATGGAGGTATTCATGGGTGATTTCTCGGTATATGGAAATGACTTTTACACTTGTTTGTCTAATCTCTCTACAGTTCTTCAAAGATGTGAAATGGTGAATTTAGTGTTAAACTGGGAGAAATGTCATTTCATGGTTAGAGAAGGAATTGTTCTGGGGCATAAAATATCAAAACGTGGGATTGAAGTGGATCAAGCAAAAGTGGGAGTGATAGAAAAACTACCCTCACCAATTAATGTAAAAGGAGTCAGAAGTTTCCTGGGGCATGCCGGATTCTATAGGCGTTTTATCAAGGACTTTTCAAAAATTTCTAAGCCTTTAACAAATTTGCTAATCAAGGATGTTGAATTTTATTTTGACAAAGACTGCATGGAGGCTTTTAGTAAAATTAAAAGTGCCCTTACTTCAGCCCCAGTAATCCAAGCCCCAGATTGGAATCTTCCATTTGAGATAATGTGTGATGCAAGTGACTTCGCAGTAGGGGCAGTTTTAGGGCAAAGAAAAAATAAGATTCTACATGCTATCCACTATGCAAGTAAAACACTTGATGCAGCTCAAGTGAATTATTCCACTACCGAAAAAGAACTCCTGGCCGTAGTATTTGCATTTGATAAGTTTAGATCATATCTGGTGGGTTCAAAGGTAATAGTTTATACTGATCATGCAGCCATCCGATATTTACTAAGCAAGAAAGATGCTAAACCTCGGCTTACCAAATGGATTTTATTGCTTCAAGAGTTTAACCTCAAGATTAGAGATATGAAGGGAGCGGAGAACGTAGTGGCTGACCATTTATACAGAGTATGGCAAAATAAAGAAAAGGATGCGGATTTTGACTTACCTATTGATGATATTTTTCTCGATGAGCACCTTCTAGCCTTATCGAGTGTTAAAATACCATGGTATGCAGATTTTGTCAATTTCCTGGCAAGTGGAGTCTTACCCCCCAAATTTCTCCAATTAACAAAAGAAAAAGTTTTTTTCCAGATGTAAAGAATTTTATTTGGGGTGAACCCCTCCTTTATAGGAAATGCAATGATGTGATTTATCGAAGATGTATACCTGAGGAAGAAGTCAAGGATATCTTATTTCATTGTCATTCTTCTTCTTATGGAGGACATTTGGAGAGTTCTAAGACAGTAGCAAAAATTCTTCGAGCAGACTTTTATTGGCCAACTCTATTCAAAGATGCTAAGAGATTTGTACAATCATGTGATCAATGTCAGAGGACTGGAAATATTACTAGGAGGAATGAAACGCCGCTGAATTATATACTTGAAGTAGAATTATTTGATGTATGGGGAATAGACTTCATGGGGTCATTTCCTCTTTCATATGGGAATAGATTTATCCTTATAGTAGTAGATTATGTATCCAAATGGATAGAAGCTATAGGCTCTCCTACAAGTGATGCGAGAACAGTCATTAAATTGTTTAGAAGCATAATTTTTCCAAGGTTTGGTATGCCTAAAGCAGTCATTAGTGATGGTGGATCACACTTTATAGAAAGACAGTTTGAGAATTTACTTAGAAAATTTGGAGTGAGCCATAAAGTAGCAACGCCATATCATCCACAAACTAATGGGCAAGCTGAAATCTCTAACCGTGAAATTAAAGCCATACTAGATAAAACAGTGTCTACTTCACGGAAGGACTGGTCATTGAAGCTAGATGATGTCTTATGGGTGTATCGTATTGCCTACAAGACTCCTATTGGGATGACTCCATTTCGGCTAGTATATAGAAAGCATTGTCATCTTTCAGTAGAGTTAGAACATAAGGCTTATTGGACAATTACAAATCTAAACATGAATCTCAAGGAAGCAGGAGAGAAAAGGAAGCTTCAGTTAAATGAGCTTGATGAATTGAGATTGGATGCTTATGAACATGCTAGATCTTATAAGGAAAGGACAAAGAAATGACATGATCAACACATTCTCCGCAAAAGTTTCAAGGAAGGAGATCTAGTTTTATTGTTTAATTCAAGGCTAAAGCTTTTTCCAGGAAAGCTTAAATCAAGGTGGACAAGTCCGTTCTAGGTTAAAAAGGTTTATCCTTTTGGAGCGGTAGATATTTGGAATAAAGATCTTGGAACGATTAAGGTAAATGGCCAACGGTTGAAGGAATATGTGCACGGTATGTAATTAGAGGAGAAACAAATGTTGTATTTTTCTGAACCTCGTCCTCCGGATTGATTACGTAGTTAGTTCCGTTTTATGTTTCCATTTTTATTAGTAGTGTTTTTTACTTGGTTTTTATTTTATTTTTAGGTTGAAATTTCTCCTCCATGAGCTGGCCATGACTTCTTCATGGGCATGGAAGTGTTGGGAGAGCTAGAAAGGAGGAGAACTATCAATTGGAACAAAGCAGAGCATGGTCATGTGCTGTACACGACCAGGCTCATGGTGCAGAGAAGGGAGATGCTTGGGCCGTGTCTACATGACACAGCCATGTGGAGTCTCCAGAGAAACAATGGCGGATGGCTGTATCCCAGACACGGTCGTGTGAAGAATCCAGAGGAGGAGAACTTCTTGGCCGTGTCTCACACACGGCCGTGTGAAGGAACCAGTGTTGAAGCATGCACTAGTCGTGTCATCTGACATGGCCGTGTGTTGATTCTAGAGAAGGAGGCTATTGAGGCCGTGTCCCAGACACGACCGTGCATGGACACCCGAGAGGAAGAAGTATATGGCCGTGCCAATTGGCACGGCCGTGTGACTCAACCTAAGAAGGAGAAGGCAGGGGCCGTGTAGATCTACACGATCCATGTGGAGATACTTATTCAGGTTGTGCCTCCTATACACGGCCAGATCCAGGTCGTGCCCCCCACACACCCACCTCATCTCAACACCCTCTTCTCTGCAAAATTCCTCTCTTCTTCAACCTTTCTCCTAAACCTTTTCAGATCTAAACCTAAAACCCTTTCTTCTCCACAAACTTCACCTAGATCTAGATTCTTCTCTTCTCCTAGATCCAAGATCTCTCTAGTTCCTCCAACCCTAAACAGTATCCTTCTCCATTCAAGCTTGACAATATGTCTAACCTATTGAAGAGACTTCGCAAGGGTGGTAGTGGATCTAGTGGTGGAGACAAAGGGAAGGAGTCATCCAAAGATAAAGGGAAACAACCGGTGCAAGGCAAAGGAAAGAGGACCTCACGCAACGAAGGTAATGACAACAAATTCAATATTGTATTTAGAAATGATAATCAAATTACTAGATTTGCAATTCTTGTCAATAGAAAGATCGTGTGTACTAAGTATATGGACCCAACCATTTTAGATATGATGGGAATTAGGGATGATATAGATTGGATGATTGGGTTCTTAGATTGGAGCTATATGTTGTACACACATCTACCTACTTATCCTCGCCTTGTTTTGGAGTTTCTAAGCTCACTAGATGTCCATTTTGCCAATGAAGACGATTTTGTTGGCAAGATAACTTTTAGGTTGATGAATCAAGACTTTCAATGGACAGTTAGTGACTTTAACACTTGTTTTAGATTGTCTTCCGGTAGCTCTCGAAGGTTTGATTCTAGGTTTAATTGGAATCATTTTTGGAATTCAATGACCGGATTAGATCACCCTTATGAGCCCTCTAGAGCCAAGTCTTCTCACATGCAAAACCTTGTTTTTAGATATCTACATAGAATCATGAGCAAAACTATTTTTGGTAGGGGGGAAAGTGATGGAGTCGTAAAAAAAGTAGAACTTTATTCTCTATGGGCTATGCTACATAAGGTTGATTTTGATTCCGATTTTCATTTTTTGCAAACCTTAGTGAGAACTGCGAGGGCGTCTTCGGGATCAATAGTTCTTGGTGGATTGATTACTCAAGTAGCAATTAACTTGGAACTTGATTTAGATGGGTTGGAGGTTATTCATGGCAATGATATGATCGACATGGATGCATGTCTTGCCATGAAAATGATTATTCGGGATGAGAATGGTTTCGCATTTCCTAGGAGGAATGGTTTTCCTCTACCTCTTCCTTGTCCCGAACGAACTTTCATTCGTAACCCAGCTAATTGGGTAATTACTGATGTAAACCCCGAGAATGTCCCCTCCATATCCGGAGACACAGAGCCACACATTGAGCCCTCGACATCTGGTTACCTGCAGCCTTCCGGACACCCGGATCCTACTAGGCATTCTTTTGCTTATGGTACGGGTCCATCCAGATTTGACTTTTCTGATTCTCATACTTTTCTAGAATCGCTTCATGAGAAGCATGATGCCCAACGAAGAATGTTGGAAGGTCGCTTCTCTTTATTAGATAGTCAGTTTAGAGAAGTACAAGAGCATTTTCAATCCACGAGGAATTTTCAAGGTCAAGTGGCCGAATTTGTCTAGGATTATGATACGGATCAAGCTAGACTGAGAGATTTTATGCAAAGCATGAGTGTCACTAGCCAACAAGTAGATGCTTTGTTTGAGTATCATATAATCCTGAGCGAAACTCCAGGTTTCCCTAGTTTTCCCATTGGCCAACCACGTCGTAGGCATCCTTTTCCTCGTCCTCCTCCACCCCACCTCCTCCACCATATTGATTTAATCGGGACGATGAAAAGTTTAAGTCTGGGGGGTGTCGAACCTGATTTTTCTTTCTACATTCTAGTTTTCAGTTTTTTGCTTGTTTTCTGCATGTTAGTTGTTTTTGCTCTGCATTTTATTTTGTTTGTCTTGCTTGGATTGCTTGTTTTGATAGTCATTTGACTATCTTTTGAAAATCTTATGGCATACATCTTGAGAACATCAAAACTTCACTTATATGCTTTCTTGTCTTCAAGATTAAATATTAGCACGTTCATTATCTAGATTCATGATGCTATAAATGATGTTAGTAGTATGCTTAATGTACCTCTTTTCTCTATCTTGGGTAGCATGAAATAAGCTAAGTATCATATGGAGATGAGTTTTAGTCTTGGCTTGACTTTAAGGATCTTATTTTCACTACACTTTGCCTTGATGCTTGAATGGTTGATATCATTGAAATAGTTATGATTCATCTTGTTTGTTTAGTACTTGGTTTCTATGGTGACTTCTTAAACTTCATTTTGGTTACTGGATGAGGCTCAACTCATGTAAGCTTATTTGGAAAAATTAAAATATCCCAACATTTGTGCTAAAAGTACACTTGTGAAATAAGATTTGCACAATGCAAATACTTATGAAAAAAGAAAATGTGAAAAAAAAAACAAAGAAAAAAAAGAGTGAATAAGAGATATAAAAAATAGTTGTCATGAGTTGAATCTAGCTAGCCACCCGTTTGAGACCGAGTTAGGTTACTGGGGAAATGACTGCTTAGCTTCTCTTGAGATTGAGCACGCCTTTGAGACCTTGGGTTGATTGAGGAATATGAACCAAGTGTGTGGCAAGTAAGTGCCTATTGTTGGTTAGTCCTAGGAAAACGTACCAGTTCCACTATACAAAAATTTTTTGTACAAGTGTCGAACCTTTCCTTAAATAACCTATTGTGTTCTTTAGAAATTAAATTAGGAATCGCAGATGGAACTTAACATCATTTATTCCAAATTTAACTTATCTGTTCTTAATGGTTTAGATTTGAATCGCAAGCGGAACTTAACACTATTGATTCAAATCCACCTATGTTATTAATTCCATTAAATATTAATTTCCAAAATTGACTTCCAGAACTGCATGGCGAGGCACATGGCCTTCTTCGATATGGGATCAACCACCACCTCCTAGACAAAGACTTTTAAGGAAAGCTAATATTTAATTTTCTTAAATAACTCTAGGTTAACCAAAAAGAACAATCAAATCACAAATTCGAAAAAAAAGAAAACACAAACTCGAAAAATAAATTCGATAAACCAGATCTAATTGTCTCTTGTATTTAGAATTCTTACAAAGAAAATAACTAGTATGATGCGGAAGAAAACTACTAGTTATACCTTCTCTTTGTAAGCTAACGACCTCAAGATCTTCTGTCGTATTCCTCACCTTGCCTTGGACATCGTGTGGGTGACGATCCTCCAAGATGAACACCACCCAAAAGCTTCTTCCTCTTCTTCTAAAATACGGCCACCACCACCACCAAGGAGAAGAGAGCAAAAGGGAAAAGAGAAGGGAGAGGGCTGGACACACCAAGAGGGTCTCCAAGCAAGAGAATAAGAGTTGTGTCTCATGAAGCCCCCTCACCCCTTCTTTTATATTACTTGCCCAAGCCAAATAAGGAAAAACTTTTTACAAAAAATAAAATCATCCTCTAGTTTTTCCTTTTCCCTTTTTATTTTTCCTTTTCTTTCCTCTTGATTGAATCAATCACCAACATTAATTTTTGTGATGATTTTTTATTTTTAATTATGGTCGGCTCCTTGCTTGGGCACCAAGCAAGGTGGTCAGCCACCTCATCAAGAGAAAAGGAAATATATATTTTTTTTGAATTTTACAAGAAGAAATCCTCTTATAAAATTTACAAGCACTCTTTCCTAAAGTAGGAGTTAAAAAAGAAAAGTTCTAAAAATTAAAACCATGTTTTAAAATTTAAAACTTCTCTTATAAAATTTCCTAAATTTTAATTTTAAAACTTATCTTCCTTTTTTTCTTAAACCATGAGGATGGTTAAAAAAAGGAAAGTTTTAAAACTTTTAAAACTCTCTATTAAAACATGTAGCCTAATTCAAATAAGGAAAATTTTAAAAAATTAAAATCTCTCTTTTAAAACTTATAGTTTTCTACAAAGAGAAGATTTTAAAAATTCAAAACAACCCTCCCTTTTTTATTTATTGTGGCCGGCCCCTTCATGCTTGGTCACCAAGCAAAGGGTCGGCCCCCATAGAAGAGGATGTGGCCGGCCCTTGCTTGGTCACCAAGCATTGGACCGGCCCACTTCTTGGACACCAAGAAGAGCCTTACATTTGGATGGACTTGAGGCTATAATGAGGCTACGATAGGGACCTAGAGGAGAAATTGGTTTTGGCCTTCCGATGAGCTTGAGTATCCCGTGCTCACCCCGAACACACAACTCAAATTCATCGATAATAACTCATTCCATTAGAGAGTTATTACCACACTACCGCACCAATCCCAAATTACATTATGGGCTCCTTCTTATTATGAGTGTGATAGTCTCCCTGTGTTTAAGATTACGAATGTCCACTAATTAAGTAAGTTACTGACAACTCACTTAATTAATATCTAGCTCCAAGAGTAGTACTACTCAACTTCATTGTCATGTCGGACTAAGTCCACCTGCAGGGTTTAACATGGCAATCCTTATGAGCTCCTCTTGGGGACATTCTCAACTTAGATAATTAGGACATAGATTCCTTCTATAATCAACAACACACACTATAAGTAATACATTTCCCAACTTATCGGGCATATTGATTTATCGAGCTAAACCTCACCCTTTGATAAGTCAAAAAATAAATATTAAATATATGTGCTTGTTATTATATTAGGATTAAGAGCATACACTTCCATAATAACTAAGGTCTAGTTCTTTTACTAAGTCAGCACAAAAAGAACTTACCTAAATGGTCCTACACAATACACTTAAAGTGTATCAGTGTAATTTATTAGTCAAGATAAACTAATACTTAATTACACTACGACTATTCTGATGGTTTGTTCCTTTCCATCTTAGTCGTGAGCAACTGTTTATAATTTATAGAGAACCGACAACATGATCTTCTGAGTGTGACACCACACTCCATGTTATCTACTATACAAATTAATTGAACAATTACATTTAACAAATAAATACAGATATTGACCAATGTGATTCTTTTATTTCAAAATAAATGTTTACAAAAGCTAAGCTTTTAGTATACACTCCAACACCTATCACTGGTTACTTGTCTATCACTGGAAACACTAGGAATTCAAACTTGATGACGACTTGACTAGGACATGGATTGAAACTTGAAGAGTTTTGAGTTGTTTTTGCACTATGCACAGGGTACTTATGCTTGAGCCAAACTTAACTTGTTTTCATGATCATGCTTACTAATGAAATATTTTGATAGAGTTAGGAGAATGTATTAGGGATATGAGAGCATTATAGAGCATATGAATTTAGATTGCAGCATTTTGCTTGAGGACAAGAAAAGGTTTAAGTCTGGGGGTGTGATGTGCATAGATTGTATACACTTGTTAGCATGTTTTGGCGCACATTCACATACTTTGAGCATCTTGATCTATGCATTTTCGTACTTCCATCCTTCCTTTTTAGCATATTTACTCTCTTTGTTCGAAGATCTGTTTTTATGCATTTTCAGTACGCAGGAGTCGAATTTGGTGAAGGATGCATGTTCGAGGCCAAATCTGCAAGCAAAGTGATGGAGGAAGCCATGATACTTAAACCCCACACGGCCCTACCATGGGGGTTTGCCCAGGCCGTGTGGAGATGAGAGGCCATGTAGCTGCAGCAGAGAAAGAAGATGGCTTGGCCGTCTGAACCTCACATGGTCGTGCCAAGTTTTGAAGCCCAATGAAGCCTAGGTCGTGTACACCACACGGCCATGTCAGTTTTCCAGAGACCAGAGAAGCCTCGGTCGTGTGTGCTACACGACCGTGTGAGGTTTCTAGTGAGCAAGAGAGCTCTGGCCGTGTGCACTACAAGGTCGTGCCAGGTTTCTCGAGGCGAAGGTAGTACAGGCCGTGTAGATCTACATGGCCGTGCAAGGGGGGCATTGGTAGAGGCAAGCTACGGCTGTGTACCTCACACAGCCGTGTGAGGTTAGCAGAGAAGAGAATGAAGCAGGCCGTGTGAAACTCACATGGTCGTGCTTCGGGGCCGTATGGCACCCAAACCCCTCTTCTATATAAGGCTTCCTTCAAGATTTGAAAGGGGATCTTCTCCCCTTTGGGAGAAAGGAAGATTTGGACGATTCCTTCCATTCTTGGGTGGATTTCTGGGTGATCTAAGGGAAGATCTTCACCGATTCGACTCCGGGAGCGTGGATTGGAACTGAAGACCGTCTTCATCATAGATAAGCCTTCTTTCTTTCATTTTCTTGGATTGGGATCGAGAATTCTTGTAATCTTTATGTTTTCGGATCTCTTTCTTCGATTGATGGAGTAGTTTGTCTTTGTTCTAGGATGGAGGGAGTATTTGTAAGGATTTCTTGATGTAAACTCTTGTGGATTTGCCAATTCCCTATTTCTATGATTTTGCCCTATTTGTATCAATTAAATCTTGGATGTATTGTTGTGATTTGGACCTAATGCACATTCTTGATTGATTGTTTGAATATCTTGTGGATCTTGTAGAGATTATCTCTCACTCGATTTTCCGAGGGAAGCACGCGTAAAGTGAAAGCCCGTGTAAGGACGTTTGAGGGATGAGCTTTAGGGGGGAAATAGGATAATTCAAGAGGGTAGGATAGATTTATGCATTAATCTTTATATCTTATGGGTTAATAGGTAATGATTTCTATGTTGATTTTTCGAGGGATCTTCGTGACAAGAATATGCCCGTGTAAGGACAACATAGGCTCATATCTAATTGATCATATTTAGGTATAGATTTCAGTCCTAAGCCGGTTGTCTATTGCAAGAGAGAACCGGCAACGTTCTTCAAATGATGGACAATTGAGAAATAAGATTTGGTAGATCATTTACATTGAGGAACCTTACAAAGAAACCAAAACTCCTAGAACATCCCTTATCATTGCCCTTGTTCTTGTTTCCTATTATTTTATTATTTTGTTTACTTTTCATAGTTACACTTAGACTTTGTTAATCCATTGATTTGTTGTCTAGCTAATTCGCATTAAGATATTCTTAGTGCTTATTCTAGTCCCTGTGGATACGATAATCTTTTATATTACTTGCGATATTTCCATACACTTGTGGAGGTTAACACTTCACTCACTAGGGCTTTTCACTTAGCTTCACTCACCAAGATTTTCCAACTGCCTAACTTCACTCACTAAGGCTTTTCATCTACCTACCCTTCACTCACTAGGGTTTTTCACCTGACTTCACTCACCAAGACTTTCCACCTACCTAGCTTCACTCACTAAGGCTTTTCATCTGGCTAGCTTCACTCGCTAGGATTTTTCACCTAGCTTCACTCACCAGGATTTTGCTTCTGCCCGGTTTCACTCATCAGGACTTTTCAATTACCTAGATTCACTTACTAGGACTTTCCAATTATGTATCTGGTCAACCTTGACCTACTTGACTCTTCTTCACACCAAACTGGGCAAACATCAACTAGAGGGGAAATGCTCTCCAAATGGACGATTGCACTTATAACCTCCATACATTGTTAAACATCAAAACTCAAACATCACAACACAATCTTAAGCCAACTCAATCTTAGTCAAACAGGTCAACCTTGACCTAGGGAAATTGCACCAACAACACTAGCTAATCAAACTTGTGTTTTCATATTAGCAAAGGCTCAAAGTTAAGTAGTATTGTGATCTAATGAGTTGAACTAAGTGTGTAGGAAAATCCTAAGTGATCTTAGGTAAAGCGAAAGTCCTAGTTGAGGCTAGGCAAAAGGTGAAAAGTCTTAGCTGCGGTTAGACAATGAAGTATTGGTCCATGGGATTGGGTAAAGACTTGGCAAGAACGTTGGGTGAAATCCTAAGGTTAAGGATACTAGGTGAAAGTTCTATGAGTCACGGACACTAGGCGGGAAATCCTAAGGTCGAGGACACTAGGTGAAAGTCTTGAGGTCTTGGATGTTGAGCAAAAGTCTAGATGATTTGGAGGACTAATCTGGTAAAAGATAAATTCTCCTGAGAGGAGTAGGTGAGGACATGTTCTCCATTGAGGGAACAGTAGGCGTTGGTTCAACCTAGGGTTTTCGGGAAATTTGAAAGTCATAATCAGATAGTCTTGAGATAGTCAAATATTTTATTTTCATACTATTTATTATGTTAACTCTATTTTGTAGGGTATTCTTGTGTATTTGAACTAACATATTTTACAGGAGTTGAAACACACAAGTTGGTCTCGGGTGAACAATACTCAAGGGACCTCGGATCTGGTTGGAGGCACCTCAGATTTGCTTGAAGGTGCCCTAGATGGAGCAAAAGCACCCTCGCACAGATAAACCTTAGGGATAAAGTTTTCTCTATGAGAGGCACCCTGTAGCACATGGAAGGTGCCCTTGAGCACATGGAAGGCGCCTTAGAGTGTATGGAAGGTGCCTTGGAGTGTCTTAAAGGCGCCTTCAGTGGGATAAATTTCATAGAATGTGGTGTTTATCACGACCAAAGCTTAGGGGATAAAATCTACACTTGGAGGCACCTTGGATGATCTTGGAGGCTCATTAAACAGCTTATAAAAGAAGTCTTCAAGTAGCTCTCTCAACACAACTTGAATTGACGATCTCTCTCTTGTACATTGCTCCCGAGACGACCCTACGAAGCCGTAACGCTGCTCCAATGATTGAAAGCTCGCAACTTCAACACCTTCATTGTCGGTATAATTTTCAATTGTAACACTTAAATTATTAACTTATTGTACTCATCTTTGTACTATTTGGAATTGTTAGTAAATTTTCCAAAGTAAATATTCAATGAGTGTGGGCCTTAGAGTGGGAGTTGTCACAGGCTCCGAACCAAGTAAAATCTAAAATTGTGAGCTTGTCTTTTCATTTTCTTTCTTTACTTCTTTATTTTCATTGCACTTACTCTATATGCGATCGATTTTTTTAAAAATGTGAAAAATCGTGAGTGTTATTCACTCGTCCCCCCTCTAGTATAATGATCCTACAATTGGTATCAAAGTCAGGTTGCTTTGAATTGGTGAAACTACCGTTCGAGCAATTTTTTGTGGTATTGTTTTTGAATTTTTTGGAGTCGATCGGAATTGGTGCTATCGCCCCTTTCGATCAGATTTTTTTCCTCTTTCACAATCGAGGTTTTTTTATTCTCAAAGTTGGTGCAACATCACTCAAATTCTTTAGTTTTTTTTATCACACACTACTAGTTCAAGACCAAGTCTTGGAACATTCATCATTGTGTGTGTGTGTGTGAGAATTTCTTCTAATGGACCACCAAGAAGACTACAACACCACTCATCCACCTCTTTTCTCCTGTGAAGACTTTAGTTACTAGAAAGGCTGGATGGAGTACCACCTAAAGACGCAGGTGGAGATGTGGATAATCATCTAAACTGGATTCACACTCCCCACCGAAGATGACTCCATCTTCCCTTGCGATAAGTAGGACACACCAACAAGAAGGAAGATCGAGGCGGATGCAAATGTCATGCAAACTCTCCAATGTGGCCTGACCAAAGAAGAGTTGAATCGAGTCGACTCATTCTCAAGTGAAAAAGACTTATGGGAGAAATTAATTGAACTACACGAGGGGACCGCCAACACAAAGACAAGTAAAAGAGACCCGATTTTAAATAAATTAAATAATAGAACAATGCATGAGGGTGAATCGACAAGCCAATTACATGCTCACATCCAAGATCTTCTCAACGGCCTCCACGCTATTGGATAGATGATGGAGAACCGCGACATAATAAGGTACGTGTTAAATGCATTTTCATGGAATACCTTGTGGGCATTGATGGTATATGCTTATAAAGTATCTAAGGATCTCTCTTTAATTAGATTAGATGAATTATTTTTCTGAATTCGAACTGCATGAATAGACTAATGCATTTTTGACAGAGAAAGGTATCACGTTACTTGCAGGAAAACTCAAGACTAAGAAGGTGAAGTCCAAGTACCAATCGGAACCTGAATTTGAAGACGAATCAGATTCTGAAGACGAAGATGATATCACCGCCGAACTAGTGATGTGCGTAGATTATATACTCTTTTATGCATACTTTGACGCACATCTACTTGTATTTCATTGACATAATCTATGTTTATTGCACCCTATTTCATTAGAATGTCATACTTTCATTATATTCTGTTCGGAGATCTACTCTTTGCTTATTTTGATTGACAGGACGTGATTTGGAGTAAAAACAGAGTTTAAATGAAGTCTAGAGCTTCCAGAGTGATATGGGCATGCAAAACTATGTTTTCTTCATGTTCTGGCCGTGTAGAACTCACATGGGAGTGTTAAGGCCGTGTAGGGGTCATGTTGGGGCCGTGTGAACCTCACACGGCCGTGTGAACCTCACACGGCCGTGTGAAGGCCGTGTGAACCTCACACGACCGTGTGAAGGCCGTGTGAGGTTTTCTGCACTGCAGACTGAAACTAAAACGTCCATAACTTTGTGCTCGGTTGGATATTTGGGCTGTTCTTTATACCGACTTGTAGATAACTTCAAGATCTACAACTTTGATGAAGACTTAAACGGGAGAAAACCACATCTTGGTGGCCTAAATGATGTTGCAATGAAACATAACTATTCAAAGCTAAGACAAAGGGTGTGCAAGGGCCATGCAAGGGGGTGTAAGCTGCACACGGCCATGTATGACATCCAATGCTGAAACCTTACATGGCCGTGTAAATCTACACGGCCGTGCAAACGAAACAGAAGCAGAACCTCACATAACCGTGTTCCGCACACGGCCGTGTGAGGTTGGCAGAGAAGGAAGTGGTGCAGGCCGTGTGAGCCTCACACGGCCGTGCCACGGGGCCGTGTGGCACCCGTGCCAAGCCTATACAAGGGGTTTTCTTCCCCTTTTCTCAGATCTGGGGCTGGTCTTTGGCTTGGGGCTCTTCCCCATTGCTTGGGGAAGGGTTCTCCCCCTTGGGGGAACCCTAGATCTTCGATCCTTCGCCGATCCGTCCACCTCCGGAGCAAAGATTGCATCCAAGAAGACCGGTGCTACATGGATAAGATTTCCCTTCTCTTCTCCTTATGTTTTGAGTTGTAGATAGCTTTATTTCTTGTCTCTTGATTGTAATTATCTTGCAATGGAGTAGATCTCTAGATCTAGGATGTAGGAAGTATTTGTGATGAGATGAATGATGTAAAACTATGAAGACACCATGATTCTATTCAATGACTTGTTGATGCATTGTTCTTGTTTGATGTAATGTGATTGTATGCAAACCTTTGTGGATTTGTCATTTTCTTGTTTCCATGATATTGCCTTGTTTGTACCTATTTGATCTTGTGTGGAATATGGTGATTTGGCTTAATGACCATGCTTGATTGAATGTTTGGATTTCTTGTGGACTTTGTAAAGATAAACTCTCACTCGATCATCCGAGGGATCCACGTGACAGGTCCAAGCCCGTGTAAGGACATTTGAGAGATAATCTTGAAGAGGAAATAGGAATATTCAAGAGAGTAGGATGGATCTTGTGATTAGTTTCTTGTATCTTGATAGATTAATAAGTTGTGGGCTTCTATGTTGATATCCGATGAAGGCATAGTAATAGGTGCGCTTCTGTGTAAGGACAACGTAGGTTCACGTCTAATTGATCATATCTAGATACATTTCTCAGTCCTTAGCCGGTTATCTATTGCAAGAGAGAACCGGCAACTTTCTACAAGTGTTTGGCAATTGAGGAATAAGAATTGGTGAACCATTTACATTGAATAACATCACAAAGAAACCAAAATCCTAGTATCTATTCCCCTCCATTCACTACGCTCATTCTCTCCCTTCTTACTCTCTTTCTTTTCTCTTCTATTTCTTATCCTAACATTTGTAAACCACTTTTCGATTGTCTAGATAATTCGCCGTGCGAAGTTAACTAATGCTTAATCAACAGTCCATGTGGATACGATAATCTTTTATATTACTTGCGACATTTCCGTACACTTGCGGAGCATGACAACTAGTCAACCTAGTTCATAAATTGCTTAAGAAGAAAAAGATGATCCAATCCAAGAGCAAGCAACCAGGTCCAAAGAAAACCACAAAGCCCAAATTAGAAGTGACCTGCTATGGGTGTAACTAGAAGGGGTACTATAAGTCGGAATGTCTGAAACAGAAGAAAAGTAGAAGGAAGGCTTTGAAAGCAACGTGGTTGAATCCTTGAAAGACTCTGACGAAGAACATTGCCAAAACTGAGTTCGAGTCTAGAATCGGAGCTAAATCGAGAGTTGAGTCCGAGAGAAAGCACAGATCCGTATCTTTTTCAAAGGGTCAAACAACACTGTAAGTTATCCTATAGAAGAACGGTTGTATAGTTTAATTAATTATTTAATGTGTAAATTAGCTAAGTTCAATATTCGGGTTAAGTCACTCCAAAAGGAGACAACTGCACTTAAGGAAGAGACTAACCTGAGTTCTTTGACTGAACAAGTTCAAGATGGAACCTCAACTCAAGTTCAACAACTTGAGGAAGAGAATTCTACCTTAAAAAGTCAAGTCAAGAAATTCAAGGACACATTGGAACGATTTACTTTGGGTTCCAAGAACCTTGATCTGATTCTTGAAAAATATAGAGTCGTATACAATCGATCTTGACTCGGATATAAGACTAAACAACGGTTTAGATCTTACATATCTCTAGTTAATCAAACCAATAGAAAAGTAGTCCAAGCATAGGTCCCCAATTCTAACTTGATTAATCAAGTTAGACTTAATCAATTATGAATTCCCAAGGATCAAATCCATCACCTTATGTAACACCCCAAATTTCATGATTTAGAGTTCTAAAAGACCTTATTAAAATCTAGAAATGTTTTAGAAAAATTCTAGAGATTTTTAGGAATTTATAGAGTATTTTTATGCAATTTTTGGAGTTCGTTTGGTATTTTTACCAAGAGGAAGAAGTAAAAGAAAAAAAAATAATATATGTTGAAGGCGGGTTTTGAACCCAAGATCACGGACCCGAACCCAAGTCTTAACGAACTCAGCTCAACCATCTGGTCTACGGGTGTTTTGTTAATCATATATGGAGCGATATATATTTAAGTAGTAGTTAGGAACAGTAAAATAATAGAAAATAAAAAGGTTGCAGCTGGGATTCGAACCCACGAATTAGCTTTAAGCAGAACGCAACCCACCAACAGACCAGCCGAACTTTTCTTAACTAAATCTATATCGAAATATATTTAAGTAGTACTAGTTAACAGAAACCTTAGAGTATTAAAAGGAAGAACTTAGGGATTAATTACGAAACCTAAATTCTTTCCTCACCCTTCCTCTCCCGACGCGAGCGGCGACTCTTCTCCTCTCTCGCGGCGAAAACGAAGAAGAAACCAGGTTTGGTCTCCGGCGCCGGCGAGCTCTCTCTCCTCCACGGATCCTTCACCAAGCCGAACTTCTCTCGGCAAGGTCAGCGCGGGCACAAGAAGAAGCCGCAAGTTTTCAAGCTTTGAAACCCTAGACCTTCCTCTCCTTCGGTTGTAAGTCCAAGAATCGCCGGTAAGTTGCTACTCACCTGCAGTAGGATTGCTCCGAGATTTTCTTTCCTTGCTGCCGTGGTTTAAGGATTTTGGTTTTATGCTTATTGGCGTGAGTTAGATTTTTGAAGCATGTAGTAGGAGTAGTTTTCGGACTTGTTCTTCTTGATTTCGAATCATGCTGTAAAGATTATGCTTGTTCTTCTTGATTGTTGAAGCATGCTGTTAGGAGTTTTGTCTTTGAAGATTTCTGCCGTGAGTGTTCTATAGGTTATCGCTTGATTTCTAATTCTTTTTGGAAGTTAGAATGTTGGAGCTATGTAGCCCTATCTTTGCATGATTGTCTATTCCTTTGTATCGAAAAGGTTAGTAGTTGTTTGAATTTTCCTTGTTCTCCGAGTTTGGAATGGTAACTTAAGGATAATGAGCAAGTGATTCTATTTCCTGTATCTTTTCTGTTCGAGTACTTTGTTAGAGAAGGTTATTAGGTTTGTTCTTCATATCTAATTTGTATAAGGATTATTCTCTTTTATTAGCAGCAGTAATCTTTTTCTTATTACTTTGCTTAGTTGGAAATAATTCAACATGTGTAGATCTAGTGATGCATGCTTCAGTATACCACGTGTAAAGGTCGTTAGCAGCAGTAATCTTTCTTATTGCTTTGCTTAGTTGGAAATAATTTAGGATGTGTAGATTTATTGAGTTATTGTTCTTGAATAAGCAGATTTATTTTCCAGTTTTGTTTGCTATGAGTTAAGCTTAAGATGTAGATTTTTGATAAGCTTAGTATGCAGACCTTAGATAAACTTAGTATGCAGATTTTATTAAGCTTAGTATGCAGATTTTAGATAAGCTTAGTATGCAGATTTTAGATAAGCTTAATATGTAGATTTTAGTTAAGCTTAATATGCAGATTTCTGTTTAAACTTGTATGCAGATTTTGTTTAAGCATTGCAATGTTAGAATTTGTTTAAACATTTTAGTTTTGTAAGAAGCATTCTTTTATAAGAAAAGTATAAGAAAGATTAAGAAAAGAAAGAAAAAGGCCAAGGCCTTAAGTAAATCCCAAAGTCAAGACTTTAGGGATTTTGGCATACAAGGTGCTAAAGAAAATGCCGAGGCATTATATAGAAATATTAAAAGATAACAAGTATTTTACTTTTATCAGTGGCACTGTGTTGGACTCTCAGTTGTCCTTAGGCTGGGCTCCCATAGTCGTCCCTAGGTTTAGATAACCTAGTAGTAACGGCTCGGCCGACGGTCGACGGTCGATGACCATAGGGTCGCCAAATGGGCCGCCAAATAGGCCGCCGAATGGGTCGGGTCGTTACAAAAGTAAAAGCACAGTTGCCGGGCCCAAGAGAAGTTGATTATTATTTTGAAGTATTATAAGTATAAGTTTTTGAACAAGTAAAACGAGTTTTACATAAACATAAAGTATTAAAGATTAAGTTAGAACAAATGAAATAAGTTTCATATAGTTCTGAGAATCAGTAAGTTTAGTTCTTTATTCTACCATGTTTATCTAGTGGATGAGTAGTTTTCATGTTTACCTATTAGATGAGTAGCATGATTAACTATTAGAATTACATGAGTAGATTCCTTAGCTTTTCTTTACTATTAGTTTGACATGAGCAGTTATGTTTATGCTTTATTTCTTTTTAGAGCATATAATTTTTAGTTCTTTTCGTATACATGCACATTCGTAATTTTGTGAGTTAGACAGCGCTTACTAAGCAAATTTTGCTTATAGACTACACTTCCTCTTACTGCAGATACAGGAAAGGAAAAGATATAGAAAGGAAGGCGACAAGGTGGCGCGGATGGTGTGTGATGCCAGGACTATGGAAGCCTTGGGACTTAGTTTAAGAATTTATTAAGATTGGCATTCATTAAGAATGTATTAGATGAGTCATTTAGTCTTCCGCTGTTAGTTAATTGTATGTTTTTATTTTGTTTCCACTATTCATTACTTGCATGATTTGATTTCATTAAACTACGTGGTGATGTTATTCCTTTTGTGTGTTTGATATGTGTTCCTGCCGCCTGTGGCTGTGTATATTATGTTATGTATGTCAGTTTAAGGTCACCGGTACAGGGGAGACTCTGCCGAAATTTTTCGGTAGGGTTTCCATGTGATTTTTAATCATACCGGTTAAGTAGTGTAAAATACGATACCCAAATAATAATTAAATAATAAGGCTAAGGGACGAATAATCTTATTGGAATTTTTAGAAATTTATAGAAATTTTCTGAGAATTAATTAGAGCTCGTATGAGGTAGGTTAAGGGGATTAATTATTGGGCCAAGGAAAAGTCTGTTTAAGTTACCCGATTTAAATGAGAAAATGTTTAATTTCCTTAAATGTTTTATTTTTCCTTTTCTTTAAAATCTCTCTCGTGCCCATCGCCGAACTCCCTCTCCTCCTCATGCGATCCCCTCACCTCGCGACACCACAACCGACGATTTTCCCTCTCGAGCCACAGCTGCCTGCCCTAATCCTTTCCCCGCCGCCGACTTCTCCCGATTACCCTTGCGAGTTCCTGTGCACAGCCGGGACTTCTTCTTCCTTGAGCTATAGCCGCCGCTTCTCCTTGCACCAGCATCACGGCAACAACTGATCTCCCTCATCACCTCGCGATCTCACCCTCGCGGCCGCTAATTCTCTCCAAGTCGTGCCCTAACCAAACCAGCAAGTAGATTCCCTTCGTAAGTATGATCCTTTAACATACTTTTGTTGGCATTTCTGTTGGGTTTTGGATTGGATGTTGTTCTTGCTTTGTAATGGTTTTGGATTCCAGTGTAGAATTGAAGGAGGTGATTGAGATTTGACTTTGGGTTCTTGACTGGTGATGGTCTCGGGTTACAGGGCAGTTCTGGTGAATTGATGATTGGGCTCTTGCTCGGAGGATTGTGATGCAGTTTTGTGTTGCTGGTTTTTCTGTGTTTACAGATTTCGGACAGAATTTGTTAGGTAGGTTATGGTTTTGCTGCTGTGTAGGTTCTCTGATTATGCAGGGAAATGGATTAGGAAAAAGTAATAATGAATCATTATGGTTACAAAATGAGTGGAATGTGCTATTGACTTAGGTGAATCGAGGTTCATAGTTGAATTAGGGTTTTTCCCTAATTAAGTTAGGTTTCGGTTTAGCTAGTGTCGTTTATGAAATTAGGTAAATTGTACATCACGTGATTTGCAGACGTTGATTGAAGACGGTTGATACAATCTACGTATAAAGGCGGGTACTTCTTACTTTGATTCTGTAGTTCTTTGAACTTAGTGCATGAACTATTTTTGGATAAAGACTATTTTACCTTGACTCCACTCTTAGTTTCTTGCGCTTGATACTTCCACACAATCTTTGAGAAATTCGTTCCATATCTATACAGTCTCTTGTTGTTGTCCATGATCAGTAGCAGATACTAAATATCATATTTGCATGTTTTAATTATTGTTTGTTTATGTACCATATCGAGCATGCTGGCTTCATATAGCATACCTGTTTCTGCTTATATCTATACGATGACTGTTGCATTGTCCGCATCCTCGGCCACTCGAGAGAGTGGTAGCTGGAGTTGATGCCGCTTGTCCTGTCCTGCCGCACGCGGCCACTCGTGTGAGTGGTAGCTGGAGTACGAGCAGCAGGGACCCCGTCGCAAATGTAGCTAGTTAGCTACTATGCAACTGTCCCCTCGGCCACTTGTGTGAGTGGTAGCCGGAGTGGTGTACAGTCTGTCACTGACCCGGCCTCTCGACCATACAGGGGTCATGGTGTAGAGAGGTGGGCGGGAGTGACAATCCGTGCATACGCTGTTGTTATTATATTTGTTTTGGCTGCTGCTGTCTATATATGTTGTTATTGCTTACTTACTGTCGTTGTTCACATATGCTGATATGCTTACTTGTGTTGAGATATGTTCTCGTTGTAGATGTCTAGTCATTGAAAATTGGTATATACCTTGCTTATTACCTCTGTAGTTATGAACAGTAATGTAGCAGATTAGTACCAGTTCTGACCTACTATACCTAGCCTAGGATATGGTTTTAGGTATGAGCATTTGTTTTGGTTCTTTTGTAGTATCTGCTATTTCTGTATGAGACTGTATACTCTTGGCTCACTTTCTAGTTATATGTATGTTCATGCACTATCTCTTTCCTTACCCGCTGAGTTCCAATACTCACCACCCTACAAAAATGGTTTTCTTTCGCCAGGTAACGGGTAGATGAGTCATGGATGCTTGGAGAGTCCCAGCTGCCAGTCCCACAACACACTCGAGGATAGTTTCTTTTTCTGGTTTTGGTTGCTAACGCTATTTATGTTTTGGTTTTGTGAACTTGGTATTGTATGCTTCGATATGAATTTTGGAGTCCCGTCTGGTGGTTGCAGACATTTTTGTTAGTGCCGTTGTTAGTTTTACGTTCGTATCATTTTATGTCTTCCGCTGCTATGTGTTTACGTTCAGCCATGTAGGCTTATTAATTGCGTGGTGATGTTGTTTATATTTTGTATATATATTCCAGCCGAGTGTGGCTGATGTATAGTTTGTATGTATTAATGTTTCAGATTGTCACCCGTACAGGGGAGATGCTGCCGAAATTTTATTCGGACAGGGACTCCTCTGGGGGCGTGACAAGTAGAGTTAGTAGTTATGTAACGGTCATCCTTAGAGTGTAGTAGTAGTAAAAAGGGTGGTCGTTACACCTTAATAGACCTTATCAAGACTATAATCTAGGAGGAGGCAATAAAAAGATAATTTTTTCTATTAAATAGAATTGTGTGATGCTTGATTTACCAATTTCTTTATTTATGCTTAGATTAGGCTAGATAAGGACTTAGTCTTGTGTTGGTGTAGTTGACACTAATGATCAAACCTGAAACCACATGATTCACTCTGCTCCCCTCCCCTCTCACATACGTCTCCATCCAATATCTTGATCGACACTTGACTAGTTAGACTTAGGATTTTTAGAAAGAAAATTAAATATCTAATTTCCTTAAAAGACTTTGTCTAGAAGTGGTTATTACTCCAATACCCAAGAAGGTTTTGAGCCTCGCCACAGCCTGGAAGTCGATTATCGAAATAGATATTTAATAGACTAATTATTAACCAAAGTCTAACTCAAATATAAATCAATTCTTAGATTACACTTTAAATTGAAGATAAACAATCTCATAAAACTCATAAGGTTCCCTGATTAAAAATTTAGAAAAGGGTGAGATAGATTTAGGATAAAAATGAAAATTAGTCAAACTAAACTTAATTAAAACAAAATCAAATTCAAACCAAACTTAATTAAACCAAAATCAAATACAAACCAAACTTAATTAAACGTAAATCAAATTCATATTAAACTTAATTAACCCTAATCAAAACAAACTTAATTAAACCAAATAAATTGAACTTAAATAATTTCAAAAACAAAATTATTTTCAAAACATAATGAATTTAAAAGACAAAATTATTTTTAAATCATAATTAATTTTAAAATCCTAATTAATTTTTAAATTTTAATTAATTTTAAAATCATACTTAATTTTCAAATTTTAATTAATTTTTAAATCTTACTTAATTTTCAAAATCCTAATTTATTTTTAAATTTTAATTTCAAAATCTTACATAATTTTCAATTTTTAATTAATTTTTAAATTTTAATTAATTTCAAAATCATACTTAATTTTAAATATTAATTAATGTACAAATCTTAATTAATTATCAAATCATAATTAATTTTAAAATTTTAATTAATTTTAAAATCTTACATATTTTCAAATATTAATTAATTTTAAAATATTAATTAATTTTAAAATCTAACTTAATTTTAAAATCTTAATTAATTTTCACATCTTAATTAATTTTTAAATCTTACTTAATTTTTCAATCTTAATTAAATTTCAAATCTTAACTAATTTTCAAATCTTAATCAATTTTCAAATTTTAATTAATTTCAAAATCTTATTTATTTTTAAATCTTACTTAATTTTTAAATCTTAATAAATTTTCAAATTTTAATGATTTAAAAATCTTACATATTTCCAAATCTTAATTAATTTTTAAATCTTGATTAATTTTAAAATATTAATTAATTTTTAAATTTAAATTAATTTTAAAATCTTACTTATTTTCAAATCTTAATTAATTTTCAAATTTTAACTAATTCTCAAAATCTTAATTAATTTCAAAATCTTAATTTTCAAAGCTTAATTAATTTCAAAATTTAATTATTTTCAAACCTTAATTAATTTCAAAACCTAATTATTTTCTAAGCTTAATTATTTTTTTCAAAATTTAAATTTAATTATTCAAACTTAAATATTTTTTAAAATTCAAATTTAATCATTGAAACTTAAATATTTCTCAAAATTCAAATTCAATTGCTATTTTCATATTTTAAATATAATTACTTTTTAAAAACTTAATTAATGTTTTTAATTAATTTCTCAAACTATTTTTTTTTAAAAAAGTTAAGATTAACTTAACTTTATCTCACATAAATTCATAAGCTTAACATATTTGATAACATTGAATGGGTGAGATGGAAAATTAGGAAAGTAGATTATTATATTAAATATATCATTAAACTTATTTTGCATGCTTGGACTCTAGAGTCATAGTTATTGACTAATTTTAAGCTAACGACCCCCTCAAACTTAAATAAATAAATAATTTTTTTTTAAATTGCATTAATTAAGAGGGGTAAAAGAAGTTAAGTTTCTTCAAAAAGTAGTTTTTCAAAAGGATAAGCTAACTATTTTTCATAAAGCTAAGTATATTTCAAAAGCATAATTAAAGCTAAGTACCTTTTAAAGAAATTTTCTTAAAGCTAAGTAAATGAAGGTCCTTTCAAAGCTAAGTATTTTTCAAAGAAAATCTTTTTAAAGCTAAGTATTTTTCAAAAAAACTCTTTTTAAAGATAAATATGTTTTTTTTTTGAAAATAAAGTTAAGTGATACTTTCATGGGGAGCTTAAGGTAAAAATTTTCTGGGGGAAAATGATTAAAAGTTAACTTTTTAAATTTAAGTACTATTTTTTACAAGTTAACAACTTTTCTCTCTACTTGGTAGTTTTTTGATATATGTCAAAGGGGGAGAAAGGTGTTAAAAGTAAACTAAAAAAGTTTATTTTAAGAAAGAGTAACATTTAAGGGGGAGCGAGTAACATTTAAATTTATTTCTTTTTGCCTTAAAAAATGTTAACTAAAAACTTACTTGTTATTTGTTATTTATTCAACAAATCTTACTTTATTATTTTGAATGTTTCTACTTAACTTTGAACTAGATTGCATTAAATTAAAAAAGGAGAGATTATTGGTACCAGAAATACTAGCTAATCAAATCTGTATTTTGATATTGGTAAAGGTTTAAAGTTAAGTTGTGTTGTGATCTAATGAGTTGAACTAAGTTTACATAAAAGTCCTAAGTGATCTTAGGCAAAATTAAAGTCCTAGTTGAGGCTATGTAAAAGGTGGGAAAGTCCTAGCTACAGTTAGGCAATGAAGTCCTGGTCTGTGGGATTGGGCAAAGACTTGATAGGTTGAGAACGTTAGGTGAAATCATAGGGTCAAGAATAATAGGTGAAAGTCCTAGGGGTCACGAACACTAGGAGGAAAATCCTAGGGTTGAGGACACAAGATGAAAGTTCTGAGGTCTCGGATACTAAGCAAAAGTCCAGACGGTCTAGAGGACCGATCTGGTAAAAAGTAAATTCTCTTAAGAGCAGTAGGTGAGTATGCATTCTCTGTTGAGGAATAGTAGACATTAGTTAGACCTAGGGTTTTCGAGAAATTTAAAAGCCAGAACCAGACAGTTCGGAGGCTGTCAAATATTTTATTTTCATATTCTTTGTTATGCTAACTCTATTTTGTAGGGTATTCTTGTGTATTTGGACTAACGTATTTTGCAGAAGCTGAAACACATAATTTGGTCTCAGGTGAACAATACTCAAGGTGTCTCGGATCTAGTTGGAGGCACCTTGGACTTGCTTGAAGGCGCCCTAATGGAGCAAAGGCGTCCTAGCATGGGTAAACCTTAGGGATAAGGTTTTTTCCATGGGAAGGCACCCTGGAGCGCATGAAAGATTCCTTGGAGTGCATGGAAGGTGCCTTAGAGTGCCTTGAAGGCACCTTTAGTGGGATAAATTTCACAGAATACAGTGTTTATCGAGATTAAAGCTTGGGGGATAAAATCTTCACCTAGAGGCACCTTGGATGGTCTTAGAGGAACTTTCAACAACTTATAAAAGAAATCTTCGAGTAGCCCTCTCAACACAACTTGAATTGATGATCTCTCTCTTGCGTGCTACTCCAAAGACGACCATATGAAGTCGTAACACTGCTCTGACGACCAAAAGCTCGCAACTTCAACACCTTAGTTATCAGTATAATTTTAGTTGTAGCACTTAAATTATTAACTTATTGTACTCATCTTTGTACTATTTAGAATTACTAGTAAATTGCCCAAACTAAACACTCAATGAGTGTGGATCTTAGAGTATGAGTCGTTAGAGGCTCCGAACCAAGTAAAATTCAAAAATGTTAGCTTGTCTTCGAGTAACTCTTTCTTTACTTCTTTATTTCGGCTGCACTTGCTCTTTACTAGATCGATTTCTGAAAAATGTGAAAAGCCGTGAACATTATTCACCCCCTTCCCCCTCTAGCGCAACGATCTTACATATGCATACTTAGGTTTAGATTTACTTTTCTACTTAACTTAGAATGGTTAATTAAAAAGGTTTAATAAACCCTAATAACATAGTATCATAATTGGTTGGGATGATAGTACACCAAGGAAACTTTGTCAAAAGCATGTTTAGACTTAGTGGATATGGCTAAAGCTACCCCAATCAAACATGAACTAGTTAAACCAAAATCTGGTATTAAGTGTTGATACAGTCTGACCTGACTGTTGTTTTGATGTTGACACGGATTTAAGTTTGTATCAGATGTTAATTAAACTCGGTTTGATTAATGATCAAGGTTGATCAAGTGGAAGGGAAATGCCCAAGTTGGAAACTTGGCACACGAAGTCGAAGAGGCCTTGGTAGCTCGTTCTCCGGACTAGGTCAGAGAGGGCTCGGTAGCTCGTTCTCTGGACCGGACGAAATCGGAGAGGGCTCGGTAGCTCGTTCTCCGGACTAGGTCAGAGAGGGCTCGGTAGCTCGTTCTCTGGACCGGACGAAGTCGGAGAGGGCTCGGTAGCTCGTTCTCCGGACTAGGTCAGAGAGGGCTCCGGAGCTCGTTCTCTGGACCGAATTAGGTCAGAGAGGGACCTAAGTGGACATTCCATGGTACATTGGATCGGTCGGCAGACCGATCCAGTGATACATAAGACAGTGGATGCGAAGAAAAGAAGGCAGGGGATCGGTCTGCCGACCGATCCACCTGCAGTCTGATCGGTCTGCCGACCGATCCACCTGCAGTCTGATCGGTCTCCACGACCGATCAGACAAGCTGCGGACCGATCAGGATAGGCCCTGATCGGTCCATGGATCGGTCTGGTGACCGGTCCATGGATCGGTCTGGTGACCGATCCACACACAATCAGATTTGTTGTTGTTTCTGCGATTCCTCCACTGCATTTGATTTGCCTGATTCATGTGATATAATCCTCTGTGCTGTTAGCTTTTGAGTTTGCAGGATCACAGGTATCATTCCGAGCTTAATTTCAAATTAAGTACATAAGAGGAATACGACAAATGACCTTTCTGCTGTGATTCGCGGCGCATGGTGCATTTGAAGCATCAACGGCTACTGGTGTGATCTGGATGCGATCCGCTTGACTCCTGGTGATTGGTTCGAGCTCAGAAGACACCAGTGAAGATTGTAATTTCATTGGTGTGAGTTCAGAGAACCAGGTAGGGAGGAAGAGGGATTGGCTGCAACGATGATTCTGTGCAGTTTGACCACGATCCGTGACAGCGGAGAACAGGGGCTTAAGAAGCAGTAAAAAGCGAGAGGAAAGAACAACAAGAAAGCAAGAAAAATAAAGTTCTGTTGATCGTTGTGGTGTGCAAAGTTCTTGAGCTCTCGGGTGAGAAACTGCTGTCTGTGAGTTCTCTGTTTCCACTGATCCTCGCGTGGTTGTAAGCTTTAGTTCATTCTTCTTTGCCACCGAGCTCTGTAAGTCTTGTGCTTTAACATATATATTTCTTGAGACTTTGTGGAGATGTTACTCCACCGAAAAGGCGGATCTTTAGCCGAAATTTATCCGGGGTGCGATCTACCGAAGATCAAGGGGTCGTCCACCTTACGGACACGCCGAGGAGTAGGGGCAAGTTATCCCCGAACCTCGTAAATTCGTGTGTTAGTGTGCTTGTTTCTTCTTTATTTTAGTTTCCTAATTCCGCTGTGCTAACAAGTTTCTTTGTAGAAATTTGTGTTTAAGTTTTTAAGAGGCTATTCACCCCCCCTTTAGCCATCTAAGATCCTAACAAGTGGTTTCAGAGCCTGGTGCTCTTCATCTGGACTAACATCCTAAGGAGCAACAAGATGGCCATGAAGGAAGGATTCAGCACCAACAGACCACCCTTCTTCGATGGAGTAGATTTCCAGTATTGGAAGAGCCGCATGGAGTATTACCTCAAGACTGATATCTCCATGTGGTTCTCGGTCAAGGAAGGATTCACACCACCGAAGGACGAAGAAGGTAAGGAACTCGATTCATCAAGATGGTCTACTGAACAAACTCGTAAAGGGCAAGCCGATGCCAAGGCGGTAGTCACCTTACAATGTGGGATTGCCAAGGACCAACTCGTCAAGGTAGGTCCATTCTCAAGTGCAAAAGATTTATGGAACAAGCTTATCGAGCTCCAAGAAGGAACTCGAGATTCTCGGATAGCCAAGAGGGACCTATTCTTGAATCAACTACAAAATCTCACCATGAAGGAAAACGAAACCGTAAGTGAACTACATGGGAGGTTCAAGGAAATCATCAATGGTTTACATTCCGTAGATGAACGCGTGGAGAATCGCGATCTAGTAAGGTACGCTCTTAAAGCCTTTCCAAGGAATGCCTTGTGGTCATCTATGGTAGATGCCTACAAGGTTTCCAAGGATCTTTCCATTGTTAAATTAGACGAATTCTTTTGTGAAATGGAACTTCATGAACTTGCTAACAAAGGTCAAAGGGAGAAAGGTATAGCTTTGGTTGCAGGAGAAAAGAGCAAGGATGGGAGAAGAAAGAAAGAAAAGAAGAAGGAGAAAGAGATTCCTTCATCTTCATCCTCCTCCGAGTCCGATGATGAAGGCGGATCATCATCAAGCGAGATGGCCAACTTTGTGAGGAGAATCATGAGAAGAAGCAGGAGATACAAAGGAAAAGGTAAACCTAATGATCAAAATATCGATAAGACTAATGTTACATGTTATGAGTGTAGCAAGAAAGGCCACTACCGGAGTGAGTGTCCAAAACTCAAGAAGGAGGAACGGGCCAAAAAGAAGGAGGAAAGAGCCAAGAAGAAGAAAGCTCTCAAGGCCACTTGGGATGAATCTTCCTCAAGCTCATCGGAGGAGGAAGAGAAGAAGGAGAAGAGTACTCGGCAATTGGCACTCATGGAAAGGGAGGAGTCTGAGTCCGAGAGTGATGACTCAAGCACTTCAGCCGCGGCTTCATCATCTTCGGATGATAAAGAGGTAACCTCTTCTCACTTAGAAAAATGCTATAAGACTATTACTCATTTGTCTACCTTGCTTAAAAAATCAAAAACAGAAAATAAATCATTAAAAGAAGAAGTAGAAAACTTGAGGGCCCTTAGGGAAGATGAGGTTGATGACTTACATCTAGAGGTCCTTGAGGATGAGAACAAGGCCTTGAAGGGTGAGGTTGAGAAACTCAAGAAAATGCTTAAAAAATTCTCAACTAGCTCTAAGACCCTAGACATGATTCTAAATGCCCAAAGGGCGGTCTACAACAAGGATGGATTAGGATACCAACCTAAGGAGTCTAGCTTTATTTCTTTAGTGTCAAGAACCCAATTTCATAGATCGCATGTTTCTAGGGTTCATGAGACTAGGAAGAAGGTAACAAAGGCATGGGTGCCTAAGTCTTTCATTGTAGATGCATTAGGTCCCAAGATTTGGGTACCTAAAACATCTATCTTTCGTGTCTTGTAGGCATTGGTAAAGGGGGAGCGTCTATCAACTTGGTTTGTTGATAGTGGATGCTCCAAGCACATGACCGGGGACAAGTCACTATTTTCTACCATTCAAAACAAAAATAGAGGTAATGTGTCATTTGGTAACAATGGTAGTCTTAAGGTTATAGGAGTTGGAGACATTCATATATCCGAAGGCCTCCAAATCAAGAATGTCCTTCTAGTCAAGGGGATGACTTTTAATCTCCTAAGTGTCAGTCAATTGTGTGATACGGGTTACACAATTGAGTTTCATTCAAGTCAATGTCTGGTCAAACACATTGACACACTTGACACTGTACTAGTAGGCACAAGGGTAGATAATATTTATCAAGTTTCTTTTAAAAGTGCTACTAATGCTCTTGCTAAGTGTTTCATGTTAAAAGAAGAAGAATCGTGGCTTTGGCATAGAAGGTTGGCTCATGTGAACATGAAGAATATCCGGAAGCTGGTCAACAAAGGGTTAGTGCGAGGCTTACCAAGCATCAAGTACCAAAAGACCAAATTGTGTGATGCATGTCAGAAGGGTAAGCAAACTAAAGCGCCTCATAAAGGTAAAAGCGCTGTAAGTACAACTACTGCCTTAGACTTATTACATATGGATTTGTTTGATTGCAGTAGTGTTATTTCATTAAATGGAAGTAGATACTGTTTAGTGATTATTGATGACTTTACTAGGTATACATGGACCTTCTTTTTGAAAACTAAGGATCAAACCATAGATATTTTTATTTCCTTTTGTAGAAGAACTGAAAATGAAAAATCAACAACAATTAAAACCATTAGAAGTGATCATGGTGGGGAATTTCAAAATCATAGGTTTTTAGAATTCTGTCAAGAAAAGGGATATAGGCATGAGTTCTCTACTCCAAGGACCCCACAGCAAAATGGGGTTGTGGAGAGAAAGAACCGAGCTTTGCAAGAGGCTGCACGAAGCATGCTCAATGAGTACTCTCTACCGAGCTACTTGTGGGCTGAAGTTGTGAATACAGCTTGCTATGTGCAAAATCGAGTCCTGATACATAGGTTTTTAGGAAAAACTCCTCATGAACTTTGGTTTGGGAAACCCCCTACAATTAAACATCTTAGGGTGTTTGGTTGTAAGGTGTTTATCTTGAACACCAAGGATCATCTTGGAAAGTTCACGGCTAAGGCTGATGAAGGGATACTGGTCGGGTACTCTCTCTTCAGCAAAGCCTATCGAGTCTACAACAATAGGACTAAATTGATTGAAGAGTCCTCAGATGTAGCATTTGAAGAAATCCCTAAATCAAATGATCAATCAAGGGATGTAGGAGAAATTCAATTTGAACTTAGAAATCTAGGTTTAAATGATCAAAACATAGAAAGAGTCGAGGTTGACTCTGATGACGATGAGCAAAGGCAACAAAGAACTCAATCTGATCCTTTGCCTGATATTGAGTCCTTGCCTGTGCCTAGTGAGACCATTCATGAGGCACCACCAACACCAAGGCAATCTAGGATAGTCTCTAGTCATCCCCAAGACCAGATTGTGGGAGACATCCAACAAGGGGTTAGGACTAGATCATTCTTTAGAAATGAGTCTAATGAGGTCGCCTTGATCTCATAAATTGAACCAAAAATAGTTGATGAGGCATTGCACGATCCTGACTGGATCATAGCTATGCAAGATGAGTTAGGTCAATTTGAAAGGAGCCAAGTGTGGGACTTAGTTCCTAGACCTAAGAAGACCACCATTATTGGAACTAAATGGGTCTTCAAAAATAAGTTAAACCAAAAGGGAGAAGTCGTAAGGAATAAGGCGAGACTTGTAGCCAAGGGCTATAGTCAAGTCGAAGGTCTCGATTATGATGAGACTTATGCTCCCGTAGCACGATTAGAGTCCATTCGTTTAATGCTAGCTTTTGCTGCACATAGAGGTTTCAGGCTCTATCAAATGGACGTTAAATCTGCCTTCTTAAATGGCTTTATTAAAGAAGAAGTCTATGTTGAACAACCACCGGGGTTTGTGAATACCGAAGCTCCAAACCACGTGTACAAGCTCAAGAAAGCACTTTATGGGCTTAAACAAGCGCCACGAGCTTGGTACGAAAGGTTGTCAACATATTTACTAGAAAAGGGTTTTGTAAGAGGTCAAATAGATCCAACACTATTTCTGCGTAGAGATGGTAAAAATATTTTTGTAGCCCAAGTGTATGTCGATGACATAATTTGTGGCTCAAATAACAAGGGCTATTTGAATGAATTTATCACTCACATGGAAAGTGAGTTTGAGATGAGTCTAGTAGGAGAATTGACATTCTTCCTTGGACTTGAAATCAAACAAACTCGAGATGGAATTTATGTCCATCAGACGAAATACACTCAAGAGATGCTCAAAAAATTCAAAATGAGTGACTCTAAGGAAGTATCCACTCCAATGGCGACAAACACTCGCCTTGACAATGATGAGAGTGGAAAACCAGTTGATCTAACGCAATATAGAAGCATGATTGGTAGTCTTCTATATCTCACAGCTAGTCGACCGGACATACTTTTTGCTGTGGGCATGTGCGCTAGATATCAAGTCTGTGCCAAGGAATCTCATTTAATTGCAGTTAAGAGAATATTGAGATACCTTAAGGGCACAATTCGAGTAGGTCTATGGTACCCTCGTACAGAGACTTTTGACTTGATAGGCTATACCGATTCCGATTATACTGGGTGCAAATTGGATCGGAAAAGCACTAGTGGGGGTTGCCAATTTTTAGGTTCATCATTAGTTAGTTGGTCAAGTCGGAAGCAACATTGTGTTGCTCTCTCCACGACCGAGGCTGAATACATTGCCATGGGAGAGAGTGTATCACAATTATTGTGGATGATTCACACTCTAGAAGATTATGGACTTTCGTATAAGGGAGTGCAAGTGTTGTGTGACAACATTAGCACAATAAACCTAACGAAAAATCCAGTCCATCATTCAAGGACCAAACACATTGAAGTGCGTCATCACTTCATTAGAGATCACGTAGCTAGGGGAGACATTGCACTCACATATGTTGAGTCAAAGTCAAACCTAGCCGATATCTTCACCAAACCCCTTCCGAAAAATGAATTTAGTCATTTAAGGAGAGAATTGGGGATGTGTTTGGCTCAATAGGCCTTTAGGATTTCATCTTGATCAATAAGGACAACTAAAACTACAAGAGAAATTGGGAAATTAATTTGGGCAACTTGGGGACATCTCACACAAACTATAAGGTTTAACAAATTGTTTTTGTTTGCTAAATATGGGGTGAGATGCTAGGATCAACCAAATTATTCAAAATGTATCATGCATCCCTTGAATAATTAGGTTGAAGAGACATAAATTGAGTATGGGGAAGGCCATTACATAATTCATGTGTATTTGGCTCCTAGATCTTACTCATATATTCCGACCAAGGAATCTTGGTTGGACCTGTGTCTAGAAATCATCTAACCTTGTTGATGTGTTGATTGATACCATTGATTGATACCTTCCTGATTTTGATTGAAAATAGGACAAGTTGGTGAAGAAATTTTGACATATTTTGACAAACTTGTAACTACTCATAGCAAGGATATATTTTGAACCGATAGCCTGAGTCAGATTTATTACCTTGGTTCACTATAGATCATAGTTTCAGCAAACAAACAAAACAAACTTCTCTGGTTTTGAAACTTTGAGATTCAACACATTTGTTATGAAGTGTCTGAAACTTTCGAGCCCTAAATAATTCCAAATCATTAGAGCTCATCATTAGGAAATATTCATTGGTATCACTGAATATAATCTGTGGGCTCTTCAGATCCTAGGTTCTGAACTTGGAAGTTGTTGAACCAAGTTTCAGAGCTTTCGATACGAATTTCAAAGGCTGAAATCACTGATTATCAGACACTGATCGGTTCAGGGACCGATCAGGATGATATCTGATCGGTCTCTACGACCGATCAGGTGAGTTCCACCTCGGTTCGATATCTGATCGGTCTGCAGACCGATCAGGGGTTCTGGCACGTATCACTAGTTACTGATCGACCTCTGATCGGTCCGGGGACCGATCAGGAGGTTCCCTGATCGGTTTCCACAACCGATCAGGAGGCTCACCTCTGATCCACATCTGATCGGTCCAGGGACCGATCAGGAAGCTTCCTGATCGGTCTCCATGACCGATCAGGACACTCCCTGACCGATCAGGACGTTCCATGATCGGTCAGGATTTCTCCTGATCGGACAGCCGTCCGATCATTTCATCAACTGTATACCCATCAGTAAACCATTAAAACTTCCCGATCTCTTCTTTTCCTCTTTCACGCGGAACCCTAGCTGACTCCTTCCCTCACCTCACTCCTTCTCTTCTCGTTGCACGCGGACCTCTAGCCGAACCCTAGCCGAAGCTCTAGCCCTCAGAAGCCCTAGCCTAAAGTTCAATGGCACCAAGGTAACTTCTTACTTCTCTAGAACTTGGCATTTTGTTTTCATTTCTCACTGAATCTCTGTATATTGTCTCTTGTCTCTGTTCTTGATTGTTTGGGGCTCCCGTGCACTCTCACTTGTCCCGATCATATCCCATTTTTGGCCTATTTAGGAAGAAATCAGTTGGAGAAGGGACCTCTAAATCTAAGTCACCTGAGAAATCCAAGTCCCAGGCACCCTCCCGACCTCAACCTTCCTCTTCTTCGAGATTTCCAAACCGACAGTTTGAACAAGCGTTTCAACAGAGAACATTCAAGCTACTCCCATGTCGATCTGTGGATCGAAAGTACATGGATGAGTTTTGTCCCTCTGTATCCGAAACCCTGGCCTATTATAAACTTGACTCGGTAGTCTACCTAGAAAGGGACATCAACTATGACCTAGTATCTGAATTCTACAACAATCTTCATCAAAATAGTGATGGTACTTATAAAACCCGAGTTGCTAAGAGAACTATCGATTTCTCCATCAGAGAATTCTTTGGGTATTTAGGTTGCCGAATGTGTTCAGGAGATCCTTTTCCCATTTATCCTGATTTACCAGAATCATTACCTCCTCCACTTGATGTATCACCTGACACTATCTATGAGTATTTCTTTGGACACCCTAGACCGGATGGACTGGATGAGTTGGATGTAGAGTTTCCTACTTTTGCGGCTCTGAGACTATCTCCTCCTGACTATATTATTTTTAAGATAGTCACAAACTGTCTTCTTCCAATCATATCCAAACCTCTATCAGAGATCCGACCATACCACTGCCTGATGCTTTATGGTTTGCGTCGGCGTCTCGATTTTGATATCATGTCGAGCATCTATTCTTCGATCATCTCATATTCTCAGCCTAGCAGCTCCACTGTTTATATGCCTTATGGGCATATAATTACAGATTGGCTCGAGACCCTTCAGATTGATGTCTCTAAGGGTAGAATAGTCAAGATGGTCAGACAGGATTGCAGACTTGGGAAGCGGGCATTTTCCAAGTCTGGAATCATAGGACAAAATGGGGAGGTTCGGTGGAAGGATGGGAGAGCACTAGGTGAGTTACCACGGGGACCTCCACGACAGGTTGCTCCTGTTGCTGCTCCTCCTGCTGCTGACGATGGAGAGGCCGATCCTGATCTGCGCTGGCAGATCGCTTAGCTGGAGAGTCGCTTTGATCGACACGATGAGCTGCTGGTTGCTGAGCTTCATGGACTGCGTGTTCGGATCGACCAGCGCTACGATGACTTACGTAGTCAGCAGTTGGTGATGCAGCAGCTGCTTCTGGGCTGGATGGCCAACTACCCACCTCCGCAGCGTTTCTCGGGCCATCCACCTTCGAGCTCCAGCATGCCGCCTCAGGATTACGTGCCTCCCGCAGATGATGATGATGTTCCTCATGTTGAGGACATTGATTGATACATTCTGTTTGACTGTCTGTGTTTTGGATGCTATTCTGTTGGATATGTTTGTATGACCTGGATACTTTTATCTATTTATGCTGCTCTTTTTCCTATTTTTCTTTATGTGTCATTTCCTATTGACTATTGATATGTTGTTCATATGCTTTGTCTTGACTGCCTCTTATTTCTTTATTACTGTCTCATAATACACTTAGAGGGAATTCTAGGTGCATTAAGAAAATGACAGTATGGGTTAAGGGGGAGTCTTTTGAGTTTTGTCACCTCATTTGCACCTTTTCGGTGTTTGACAAAGGGGAAGAGGATATCTAAGTTTAGAGATGTATGAAGATTTGATTTTAGGGGAGAAGATAACGGGGAGGATCTTGATTCCCGTTATTGACTTCTTTACATCGTGGTGTATTCATCTTAGGGGGAGGATCTTGATTCCCCTAAAATTATGAAAATAAGAACATTTCTGATCTAAACTTAAATCATGTTGTCAAATAACAAAAGGGGGAGATTGTTGATACAGTCTGACCTGGCTGTTGTTTTGATGTTGACACGGATTTAAGTTTGTAGCAGATGTTAATTAAACTCGGTTTGATTAATGATCAAGGTTGATCAAGTGGAAGGGAAATGTCCAAGTTGGAAACTTGGCACGCAAAGTCGGAGAGGGCTTGGTAGCTCGTTCTCCGGACTAGGTCAGAGAGGGCTCGGTAGCTCGTTCTCTGGACCGGACGAAGTCGGAGAGGGCTCGGTAGCTCGTTCTCCGGACTAGGTCAGAAAGGGCTCGGTAGCTCGTTCTCTGGACCGGACGAAGTCGGAGAGGGCTCGGTAGCTCGTTCTCCGGACTAGGTCAGAGAGGGCTCGGTAGCTCCTTCTCTAGACCGGACGAAGTCGGAGAGGGCTCGGTAGCTCGTTCTCCGGACTAGGTCAGAGAGGGCTCGGTAGCTCGTTCTCTGGACCGGATGAAGTCGGAGAGGGCTCGGTAGCTCGTTCTCCGGACTAGGTCAGAGAGGGCTCGGGAGCTCGTTCTCTGGACCGAATTAAGTCAGAGAGGGACCTAAGTGGGCATTCCATGGTACATTGGATCGGTCGGCAGACCGATCCAGTGATACATAAGACAGTGGATCGGTCGGCAGACCGATCCAGTGAAACTGAGTTTCCATGGATCGGTCTGGTGACCGATCAGGAAACACTCAGTAGCACACTGAGTGTAATCTGATCGGTCTGTAGACCGATCAGGAAACACTCAGTAGCACACTGAGTGTAATCTGATCGGTCTGCGGACCGATCAGGAAACACTCAGTAGCACACTGAGTGTAATCTGATCGGTCTTTGGACCGATCAGGAGAGGGTATTGCGAAGAGAAGAAGGAGGGGATCGGTCGTGGAGACCGATCCACCGGCAGTCTGATCGGTCTCCACGACCGATCAGACAAGCTGCGGACCGATCAGGATAGGCCCTGATCGGTCCATGGATCGGTCTGGTGACCGATCCACACACAATCAGATTTGTTGTTGTTTTTGTGATTCCTCCACTGCATTTGATTTGCCTGATTCATGTGATATAACCCTCTGTGCTGTTAGCTTTTGAGTTTGCAGGATCACAGGTATCATTCCGAGCTTAATTTCAAATTAAGTACATAAGAGGAATACGACAAATGACCTTTCTGCTGTGATTCACGGCGCATGGTGCATTTGAAGCATCAACGGCTACTGGTGTGATCTGGCTGCGATCCGCTTGACTCCTGGTTATTGGTTCGAGCTCAGAAGACACCAGTGAAGACTGTAATTTCATTGGTGTGAGTTCAGAGAACCAGGTAGGGAGGAAGAGGGATTGGCTGCAGCGATGATTCTGTGCAGTTTGATCACGATCCGTGACAGCGGAGAACAGGGGCTTAAGAAGCAGTAAAAAGCGAGAGGAAAGAACAACAAGAAAGCAAGAAAAAGAAAGTTCTGTTGATCGTTGTGGTGTTCAAAGTTCTTGAGCTCTCGGGTGAGAAACTGCTATCTGTGAGTTCTCTGTTTCCACTGATCCTCGCGTGGTTGTAAGCTTTAGTTCATTCTTCTTTGCCACCGAGCTCTGTAAGTCTTGTGCTTTAACATATATATTTCTTGAGACTTTGTGGAGAGGTTACTCCACCGAGAAGGCGGATCTTTAGCCGGAATTTATCCGGGGTGCGATCTACCGAAGATCAAGGGGTCGTCCACCTTACGGACACGCCGAGGAGTAGGGCCAAGTTATCCCCAAACCTCGTAAATTCGTGTGTTAGTATGCTTGTTTCTTCTTTGTTTTAGTTTCCTAATTCCGCTGTGCTAACAAGTTTCTTTGTAGAAATTTGTGTTTAAGTTTTTAAGAGGCTATTCCCCCCCCCCCCCCCCCCTCTAGCCATCTAAGATCCTAACATTAAGTTCTTTGGGTTGGTCAATTTTGGAAAGTTATCTCAAATATGGTTACTATAATGATGTCCGTGTGACTCATCACAATCTAGAAGCTTACCCTATAAATTCCTTCTTGATGAACCCAAAACTAAATTTAAATCTGACATGGGTTAGACAACCTTTTGATTAAATAATTCTTAAATAATTTAAAATAATTAAAATAATAATCAACTTTAATTGAAATAAGTAATAATCAAAACTTAATAAATTAAAAGTAACTTTAACTAATTAATTAAAATTCTAGATCCGAATAATAACAAATTTAATTAAAAAATTAATCAACCCAATTTGAAGTTAATCTAAACGTTATCTAAACTTAAACAATCTAAATTTAATCTTAAATTACTTTAATTAATCCTAATTATAAACCAATTAAATAATCTGAAAGTAATTACTTAAATAAAAATTAACATAATTAATAATAAAATAAAATATAAATACATTAATAACAAAAATTATTTAAAAATTAATAATAATATTTAATCAGCTATTAAACCAAAATTCAAAATTAACTTAACTTTTAATCTCAACTTAAATTTAACTTAACTCTAAATTCTTAATTAATTTTAACATAAACCTAAAATGAAATGAAATAATTTTAATTTAAATTTAAATCTAAATTAAATTTAACACAATTAAATTTAATCAACTTTAACATAATCTTTTATTCTTAAAACCTAAACAATTAATCTTTAAACTAATAAATCCCACTAATTAAATTAATTTTTAACCAAATAAACTTAAAATTAAAATTTAATAGAACGATCTTAAACTTTATTTAAACTAAAATCTTTAATTAAACTCAATATTCTAACATAAAAACTAGCTAATTAATTCAAATGAATTCAATTACATTAAAGTATTTATCTTATCTTAATTATAAATTGATAAAAAAAATTAATTAAACAATTTAATCCTAATTTAACTTAAACAATTTTTAATTAATTAATATATTTAATAATAATTAATCAATTAAATCAATTGTTAATAATTAATTCTAACTTAAATTAATTAATCAATTTAATTAATACAAATTTAATATCAATTTAATTAACTTAATCATTAAATTATTAATCTTAATTATTTAGAATTAATCTTAATACCAATTAATTCGAAACCAAATAAAAGCAAAATTAATTTGAACTTAACTTAATAACAATTAAATTGGAAACTTAACCTTAATCTAATAAATCTAACACAAAATTCAAAATTTGTTTAAACCAATTTAATATTAACTTATTTTTAAATTAATTAATCATAATAATTCTTAAAACTAATTCCAAACCCAATGAAATCAAATTATTCAAAATCAAATAATCTGAATTTAAATTTAAATTTAAAAAAAAAAAGTAATTTAATCAACAATTTATAATAATTAACCTTAAATAAATTTAAACAATTTAAAACAAATAAGTCTAATAAATAAATCAAAAAAATAAGTAAATTCTAACATAATTAATTAATCTAAAATTTAAAATTACCTTAACTCAAATTTTAATTTAACTTTATTAAATTTTGAACATGATTAGTTACACTAAAATAAACCTTATAATTTCCCCAAAAATGTTAGGTTTTGTGATGACCCCTATTTTTTTATATGTGTCAAAGGGGGAGAGATATAATATTCAGTGGGAGAATTATTGAACTCAGATGGAAGAGTTAAGGGATTGATTATTTAACTCTATAATATTTTAATTTAACCGTGAACCTTGGTTGCCAAACATTAAAGAGAGAGATTGTTGGTGCAAGGAGCACCAGAATCAAACCTGAGTTTTCATATTGTCAAAGGTTCAAGTTAAGTCATGTTGTTATTTGATAAATTGACTAAGTGTGCAGGTTATTTACTCAACTAGGAAAGTCATAATCAGGATAGGCGATAAAGTCCAAATAGGTCTAGAGGACTCGACATTTGGCAAGTAAGTTGAGGTAAGTAACTGGAGTGAAGCGACGGAGGGATTTGGTTAGGCAGGTGGAAAACCCTAGGAGGCGGTAACCCTAGGTCCTAGGGGGTGGTAACCCTAGGTAAAAAGTCTTAGCAGGTCGAAGGCTTGGGCAAAAACTCTGGAGTCGGGGACTCTAGGTTGAAATCCTCGTGTCGCGAACCTGATGGAAGACTAGGCGGGTCGTGGAACGAACGTCCAACAGAAAATCCTAGAGATTTGGACGCTGAGCAAAAGTCCAGTTGATATAGAGGATCAAACTGGCAAACAGGTAAACTCTCTTGAGTGAAGTATGTGAGGACGTGTTCCCCGGTGAGGGAACAGTAGGCGTCGGTTCGACCTAGGATTTTCAGAGGTGAAATGTAACGACCACCCTTCTTACTATAATACTCTCTAAGGGTGACCGTTACTTAACTACCAACTCTACTTAACCGGTATGATCGAAACCACGAGGAGTCTCTACCAAAAAATTTCGGCAGCATCTCCCCCATACCGGTGACCATAAACTGATATACATATATAGTATACATCAGCCACAGGTGATTGGAATATATATCAAACACCCACGCAGTTAAATAAGTGTCAAACACCAAAATATCTACTTATTAAACAGACTCATCAAAGCATGCAATCTAAAACACGAATGAACTCAAATGACATGGAGAATAAAATACAATCTCAAATGACATGAACTATAAAGTACAACTCAATTGTTTCTTATCCACTAAACACGAAAACTCAATAACTTCCCAAGTCTCTCCCATAGTCCTGGCATCACAAACCATCCGCGCCACCTTGTCGCCTTCCTTTACTATATTTTTTCCTTTCCTTTATCTGTAGTAAGAGGAAATGCAAACTATAAGCAAAATTGCTTAGTAAGCGCTATCTAACTCACAAAAACTCAGATATGCATGTATACAAGAAGAAACTAGAAACTGTATGCTTTTAAAAGAAAACATATACAGCTGCTCATGTTAAAAGTACTGAAACTAGGAAATAAATCTACTCAAGCATATTCATTAGCAAGCACTAACATCTGCATACTCATGATATACAAGGATAAAACTGCATGCTGGAAGATAAGTCTAATCATGCTCAATAAACTAATCAGGAAACAAATAAAACTAACACTGCATGCTTCGAATTAAAAGAAGCTAAACTTGCTGACTCTAAACATAAGTGAAGCTTGTTTCATTTGTTTCAAAACTTATACTTTAATACTTCAAAATAATAATAAACTTTCTCTTGGGCCCAGACGTAGTACCAAAGCGCGCTCCCTAATAGAGACTGTGATAGCTAGTCACCAGTCCTACGAGGGTAAAGACCTTGGTCTTACCAGGGCCAAGACCTTGGAATTGGTCACCTGGATTTGTTTAACGACAACCTTGGAAGTCGGGTACTAGCCTCTTAAAAAGGAAAATACTTGTTATCTTTTTAATATTCTTACAATAAAATGACTTGGCATTTCTTTGAGCACTTGGCGTGCTACTGATCCCAATTCTTAAACTTAGGGATCCTATTAAGACCTTGGTCTCTCTTTCTTATAACTACTTATAAACCTCTAAGGATTTAATAGAACTCTTATTTTTTTCACTTACATGCAGATCCTAGAGTTTTTATAGAGCAATAGGATTCTTTAAGCATATATCAACAGAATAAATCAAAGGAAAGAAAACCTAACTTCTTTAAGCATGCTACAACAGATATAAATCAAAGGAAAACTGAATCTGACTTCTTTAAGTATGCTACAACAGAATTAAATAAAGGAAACCACATCTGAATTCTTTAAGCATGCTATGTCAGAATTAAAACAAAGGGAAGCAAATCTAAATTCTTTAAGCATGCTTCAAAATAAGAAACAAAGAATCTACACTGCTAAAGGAGATAAACTGCAATGCTACAAAATGCAAAAATCTGCACTACTACAAAAGGTAAAAATCTGTACTGCTTCAAAATGCAAAAATCTGCACTTAATGGGTCTACACTTCTAAGCTGTTTCCAACAAGGCAAAGCATGAGGAAAAGATAATTACTGCTGCTATCAAAAGTTAACCCATGATATACTAAAGCATGCATTCAGTAGATCTACAGACTCTGAATCGTTTCCAGCAAAGCAAGGCATAAGGAAAGAATGCTATTACTATAAAAAAAATTGATACATAAAGATGATGGGATGCTTGAATCTGCTGGAATTTAAAACTTAGGTAAAGCTTATTTCATTTCTGCAGCTCCTACATTGGACCCGAAACTTCATGTATATAAATTTATCACACAACCGAATTGCTAAGCCACATGCTAATCTCATTAATTCTTTCATTTTCCCATTCTAACAAATTGAATTGTGATACACTGCAGCAAGGAAACTAATTACTGCTATTAAAACGTGTAAACCATTTTTGCCCTTAGCCCTAATCCATGAAACCAACATCATACAATTCATTCCGGGATTGTGGCACGGTAGAAATTTCAAAACTAAAAATCTTACAACATGCTTCGAAATCTGACCCATCTCCTACACATGGCCTGCCCACAAAGCTAAAACCTAATCCGATCAAATCCCTTCCACCTTCTCTATGAAACTCATGGCATACTAGAAAAAAAACAAGGAAAACACCAAATCAAATTCGGAACAACTCTTACCGCAGGTGAGTAGCAACTTACCTTAGGTTTTCTTGGACTTACAGCCGAAGGGGAAGGCTCTAGGGTTTCGGGTGAGCTCCAAATCTTGGCGATTTTGGCCCCCCTCTTCGTGCTCCCGGCTTCTCCTCGACGCAAGGATCACGACGGTGAAGAAACCTTCGGAGAACGCCCTCGCCGGCCGCCGCAAAAACCCTAGCTCCATCGCCTTTTTCGTCCGAGAGCAGGAAATCGCCGCTCGCGTCGGGAGGAAAGAAAAGGAATTAGGGTTCGGGGGAAGAAATTAAATCCTTTTCCTTTAACTTATCCCTTTTATACTATTCGGTATCTTCGGTTTCAATTACAACTTATATATATCTCGTTCCATATTCGTTCACAAAGCGCTTGCGGAACTGTTGGCTAGCTGGATTTGATCAAGGTTTGGTTTGGTCAGAGGTTGCTGGTTCGAACCTCAGCTTGGACATTTTTTTGTCGAAACTTCTTTCATTTAGTAAAAATACCAAACGACCTCCAAAAATTACATAAAAATACTCTAAAAATTTCTAAAAATCCCTAGAATATTTCTATAGCATTTTTAAATTACTTTTGGGACTCGAAATGAGGAAATTGGGGTTGTTACAATTCCCCATACATTATAAAAAGTTCATCCTCGAACTTAGAATATCTCTGGATATTTCTGTCTCATACTGTCCTCACGCTCCCAAGTAACTTCCTCGTGCTTCTGATTCTGCCAGATGACCTTCACTAGTGGCACCTCTTTGTTTCTTAGTCTCTTGACCGTTCTGTCCACTATCCGTGTAGGTCTGCTCTCATAGCTAAGATCCTCCTGGATTTGCACTGACTGAGGCTGAATCACTTGGCTAGGGTCGTTGAGACACTTCTTTAGCATAGAGACATGAAATACATTGTGTATTGCCGACATGTCCTATGTTAAATCCAGCTTGTAAGCTACCTTCCCAATCTTCTCTATAATCAGGTAAGGTCCCACATAACGAGGACTTAATTTGCCCTTCTTGCCAAATCTCATCACTCCCTTCATAGGAGCAACCTTGAGAAAAACTGAATCCCCTACTTGGAATTCAAGTGGCCTACGGCGTGTGTCAGCATAACTTTTCTGTCTACTCTGGGCAGTCTTAATTCTCTGTCTGATCTTCTGGATCGCCTGAGTGGTCTCTTCTATCATCTCTGTCTGGATGCCCAGCTCTACTTCCATTTTTTTTCTTTCACCTGCTTCTTGTCAGCAAATGGGTGATCTGCACTTCCTGCCATACAATGCCTCATAAGGTGCCATCTTGATGGTGGCCTGATAGCTATTGTTGTAGGCAAACTCAGCTAAGTATAGATACTTGCACCAACTTCCCTTGAAATCTAGCGCACAAGCTCTGAGCATATCTTCTAAAATTTGATTTACTCGCTCTGTCTATCCATCAGTCTGAGGATGGAAGGCTGTGCTGAACTTGAGTTTAGTGCCTAGTGCATTCTGAACACACTCCCAAAAGTGAAAGGTGAAGCACCCATCTCTATCAGAAACAATAGATTTAGGAACTCCATGAAGTCTGATCACTTCCTTAACATATAGTTGTGCCAACTACTCTATAAAATGGGACACCTTGATGGCTAGAAAATGGGCAGACTTGGTCAATTTGTCCACTATTACCCATATCGCATCATATCCGTTCGTGGTTCTTGGAAGACCTGTTATAAAGTCCATGGATATGTCTTCCCACTTCCATTCTGGTATTGGGAGGGGTTGCAGGACTCCTCCTGGTCTCTGGTGCTCTGCTTTGACTCTCTGGCATGTCAGGCAGGTACTGACATATTTCGCAACATCTCTTTTGGGTCCAGACCACCAGAACCTCTGTTTCACATCCTGATACATCTTGGTGGAACCAGGATGCATGGAGTACGGTGTGCTATGAGCTTCCTCTAAAATCTTCCTTCTTAATTCCTCATCATCGGGGACACAAAGGCGGTTTCCCTGATAAAGAACTCCACTGTCTGATACTCGAAATTCTGTATCTTCTTCTTTCTGTATCCCTTGCTTGATCTTCTGGATATTTGGATCTTCACTTTGCTTTCTCTGGATATCCTCAAGCAAGGTTGACTCTAAGGTCAATGCAGAGAGTTGCTCATAAATAATTTCCATTCCAAAATCTGACAACTCCTTCTACAGTGGCAGGGCTAATGATGACAAAGACATCAAGAGTGCACTGGACTTCCTGCTTAATGCATCTGCCACTTGTTAGCTTTACTTGGGTGGTAGAGGATTTCATAGTCATAGTCTTTGACCAACTCCAGCCACCTGCGCTGTCTCATGTTTAAGTCTTTCTGGGTGAAGAAATACTTTAAACTCTGATGGTCTGTGAAGATTCTGCACTGGACTCCATACAAGTAGTATCGCTAGAGTTTCAGTGCAAAGACCACAGCTGCCAGCTCAAGATCATGAGTGGAGTAGTTCTTCTCATAGTCTTTGAGTTGTCTAGAAGCATAAGCTATAACTTTTCTTCTTGCATGAGTACAGCTCCTAGGCCCATCTTGGATGCATCACTGTAGATGTCAAAACTCTTGTCACTTTCTGGGACTGTCAGAATGGGAGCACTGGTCAGTCTCTTCTTTAGCTCTTGGAAACTCTGCTCACATTTGTCTGACCATTCAAACTTCTTGTTCTTCCTAGTGAGGGTTATTAGTGGAGAGGCTATCCTGAAAAAGTCCTCCACGAATTTCCTGTAGTACCCAGCTAAACCAAGGAAGCTTCTGATCTCCCTGGCGTTCTTGGGTCTACTCCTGTTGCTGACCGCTTCTATTTTGGCTAGATCCACTTGGATGCCTTCTTTAGAAATGATGTGACTTAGAAACGCCACCTGATTTAACCAGAACTCGCACTTCAAGAATTTGGCATAAAGCTGTTTCTGCTGTAGGGTCTGCAGGACTATTCGCAAGTGCGTGTCATGCTCCTCTGGGGTTCTGGAATAGACTAGAATGTCGTCGATGAACACGATGACAAATTTGTCAAGGTATTCTCTGAACACTCTATTCATCAAGTCCATGAAGATTGCAGGTGCATTAGTCACACCAAAAGGTATGACTACGAACTCATAGTGTCCGTATCTGGTCCTGAAAACTGTTCTGGGTATATCACTTTCCTTCACTTTCAACTGATGGTACCCAGAGTGCAGGTCTATCTCGGAGAACACTGTTGCCCCTTTCAATTGATCAAATAAGTCGTCGATTATGAGCAGTGGGTACTTGTTCTTGATTGTCACTGGATTCAGAGTCCTATAATCTATGCACATCCGCATAGATCTATCCTTCTTCTTGACAAACAACACAGGAGCTCCCCATGGTGAATGACTATGGCGGATGAAGCCTTTGTCAAGCAGCTCCTGAAGTTGTTCTTGTAACTCTTTCAGCTCTGCTGGAGACATGCGGTATGGAGCTTTTGAAATTGGACTAGTACCAGGAACCAATTCAATTTCAAACTCCACTTCTCTGTTGGGAGGTAGTCCAGGTAGCTCTTCTGGAAATACCTCTGGATACTTACAGACTACCCGAACATCTTCCTGCTTGGGTCCTTCTTGTTCTTCTGCATTCACGATATACGCAAGAAAACCAGTACATCCTTTAGCTAACATCTGGTGAGTTGTTAGGGAGGAGAGGAATTTCTGGGTCTTCCTCTTCGGCACTCCCGTGAACTCAAAGGATGGTTCACCTTTTGAATTCTATAAACTCTTCATAATATTTATTGGTGATCCGTTGGTGGAAGAATTCCTCGTGAAACTCTTTCTCGGAGTTAGTCCAGCTCATCTGATTGACTACTCTCTTGCTCTTAACTCTCTCTCCCACCACATACGAGCATTTCCTGATAGGCAGAAAGAAGCACACTTGACCTTCTCGACCTCTGGTCAATAAAGAAGCTCCATTGTGCTCTCTAGTGTCTTGAACCAAGCTTGGGCATCCCAAGACTCAGTCGTGCCTAAGAAGTTTTCTGGCTTCAGCTTTAGCCACTGTATCAGGTATGCTTCTTGTCTTCTAGGTGCTGTGGGGACTTCCAGGGCGACTGGTGGAACCTCAGTCACCACTGGAGTCTCCACATTGATTGTTGGAGGAGTCGGAGGGACTGGCTGCTGATTCGCCATCAGATTGACGATCACTTGTTGCTGCTCCGCCACTTGTCTCTGGAGTTGAGCAACAACTTCAGAGAGATTGGGTTCAACTGTTCTGGGCTCTTCGTTCTCCTATGCTCGGCCCTCAGTACGAGCGGTACGGGGACGTCCTCTTCTTGACATCTAGTTATGCAGGGAAAAACTTAAAATCGTCCCTACGCTTTCTAGACATATATACATATGTAAAGAAAAGAAAACAAGAACTTTCATCTTACTTAAGCATATCTAAGCAAATACTCTATACTGCAAATAATAAGGAAAAGCATAAAAGAAAACTTAAATACTTTCTTACTTGAAGACGGCAAGGATAGTGATGATGTGTGATGCTGGAGAATGAAACTGCTCTTATACCAACTGTAATGACCACCCTTCTTACTATACTACTCTCTAAGGGTGATCGTTACTTAACTACCAACTCTACTTAACCGGTATGATCGAAACCACGAGGAGTCTCTACCGAAAAATTTCGGCAGCATCTCCCCCGTACCGGTGACCATAAACTGAGATACATATATAGTATACATCAACCACAGGTGGTTGGAACATATATCAAACACCCACGCAGTTAAATAAGTGTCAAACACCAAAATATCTACTTATTAAACAGACTCATCACAGCATGCAATCTAAAACACGAATGAACTCAAATGACATGAAGAATAAAATACAATCTCAAATGACATGAACTATAAAGTACAACTCAATTGTTTCTTATCCACTAAACAAGAAAACTCAATAACTTCCCAAGTTTCTCCCATAGTCCTAGCATCACACACCATCCGCGCCACCTTGTCGCCTTCCTTTACTATATCTTTTCCTTTCCTTTACGTGCAGTAAGGGGAAATGCAAACTATAAGCAAAATTGCTTAGTAAGTGCTATCTAACTCACAAAAACTCGGATATGCATGTATACAAGAAGAAACTAGAAACTGTATGCTTTTAAAAGAAAACATATATAGCTGCTCATGTTAAAAGTACTGAAACTAGGAAATAAATCTACTCAAGCATATTCATTAGCAAGCACTAACATCTGCATACTCATGATATACAAGGATAAAACTGCATGCTGGAAGATAAGTCTAATCATGCTCAATAAACTAATCAGGAAACAAATAAAACTAACACTTCATGCTTCGAATTAAAAGAAGCTAAACTTGCTGACTCTAAACATAAGTGAAGCTTGTTTCATTTGTTTCAAAACTTATACTTTAATACTTCAAAATAATAATAAACTTTCTCTTGGGCCCAGACGTAGTGCCAAAGCGCGCTCCCTAATAGAGACTGTGATAGCTAGTCACCAGTCCTACGAGGGTAAAGACCTTGGTCTTACCAGGGCCAAGACCCTGGAATTGGTCACCTAGATTTGTTTAACAACAACCTTGGAAGTCGGGTACTAGCCTCTTAAAAAGTAAAATACTTGTTATCTTTTTAATATTCTTACAATAAAATGCCTTGGCATTTCTTTGAGCACTTGGCGTGCTACTGATCCCAATTCTTAAACTTAGGGATCCTATTAAGACCTTGGTCTTGTTGGATTTTTCGGGCCGCGAAAACCGCTTTTTCGCGTCGCGAAAACCCCGAAAGCCCCGCCATCGTATCCGTGCGAAGAATAAAACTTCGAAAACATTACGAGTACGAGATTACAAACTCTAGATCTACATTAGAGTATGAGTTTTTACCCTTGATGTGTGCCTTTCGCGAATCTCGCTCGTCCAATGGTGCAGGATCTCAAGATTGTCAAAATAGACAACCCTCTAGAAGTATCCACACGAACACAAGAAGGAGATCACCAAACTAAAGTGTGCTAGCACCTTAGTAGGGTTCGGCAAGATGAGGAGAGGAAGAGCAAGAAGAGAGAGCACTAGGAGGAAGAAGATGAGAGTTACACTTGCAAAAATGAAACTTCTTCGTCCAATAAAGTGGCCGACCACACTTATGTGGTTTGTAACCTCCATGGGATACCAAGAGTCACAACTCTTGGTAACTCCCATGAGGTGGCACTTCACTTAAGTAACCATGATGATGTGCAGCATCATCATTGGTCCACTTAATGCCAACTCACCAATGAGGTGGCATAAAGTCAAGTCAAACTTGACTCTTCATCTTCCTCTCAAGTCAAGTCAAACTTGACTTAATCTCTCTCATGGTTGATCTAATCCAACTATTTAATTCAAGCCAATTTAATATAATGAATCTAATTAATTTACTTAAATTGATTCAATGAGTCATAATCTAAATTAGACTCATTGAACACATGAATCAACTTGAGTCCAACTCAATTAGCCCAATTAGGATTACTCTTAATCCAATTTGATTCATCACATGAATCTAATCCTCTTGGTTCATCATATGAACCTAATCTCCATCTAATTGTCCTTAGTGTGTGACCCTATAGGTTCTTGTAACGTTGGCAATGCCCCTAAACCCATTTAGGAGCATAAGTAATGAGCGGTATCTAGCAACACATCATTACTACCCAAGTAACAAGAATGTTGAGATCCAACATCACCTTGTGACTACTAATTGTGACTCCTCACAATATATGACAAGTGTCCTTCTATCCTAGACATCTAGATTAATCAATGTGAGGCATAGACCGTGTCATCCTCTGACCAATCTAAATCTTGATCTCCAAGTAGACTCACTAAATCAAAGGAGCTCAATATCTCATATTGACTCATTTGGGCATGACCATGCACTTCATGGTCTCACTCTATCAAGAATATCGATGTCGCTCCCGTCATATAGGAGGGATAGATCCCATCTACATCACTCACATCTCTCTGTATAATTTGTTACATACCCAGTAATCGTCTTTATAGTCCACCCAGTTACGGGTGACGTTTGACGAAACCAAAGTACATAACTGTAACACCTACGAAATTATAAGATAAGTATATGGGTATTATTTTTCTTTAGAGCATAAAAAATAAAAAGGATAAGAGAAAAGGGAAAATAGAAACCAAAATAGAATAAGAAGAGGTGAGGTCAAGGATTGAACCTTGAACCTCCCACAAATAATGGAGATAAATTGATGTATGATAACCACTAGAATAATGAATAATATATGGATAGGAAGGAATGAAAATTTAGTTAAAGATGAGAAGAAGAAAATAAAAGAAAACTAAGCAAAAGAGAAAGAGAAAACCAAGTTGCTTACCTCCTCTTCCTCTTGGTTAAGAGAAGAAGCAAGCAAAAGATAAATTGCCTACTTCCCTCCCTCTCTCTATTTTCGTGGGAATTAAAGGAATGAGGGAAAAGAGGAGTTGAGGGAATGAATGAAGACATGTTCATTTGCAAAGGAATAAATTGATTGAGAGAAGAAAAAAAACAAGAGATTTAATTCTTTTTCTTCCTCCTTCCTTCTCCTTCTTCATTCTCCACCGAAACCAAGAGCCCTTCCCTCTCCTTATTCCAAAAGCTAAGCTAAGTTCCTCTCCAAGAAAACTAAATTTTGAGAAGAAACCTTCAAGATCCATCCCTTCCAAGCAAGAGAAGCAAAAGGAGGTACAAGAAGAAGAAGCTCTCTCCTTCCTTGGAACTTAGGATACCTTTTTCCTTAAGAAAAACTACAAGCGAAAGGATGTAAGTTTTCCTCACCTGTGGTACAATAGCTTGTGTATTTTTCTATGAGATTGGTTGCCTAAAAACCTAGGATACCTTCATGAAATTTTCGGCCAAGACAAGACCAAAAAGAAGGACCTAGGAAAATGTAAAGACCTAAATTTTGACATGCTCAATATGCTTCTTGTAACATGTATCTTATGGTAGGGATTTATCTAATGTTCATATGCTAGAATGTTTGGTTAGAACTTAGAGTTATACCCCTAGACTCTCGGCCAAACATGAATAAAGGAAATAGGTAAGTTAAGACTCAAACCAAGCATGCTCCTTTTTGTTTTATGATATGTACTTCATGATGAGAAAATTGTTAACATGATATGCTCATGCCTATATGATGATTGAACTTTATTCCATGCTCATAAGTATTCAGCCATGATAGGATTAGGGGCCTAGAAAATGGTTAAACCTAAACTAATCATGCCATGATCCTCCTTAAGACAAGATATGAAATTTATATGACATGCTCATGTTGTAGTGTGGTTAGAACTTGTTTCCATGCCCCATGAACTTTCGTCCACCACAAGTTTAAGGGCCAAGGAAACTTAGAACCTAACCTAATTATTCTCATGTTGTTCCTTGTAATAATTGCTATGAAATTGGTTTAGGGTTTTCCATGTTTTTATGACACTTGAAACCTACTTCCAAGTTTTGAAGGTTTCGGCCACAATAAGTTTAAGGGCCTAAGAAACTTGGAACCTAACCTAATTATGCTCATGTTGTTCCTTGTAATAATTTCTATGAAATTGGTTTAGGGTTTTCCATGTTTTTATGACACTTGAAACCTAGTTCTAAGCTTTGAAGGTTTCGGCCACAATAAGTTTAAGGGCCTAGGAAACTTGGAATATAACCTAATTATGCTCATGTTGTTCCTTGTAATAATTGCTATGAAATTGGTTTAGGGTTTCCATGTTTTTATGACACTTGAAACCTAGTTCCAAGCTTTGAAGGTTTCGGCCACAACAAGTTTAAGGGCCTAGGAAACTTAGAACCTAACCTAATTATGCCCATGATGTTCCTTGTAATAATTGCTATGAAAATGGTTTAGGGTTTCCCATACTTTTATGACACTTGAAACCTAGTTTCAAGCCTTAAGGGTTTCGGCCACAACAAGTTTAAGGGCCTAGGAAACGTGGAACCTAACCTAATTATGCTCATGATGTTTCTTGTAATATTTGCTATGAACTTGGGTTAGGGTTCACATGCTTGAATGTTGATTTTAACCCATGTAATGCTTGATAAGGTTCGGCCATGATAAGTTTATAAGCTTAGGAAACCTAGAACCTAACCTAAACATGCTCATGACGTTCCCTTATGGTATATGATATGATATTGGTTTAAGGTTCACATGCTTGTATGTTGATTTTTAACCTAAGACACCACTATATGTTTCGACCATTATATGACATTAGGGTTAGAAATCTAAATATGATTTCCATGTATCTCACATGCAATGTTTTATGATGTGGTAAGAGTTTGCTATGCTTCTATGTTTAATTTCGTATACTTATGATCTATGTATGTTGGTAACCCTTATGCTGTGCTGTGTGCCTAAGTTATGCATGCTATTTATGATGAGCTGTGTGCCCAAATTTATGCATGATATTATGATGAGCTGTGTGCCCAAATTATGCATGCTATTTATGATGAGCTGTGTGCCCAACTATGCATGTTTTTATGATGAGCTGTGTGCCCAAACATGCATGTATTTATGATGTGCTGTGTGCCCAAATTATACATGCTATTATGATGAGCCGTGTGCCCAAATTCTGTATGGTATGATATGATAAGAAATATGATGTACAAGAAATAATAAGAACCATGATATGTATGACATGTTACTTTACTTTATATGGCTTGTACCAAGGGTGGGCTCCATAAGCGCCCCGGGGTCGATAGACTAAGAAACGGGCCTCGTTAGGGATGGGCTCCTAAGTGCCCCTAGGTCGATGGACTAAGAAACGGGCCTAGTATGTATGCCTTGTAGGGTTCAAGACTTGCTACCTTGGACCTACATAGGATGCGCGCATTTATGTATGTGGTACAAGCCGGGGCCCTAATCATGTTATGATTATGTTTAAGTATGTATGTAATAAGTTTTCAAAAGACATGTTGCATATATTTTTCATGATACATGTTTTTGAAAATCATCTCGCATAACACTTTATGATTATGTTACGATATGCCATGATGCTTATGTTTATGATATGTTATGCTAGGATGTCTTTTATGATTATGTTATGATATGCCATGATACTTATGATTATGTTATGCTAGGATGCACTTTGTGATTATATCATGATATGCCATGATGCTTATGATTATGTTATGTTATGCTAGGATGCACTTTATGATTATATCATGATATGCCATGATGCTTATGATTATGTTCTGTTATGCTAGGATGCACATTATGATTCACCATGATATGCCATGATGCTTATGACTATATTATGTTAAGCTAGGATGCATGTTATGATATGCCATGATACCTTACGATTATGTTACGATATGATGCTTCTATACATGATATGATGAGTTGTTTTTATGCTTTATGCCTTGGAGATTAAGTTATGCTATACGGTTTTTGTGAGTAGGAAAGGATCTTACTGAGCCTTGTGTGCTCACAGCTTACTTTCCTTGTACCACAGATAAGGGCAAAGAATGGATGTACTAAGGGAGCAGCAGGAGGGGGGCAAGAAGGACGTGTGTAGTAGTGACTCGGCTAAAGAGAAAGACCTGCTTGTAGTTAATAAGAATTATGCTTATGTCGTTCTTTTATGACTTCATGACATTTCATCATACTCTTTAGTATTATGGCTTAAATTATGTTAAGCATGTTATGTGATGTTGGGGTTGCAAGGTTTCAAACATAGTCCCATATTGAAAACACATGGAAAAGATCATGAGTTTATAAGAGAAAGATATCTCCATTGGAATGAGACCTTTTGGGTAGAGCCCAAGAGCAAAGCCATGAGGGCTTAGGCCCAAAGTGGACAATATCATGCTATTGTGGAGATATCTAAATTCTTTTCGATCCTACAATTGGTATCAGAGCCCAGACTGCCAGAAGGTTTAACCGCCGACTGTGCACAAGAGCTATGGTCTGATTGAACCATGTGAGTACAATATTGACCTCGAACAAAGAAAGTGAGGGCTCCTATGTTCGGATCAAGAGGACCAGACACCAGGCATGAAGTCCTAGTAGGTCGGGTGGACCGAGGGGCAGGAAGTCCTAGTAGGTCGGGTAGACCGAGGGGCAGGAAGACCTAGTGGGTCGAGGATCGAAGGTGGGAAGCCCATGGTCCTTTGTTTAAGGGGGGTATTGTTGGGGTTGCAAGGTTTCAAACTTAGTCCCATATTGAAAACACATGGAAAAGATCATGAGTTTATAAGAGAAAGATATCTCCATTGGCATGATGCCTTTTGGGGAGAGCCTAAGAGCAAAGCCATGAGGGCCTAGGCCCAAAGTGGACAATATCATACTATTGTGGAGATATCTAAATTCTTTTCGATCCTACATGTGACTCATATGATAGGTAGTTAGTGATGATGATTTGAAAAGTAAAGGAAAAGTTTTAAAGAAAAAAAAAATATACTATAGATAAGACTTCCGCTGTTTTAAGAAGAAAAGATAAGTAATCTCCGTCAGCTTAAGCAGGAAGGGGCGGGGCGTTACAATAACTCCATATGTAGGGAACCATGGTGACTTCAGGTCTAAGGACTAGTAGTCATACTAATAGCCACATGAGAAAGTATATGACACTCATATAACGATCCATAATACTTTCTCATGGCGGGTCATTCAGTATACATTCTCCAATGCATACCCATGTGTCAACTTGATATCTCTATATCCATGACTTGTGAGATCAAGTCATCGAGTTGACCTACATGCTAGTCTTATTGCATTAACATTATTCCTGAATATTAATACTCGACTAGGAATGATTAAGAGTAGTGTTCCCTATATCATCTCACTATCGGTTCAACTAACCGATTGATATAGGTGAGAACCTTCTACTCAAGGACGCTATTATACTTAGTTTATTTGGCACCAATACAAGTAAGTATAATAACCAAAAACAAATGCCTTTATTTATATAAGAATATGATACAACAAGTCCATAATACAATCATCAAATGATTGGCTCTAGGGCTCTAACTAACAATCTCCCACTAGCACTAGTGCCAATCAGTGTAGGCTCTAAGCCCCAATGACCTAGTGTGACCTTCATGCTTCCTCTGTGCCAAAGCCTTGGTCAAGGGATCTGCGATATTATCCTCTGAAGGTACTCTGCATATCTTCACATCTCCTCTCTCGATAATTTCTCGAATGAGATGGAAGCGCCGTAGTATGTGTTTGGTCCACTGGTGTGAGCGAGGTTCCTTAGCCTGTGTTATAGCTCCATTGTTGTCACAATAAAGCTCAATAGGGTCAGCGATACTAGGAACCACCCCAAGTTCAGTGATGAACTTGCGGATCCAAACTGCCTCCTTTGCTACCTCTGATGCAGCAATGTACTCGGCCTCTGTCGTAGAATCAGCTACTGTGTCCTGCTTCGAACTCTTCCAGCTCACAACACCACCATTAATGCTAAATACGAACCCTGACTGCGATCGATAATCATCCTGGTCGGTCTGGAAGCTAGCATCACTGTAACCCTTTACAACTAGCTCATCATTGCCTCCATATATCAAAAAATATTCTTTAGTCCTTCTTAAGTACTTAAGAATATTCTTGACCGCTATCCACTGACTTTCACCTGGATCTGACTGGTATCTGCTCGTCATGCTCAAAGCATACGAGACATCAGGTCGAGTGCATAGCATGGCGTACATGATAGATCCTATGGCTGAGGCATAAGGGATCTGATCCATGCGGTCTCTCTCCTCTCTAGAAGAGGGACCTTGAGTCTTCGAAAGACTCACGCCATGTGACATCGGTAGAAATCCCTTCTTGGAGTTCTGCATGGCAAACCGAAGGAGTACCTTGTCAATGTATGTACTCTGACTTAGGCCAAGCAATCTCTTAGATATATCTCTATAGATCTGTATCCCTAGAATGCAGGATGCCTCACCTAAGTCCTTCATTGAGAAGCAACTCCCTAGCTAGGTCTTGACAGACTGAAGCAAAGGGATGTCCTTCCCAATGAGTAGTATGTCATCCACATACAATATGAGGAAGACAACTATATCCCCTACAACCTTCTTATAGACACAAGGCTCATCTTCGTTCTTGATGAAACCAAACTATTTGACTGCATCATCGAATCGAAGATTCCAGCTCCGAGAAGCTTGCTTTAGTCCATAAATGGACCTATGCAGCTTGCATACTCTGCTAGTATGTTGTGGATCTACAAAACCCTCAGGTTGTGTCATGTACACATCCTCGAGCAGGTTTCCATTCAGAAATATGGTTTTGACATCCATCTGTCATATCTCATAGTCATGGTATGCTGTAATAGCAAGCATAATCCGAATGGACTTAAATATTGCTACTGGAGAAAAGGTTTCATCATAGTCAATACCATGAATCTGCTTGAAACCTTTAGCTACCAAGTGACCCTTATAGATAAGTCCATCCAAGTCAGTCTTTCTCTTAAAGACCCACTTACACCCTATGGGTTTTACCCCTTCAGGTGGATCAACCAAAGTCCATACTTGGTTGGTGTGCATGGATTCCATTACGGATCTCATGGCCTCTAGCCATTTCTCGGAATCTGGTCTCATCACAGCTTCCTGATAGGTGGTAGGCTCATCCTCTATGAGAACAACGTCATCATGGTCAGACAAGAGAAATGAGTATCTCTCAGGCTGACGACGTACCCTATCAGACCTGCGAAGAGGTATGTCTACTTGAACTGGTTGTTGTTCCTCAACTCCTTGTGGAACAACATCATCCACAACACTTTGTGGTTCTAGTTCAACTTCCATCGAGGCTTCAGTGCTATGGTCCGCATCTTGAACTTCTTCAAGATCGAAGTACTCCCACCAGTCTTTCTAGAAACAAAGTCCCTTTCTAGAAAGACCCCAGTTTTTGCCACAACTACCTTGTGTTGACTGGGAATGTAGAAGTAATATCCCTTAGTTTCCTTGGGATATCTAATAAAGTAGCACTTGTCGGATTTGGGTCCTAACTTGTCTGAGACTTAACATCCAACGTAAGCCTCACAACCCCAAATCCTCATGAAAGACACCTGGGCATCTCTCCCAATCCATATCCTACATGGTGTCTTTATCACGGCCTTGGATGGAACTTGGTTGAGTATAAAAGCTGCCGTGTCTAAAGCATAGCCCCAAAGGTATGTCGGAAGATCTGTGTGACTCATCATAGATCGTACCATATCTAATAGGGTATGATTCCTCCTTTCGGATACACCATTCCACTGTGGTGTTCCAGGAGGAGTGAGTTGGGATAGAATCTCACACTCAGCTAGATAATCACGAAACTCATGGCTAAGGTATTCTCCACCTCGATCTGATCGAAGTATCTTAATACTCTTGCCAAGCTGGTTCTGTACTTCATTCTTGAATTCTTTGAACTTTTCAAAGGATTCAGACTTATGTGTCATCAAGTACACATAACCATATCTACTGAAGTCATCAGTAAATGTGATGAAGTACCTATAACCGCCTCTAGCAGCGACATTGAAAGGGCCACATACATCACTATGTATAAGTCCTAACAAATTAGTCGTTCTTTCGCTGTGCCCACTAAAGGGAGTCTTGGTCATCTTGCCTAGTAGGCATGACTCGTACGTCTCATAAGATTCAAAATCAAATGAGTCCAGCAAACCATCCTTATGGAGCTGGGATAAGCGTTTGTCATTTATATGACCTAAGTGACAGTGCCAGAGATAGGTTTGGTTCAGGTCATTTGACTTGAACCTCTTGGTATTTATGTTATAGATAGGGCTTTCAAGGCCTAGAATGTAGAGTCCGTTCATCAGAGGTGCACTACAATAGAACATATCTTTTAAATAAACTAAACAACATTTGTCCTTTATTATAAAAGAGAAACCTTTCTTGTCCAAACAAGAAACTGAAATTATGTTCTTAGTTAATGCAGGCACAAAACAACAATCATCCAACTCTAATACAAGCCCAGAGGGCAGAGATATAAAATAAGTCCCTACAGCAACAGCAGCAACTCGTGCTCCATTGCCTACGCGTAGGTCCACCTCGCCCTTCGCCAATGCCCTGCTATTTCTCAGCGCCTGCACATTAGTACAAATGTGAGAAGCACATCCGATATCTAATACCCATGATGAAGAAATAGATAGATTGACTTCTATAACATATATACCTAAAGTGGAAGTCTCACTTTGCTTCTTCTTAAGATCTTCCAGGTACACCTTGCAGTTCCTCTTCCAGTGCCCGGTGGAAGCAGGTAGCATCCTTAGCGACCCCTCCTTTAGGCTTCAGTGCCTTGCCTTTGCCCTTGGCTTGGGACTTTCCCTTGCCTTTGGGCTTGCCCTTGCCCTTGTGTTTCTGAACCATCAGAACAGAGTGGGGCTTAGCCTTCTTAAGGTTCAGCTCAGCAGTTCTTAACATGCTAAGCAGCTTGGGAAGTGGCTTATCAATTTCGTTCATATTGTAGTTTAGAACGAACTGACTATAGCTATCCGGCAAGGATTGCAAGATCAGGTCAGTGGCCAGCTCTTGGCCAAGCGGGAATCCCAACCTCTATAGGTTTTCTATGTACCCAATCATTTTGAGTACATATGGGCCTACGGGAGCCCCATCTGACATCTTGCATTGAAATAGTGCCCTTGAGATCTCAAATCTCTCATACCTCGCTTGTCCTTGATACAGTTGACGAAGATGTTCAACCATATCGTAAGCGCCCATTAACTCGTGTTGCTTCTGAAGCTCAGAGTTCATGGTCGCGAGCATTAGACAGGACACATCTAATGCGTCATCTTGATGCTTCTTGTAAGCATCTTTGTCTGCTCGCAGGGCATTGGCAGGAGGAGCCTCCGGAATGGGTTGCTCCAGAACATACAGTTTACACTCCTGGGTGAGAACTATTCTCAAGTTCCTGTACCAGTCCTGGAAATTTACTCTGTTGAGCTTGTCCTTCTCATTGATTGAACGCAGGGAGAAGGAGTTCGTATTCGACGTCATGGTTATCTACACCAGAAAAATGCAAAAAATAAATATCATATTCTTTTAAATAATTTAATTAGGCCTTTAACTAAATGATGCTCCCACTGAATTCTATAATTCATGTGGGACAAGATCCACATCATACTAACCCTTGAGTTAGCTTTGGCTAATATGTCCAAGATTTAGTATGATCGGTAGGTAACGATTTACCAATTACATCTCTATGCAACTCTTGTTTATAGGATCATTATCCGCAGTTATATTAAAACTTGAGTTAGCTTTGGCTAATACGCCCAAGAATTAATATAAATGTGATTTATGTCCTATCTTTCCAACCATTGGAAGAATGCCTATAGTTGTACTCGATCCAACCGAGTTAACTAGGAATACTCAATCTAATTGAGTTTGTATTCGCCCATGCGTTGATAAGCGGGACCAAAATTGTCCCTCCGTACCCTACTAGGATAATATGTGTTGCTCTGCTTTGGCAGATTCAACAACACATGTGATCGAGGTAGTGATAGGTATCACGGCACGGTAGGTATTAGAGTTGACGCGATTTAGATCTAATCTAATCGTCAATGTGTATCAAATACGCGATAGATCTAATCTAATCGAAAGGGTGTATCTTGTACACGATTTAGATCTAATCTAATCGTTAGACACTAATTAATTACTAATCATGCATCACATACACACAAGCAATTAATTAAATTAATTCGTGATTAGTCATGGCCCTACTACGATCTTCCCAAGCCAATGAGAAGATCGGATGGTCAACCTAGGGTCAACAGCTTCTCAAGCTCCTCCCTTTGACCACCTTGTGTTGCTCGCACCCTCCTCGTAACTTCGTCTCGAGTGGACCTTCCACCGCTCCAATTTTGTACATTACAATTTTGAAACTCGAGTTACATTCGAGTCTAAACTAATTTACAACAAGAATAAATAATAGAGAAAGACACGACGCGCAGGTCGCGAATCAAATGTACAACACGCACAACACAAATGACTGGGCGCAGGCCGTAATATGAATTACAACACAAATCCAATCAGATTGGGTCTTTTGGGCCATGACTATCACAAATTATACATAATTCTAAATTATGTAATTTCCATATTTTCTGTAATTTTAATACTAATTTTTACAATTTTTACGAGTAAAATTTCTCGGCGGTCCCATTTAGCGATTTTCGGGCGCAATCGCGGAACGAATCCCCTTGCGGGGCCAGGGGCAGCGCCCCTACCCGCGATCTAACCATCGCGAGTGTCCCTAAGCGATCCTACAGCGCCTTAGTCCACTGTCCCAAAACGTTTTGGGGCGAAACCTTGCCGTTTCGGAAAAATCTTCTCGGTAGTCGAAGCCTACAAGTGTATAAACACTTGTGCTTCGCTTCTACGAGAAAATTACTCATAAAAATCCATAAAAACTTAAATTTACAGAAAATCACAGAAGCTATATTTTTCATAAAAATCAAAATAAACTCGTACAAGTCTTCGCCAGTGGCTCTGATACCACTGTTGGGTTTTTTCGCGTCGCGGAAACCCCGAAAGCCCCGCCACCGGATCCGTGCGAAGAATAAAACTTCGAAAACATTACGAGTACAAGATTACAAACTCTAGATCTACATTAGAGTATGAGTTTTTACCCTTGATGCGTGCCTTTCGGGAATCCCGCTCGTCCAATGGTGCCGGATCTCAAGATTGTCAAAATAGACAACCCTCTAGAAGTATCCACACGAACACAAGAAGAAGATCACCAAACTAAAGTGTGCTAGCACCTTAGTAGGGTTCGGCAAGATGAGGAGAGGAAGAGCAAGAAGAGAGAGCACTAGGAGGAAGAAGATGAGAGTTACACTTGCAAAAATGAAACTTCTTCCTCCAATAATGTGGCCGGTCACACTTATGTGGTTTGTAACCTCCATGGGATACCAAGAGTCACAACTCTTGGTAACTCCCATGAGGTGGCACTTCACTTAAGTAACCATGATGATGTGGAGCATCATCATTGGTCCACTTAATGCCAACTCACCAATGAGGTGGCATAAAGTCAAGTCAAACTTGACTCTTCATGTTCCTCTCAAGTCAAGTCAAACTTGACTTAATCTCTCTCATGGTTGATCTAATCCAACCATTTAATTCAAGCTAATTTAATATAATGAATCTAATTCATTTAATTAAATTGATTCAATGAGTCATAATCTAAATTAGACTAATTAAACACATGAATCAACTTGAGTCCAACTCAATTAGCCCAATTACGATTACTCTTAATCCAATTTGATTCATCACATGAATCTAATCCTCTTGGTTCATCATATGAACCTAATCTCCATCTAATTGTCCTTAGTGTGTGACACTATAGGTTCTTGTAACGTTGGCAATGCCCCTAAACCCATTCAGGAGCATAAGTAATGAGCGGTATCTAGCAACACATCATTACTACCCAAGTTACAAGAATGTTGAGATCTAACATCACCTTGTGCCTACTAATTGTGACTCCTCACAATATATGACAAGTGTCCTTCTCTACTAGACATCTATATTGATCAATGTGAGGCATAGACCGTGTCATCCTCTGACCAATCTAAATATTGATCTCCAAGTAGACTCACTAAATCAAATGAGCTCAATATCTCATATTGACTCATTTGGGCATGGTCATGCACTTCGTGGTCTCACTCTATCAAGAATATCGATGTCGCTCCCGTCATATAGGAGGGATAGATCCCATCTACATCACTCACATCCCTCTGCATAATTCATTACATACACAGTAATCGCCTTTATAGTCCACCCAATTACGGGTGACGTTTGACGAAACCAAAGTACATAACTCCTTATGTAGGAAACCATTGTGACTTCAGGTCTAAGGACTAGTAGTCATACTAATAGCCACATGAGAAAGTATATGACCCTCATATAACGATCCATGATACTTTCTCATGGCGGGTCATTCAGTATACATTCTCCAATGCATACCCATGTGTCAACTTGATATCTCTATATCCATGACTTGTGAGATCAAGTCATCGAGTTGACCTACATGCTAGTCTTATTGCATTAACATTGTCCCTGAATGTCAATACTCGACTAGGAATGATTAAGAGTAGTGTTCCCTATATCATCTCACTATCGGTTCAACTAACTGATTGATATAGGTGAGAACCTTCTACTCAAGGACGCTATTATACTTAGTTTATTTGGCACCAATACAAGTAAGTATAATAACCAAAAACAAATGCCTTTATTTATATAAGAATATGATACAACAAGTCCATAATACAATCATCAAATGATTGGCTCTAGGGCTCTAACTAACAATCTCCCACTAGCACTAGTGCCAATCAGTGTAGGCTCTAAACCCCAATGACCTAGTGTGACCTTCATGCTTCCTCTGTGCCAAAGCCTTGGTCAAGGGATCTGCGATGTTAGCCTCTGTAGGTACTCTGCATATCTTCACATCGCCTCTCTCGATAATCTCTCAAATGAGATGGAAGCGCCGTAGTATGTGTTTGGTCCGCTGGTGTGAGCGAGGTTCCTTAGCCTGTGCTATAGCTCCATTGTTGTCACACTAGAGCACCCTCCATGCTTTCAGGGCACCCTCCATAGCTATCTGAGGAGACCTCAATAGCATTGAGGGCACCCTCGAATAGTCAAAGATGACCATTTCAGAGATCAACCCTCGAATTTCCAGGAGCTATAAAAAGGCCCTTGGAGCTAGAAAATAAAAATCAACTCTTGTACTCAATTCCTAGCAACGATTAAACTTTAATAGTCTGTAAAAGACTTCTCCGCCTTCAGAGAAGGAGATTCTTACTGAGCTCTTGCAATCTCCGTGGATTAACAACTGTTGGTGCGAGAAGCATCCGACGATCAAACCTTAGTTTTTGATAATGGCAAAAGGGATTCAAAGTTAAGTTTAATTGTTATCTAATGAGCCTAAACAAGTTTGCAGGAAAGTCCTAACTGTGGTTATATAAGAGAAAAAATCCTAGGGGGTGGTAACCCTAGGTCCTAGGGGGTGGTAACCCTACGTGGAGAAAAACCCTAGGGGGTGGTAACCCTAGGTCCTGGGGGGTGGTAACCCTAGGTCCTGGGGGGTGGTAACCCTAGATGGAGAAACACCCTTGGGGGTGGTAACCCTAGCTCCTAGGGGGTGGTAACCCTAGGTGGAGGAGAAATCCTAAGGGGGGGGTAACCTTAGGCCCTAGGGGGTGGTAACCCTTGGTGGAGAAAACCCCTAGGAGGCGGTACCCCTAGGTCCTAGGGCGTGGTAACCCTAAGTAGAAAGTCCAGTCGTTCTAGAGGACCGAACTAGCAAACAGGTATGCTCTCCTGAGTGGAGTAGGGGAGGGCGCGTTTCCCGGAAGAGGGAACAGTAGGCGTCGGTTCGACCTAGGGTTTCCGATAGGAAATCCGAAGTCAGAACCGGACAATCCAATGACTGTCAGACTTTATATTTCTGATATTATGTGCTAACTTTGTGTTGCAGGATATTTTTTTGGACTAACGTATCTTACAGGTACAAAGGAGCAACCTTAAGCCTCGGATGAACAATGTTTGAGGCGCCTCCATGGAGCTTGGAGGGGCCTCGGGTGCAAAGGAGTAGAGCTTGCACGCAGCAGAGCTGGAGGCACCTCGGACTGAGCTGGAGGTGCCTTGGACCGCAGATTAGAGGCAGCCTGGACTGGCATGGAGGCGCCATCAAGTAAATCAGAGGAGAAGTTTTCAGCGCTGATCCACGCGATTGACTCGGCAACATGGAGGCACCTTGGAAGGGGTTTGAGGTGCCTCCAACATGCTTTATAAGGGGTCTCGAACAGCAGTCTTAGAACAACAATTCTCAAGTGATCCTACTACAACGTGCTACTAACGAGACGCCCCGACTAAGCTACGATAAGTCCCCGACAACCCGGAGCTTCACTTTCTCTAAATTCTGTTGTTGGTATAGCTTTATTATTTCAGTTTTTTAATACTTAATCTGTACTTTGCAATTTGATAGTGAATTGCCCATAGTAAACGCTCAACGAGCGTGGGTCTTGGAGTAGGAGTCGCCCAAGGCTCCGAACCAAGTAAAAATACTTGGGTTGTTTTGTGTGTTTGTCTTTAATTTATTCCGCTGCTTAACTCTCGTCAAGTTTTTCGATTACGAAATGCGTGAAAGCCACAAGCACTATTCACCCCCCCTCTAGCGCTTCTCGATCCAACAACAACCACCTAGGTTGTAATCAAGTCAACCCCTGAGTCTTCTTAAGTTCTATTGTTTTCTTTTATTTATTTCTGTTGCACTTTAAGAGTTGAAAGATAGAGGAGGATATCTTTTTCTGTTTCAGGCAATTCACCCCTCCCTTCTTGTCGGCCCGCTGTTCCAATAAGTGGTATCAGAGCCCAACCACCTCAGAAGGACTAATCGCCGTCTGAAGTAACAAGATCAAGATGATGGTCAGACCGACAATCTTTCCACCTAAATTTGAGGGAGATTTTACGTCGTGGAAGAAACGAATGGAGGCATTTTTCAAAATTGATTTTGAAATATTATTAATAATTAAATATGGTTTTGTAGCTCCCAAAAATCCCCAAGGAGAAGAAAAAGAAGAGTATCACTGGACCAAGAATGAGCAAGTAGACTTCGTAGTGAACGAACGAGCCGAGTTCCACCTGCTTAGTGTGTTGTCACCTCAGGAAGTAAATCGGATCGAAAATTACAACTCCGCGAAGGAACTTTGGGAAAAGTTCTTAGAGCTACACGATGGGACTTCCAAAACAAAACTTGCAAGATAGGACGTGTTACGGAATCAACTAACGAACCTCCAGTTGGAAGAAAGAGTGTCAGTAGCACAACTATACGGAAGAATCAAGGAGCTAATCACCGGACTAACAAACCTCGGAGAAACGGTAATGAATCAGGATGCACAAAGGTATACGTTAAATGCGTTCCAAAGAACATCCTAATGGACAACTACAGTAGATTTCTACTATATATTCAAGTATCTCAAGGTAAGTACTTTAAAAAGTCGTTTTTCTACTTTTGAATTACAGGAATCTCGGTGCACAAGACAAATAAAAGGACCGAGTCAGAATGTTGCTCTGAAGGCAAGAACCAACGATTTAGACTTCGACGAATCAGTTGATGAAAATGAAGCAGCTCTTCTGGTAAGAAAACTCACTAAATTTGTTTAGTCTAATAAGTTTAAATCGCAGACAAAGAGAGATTATCGGAACAAAAGGAAGGTCCGATGCTACAACTGTAATGAGGAAGGGCACATCAACGATGACTATCCAAAATTAAAGAAAAGGGACAAGGAGAAAGAAAAGTCTCAAAGACTGACATCCTCTAAACACAAGAGTCTGAAGGCCACATGGAATGAACCATCGTCCTCTGAATTTGAAATCGAAGCCTACGCCGGACTTGCTTTAATAGCAATCCACCAAGATGAAGATGAGACCTGCTCAGAAATGAGCATAGATGAAGGGGGAGGATCATCAGAAGAAGAAAGTACCGATGAAGGGGGAGCATAAAAAATTGAGGTAAGTGAGGTACGTGCTTTCTCTCCTAAATAGTCCTTTAAATTCATTAAATGTCTTGCTAAAGATCAAGTTAAACTAGAAAAGGAAAATACTGAATTAAAATTGAATTTAGCAAAAGCATGCCCTCTACAATTATATGATAATCTAAAATTAGAAAATGAAAAATTAAAAATAGAAATCGAAAATTTGAAAAATGAACATGCATGCTTGAATAACTTCAAAAATAAAAAATTAGAACTTATGGTAAGTTAAATTAGTATATTAGACATCATCAAGGTCAAATTAGAAAATTTTCCAAAGAATATATACCTCCTAAATTTTTTATTAACCCAATAGGAAGGAACCTATATTAGGTTCCAAAATCTTACTTAGAATTAACAATTTTATAAGGCTTTCAGAAAAGATTAAATGTTTAAATTCTATAAAAGGCTTTGTCTAGGAGTGGTTGATGATCCAATAACCAAGAAGGTCTAGTACCTCGCCACAGCTTGAAAGTTGATTATTGAATTAGATATTTAATTGACAAATTAATAAGCTTGTGAAATTAATTAAGATAATTACTTTTAATGTTTGTCAAATTTTTTTTGGAAAACTCCATAAATTAGAAATTATTTTAAATTTCTTTTACATGTTTTTATCGAGTTTTTTTTCTTTTCCCTAAAAACTTAATATTACATATTGTTTATTTTGATGTGATCAAAGGGGGAGAAATAGGTACAAGTTTAGGGGGTAGGGGGAGTTAGAATTTTATCAAAATTCTAAATTTTATTAATTTTTGCTAAAACTCCATTTTATAAGTCTGAATTTTGATAAATCAGAGTTAGTGTTGCAATTTCTTTTATTGCAGACGTCACACTTAAAATATTTTTTTATCATTTCTTCTTTGTTATTATCCTAACTTGAACTTGGGTTGATGCATATCGAAAAGGGGGAGATTATTAAACCCCGTGGTTGTTTTGATGTGATCAACCAAGTTAGGTTAGGTTCTGTTTGGTTTTGATCCTTGTGTTTATGTGTGCAGGAACTTAGGAGCACAGGAAGTCGAGCGGAAGACACAGCTAGTGAGAAAGATGACACGGGAAGGGAGCTGACGGGCTTGGTGTGTTCGAGGGACGAAAGAGCTGCGAAAGAGTACACCAGTGGAAGAGAAGAACGTATACGATGTTCGAGGGACGAGAAGCTAGAGCGGAAGCCTACTCAAGGAGAAAGCTGGAAATTGGGTTTGGGTGAGCCCTATTTCGGTTGGTCGTAATCACCCAAGCGATCAGAGCTTCGGAAGAAAAAAAGAAGCTGGAAAAGCAAGCTGAAGGCGCCTCCGCCTTCTTCAGGCGGGAGGGCGCCCTCCATGCTTTGAGGGCGCCCTCCATAGCTATCCGAGGCGCCCTCAATAGCATTGAGGGTGCCCTCGAATAGTCAAGGATGATTGTTTCAGCGGTGGATAAAGTTTTATCCACCGCCGTGTTGGAGGTGCCCTCAACGTTGTAGATAGAATTTCTAGGAGCTATAAAAAGGTCCCTGGAGCTAGGAAATAGAAATCAACTCTTGTACTCAATTCCTAGCAACGATTAAGCTTTCATAATGTGTAAAAAACTTCTCCGCCTTCAGAGAAGGAGATTCTTACTGAGCTCTTGCAATCTCCTTGGATTAACAACTATTGGTGCAGGAAGCATCCGATGATCAAACTTTAGTTTTGATAATGTCAAAAGGAATTTAATGTTAAGTTTAATTGTTATCTAATGAGCCTAAACAAGTTTGCAGGAAATTCCTAACTACGGTTAGGCAAGAGAAAAACCCTAGGGGGTGGTAACCCTAGGTCCTAGGAGGTGGTAACCCTAGGTCCTAGGAGGTGGTAACCCTAGGTGGAGGAGAAATCCTAAGGGGGGGTAACCTTAGGTCCTAGGGGATGTAACCCTAGGTGGAGAAAAACCTTAGGGGGCGATAACCCTAGGTCGTAGGGGGTGGTAACCTTAGGCAGAAAGTCCAGTTGGTCTAGAGGACCGAACTGGCAAATAGGTATGCTCTCCTGAGTGGAGTAGGTGAGGTCGCGTTCCCCGGAAGAGGAAATAGTAGGTGTCGGTTCGACCTAGGGTTTTCGGTAGGAAATCCGAAGTTAGAACCGGACAGTCCGATGACTGTCAGACTTTATATTTATGATATTATGTGATAACTTTATGTTGCAGGGTATTGTTTTTGGACTAACGTATCTTGCAGGTATAAAGGAGCAACCTTAAGCCTCGGATGAACAATGTCCGAGGCGCCTCCATAGAGCTTGAAGGCGCCTCGGGTGCAAAGGAGTAGAGCTTAGCACGGTAGAGCTGGAGGCACCTCGGACTAAGCTGGAGGCGCCTTGGACCGTAGATTGGAGGCGCCCTGGTGATGTGCATAGATTAAATATACCTTTTATGCATGTTTGGACACACATTCACATACTTTGCTCATGCTTTGTCTACGTATTTTCGTACTTCCAGCTTTTCTTTTAGCATATTTACTCTTTTTGTTCGGAGATCTACTTTTTTACATTTTTCTACACAGGGGTTGATTTTGGTGAAGGATTCATGTTCGAGGCCAAATCTATAAGCGAAGCTAGAGAGGAAGGTGTCATTCCTTGACCACACACGGCCCTGCCATGGGGGGTTGCCCAGGCCGTGTGGAGAGCCCAGGCCGTGTGGCTGTAGCAGAGGTGGAAGTTGCTACGACCGTGTGAACCTCACACGGTCGTGCTAAGATTTGAAGCTAGAAAGACCATGGTCGTGTACACTACACGGTCATGCAGTCCATCCAGAGCTGAAGCCTTACATGGCCATGTAGATCTACACGGTCGTGCAAGGTTTCCAGATACTAAGAAGACTCGGGTCGTGTGCACCACACGGCCATGCGAGGTTTCCAGAGGTAAAGGCAGTGCAGGCCATGTAGATCTACACGACCGTGCAAGGGAAGCAGAAGCAGTGTGTGCCACGGCCGTGTATCATACACGGTCGTGTAAGGAAGGCAGAGAAGGGAGTGGCCTTGGTCGTGTGAACCTCACACGGCCGTTCCTCGAGGCCGTGTGGCGCCCAAACCTCCCCTCTATATAAGGCCTCCTTCATGAATTGAAGGAGGATCTTCTCCCTTTTGAGGGGAATCAAGATTTGGGGCGTTCCTCCACCTTCTTGGAGAGATTTCCAGTGATCTAAGGGCAAATCTTCATCGTTTCGACTCCGAGGAACGGGGATTGGATCCGAAGATGGTTCTTCATCATAGATAAGCTTTTCTTCCCTTTCTTTCTCAGATTTGGGATCAAGATGCTTATATTCTCTTTATCTTTAGATTTCTTTCCTTGTTCTATGGGTTAGATCTCTTGTTCTAGGATGGAGGGAGTATTTGTAATGGAGATTTGATGTAAAACTCTTGTGGATTTGCCAATTTCCTATTTCTATGATTTTGCCCTGTTTGTATCTATTCTTTCTTGTGTGGATTGTTGTGATTAGGGCTCAATTACCATGCTTGATTAAATGTTTAAATATCTTGTGGATCTTGTATGGATTGCTTCCCATTCAATTTTTCGAGGGGCATTCGTGACAGGAACATTCCCGTGTAAGGACGTTTGAGAGGTAATCTTGAAAGGGAAATTAGGTATTTCAAGAGGGTAGGATAGATTGTATAGATTATTTATTATATCTTTATGCAGTTGAGGGGTGATGAATTCTATGTTGATTATCCGAGGGGCGCACGTGATAGGCAAGCCCGTGTAAGGACAACATAGCTTTATTCCTAATTGATCACATTTAGGTATAGATTTCAATCCTAGGCCGGTTGTCTATTGCAAGAGAGAACCGGCAACCTTCTACAAATGATAGTCAGTTGAGGAATAAGATTTAGTAGATCATTACATTGAATAACATTACAAAGAAACTAAAACTCCTAGAACATACCTTTACCATTACCCTTATTCTTGTTTCTTATTCTTTCATTTCTACGTTTTACTTTGCATAGTTGCATTTAGCTTTTGAAAACCAATTGATTAGTTGTTTAGCTAATTCGTGTTGAGACATCTTTAGTGCTTATTCCAGTCCCTGTGGATACGATATCTTTTATTATTACTTATGACATTTCCGTACACTTGCGGAGAATCAACACTTGGACTGGCATGGAGGCGCCTTCAAGTAGATCAGAGCAGAAGTTTTTAGCGTTGATCCACGCGGCTGACTCGAAAGCATGGAGGTGCCTTGGAAGGGGTTTGAGGTTCCTCCAGCAGGCTTTATAAGGGGTCTCGAACCGCAACCTTAGAACAACAATTCTCAAGTGATCCTACTACAACGTGCTGCTAACGAGACGCTCCGACTAAGCTACGACAAGTCCCCGACAACCCAGAGCTTCACTTTCTCTAAATTTTGTTGTCGGTATAGCTTTATTATTTCAGTTTTGTAATACTTAATATGTACTTTGTGATTTGATAGAGAATTGCACATAGTAAATGATCAACGAGTGTGGGCCTTGGAGTAGGAGTCGCCCAAGGCTCTGAACCAAGTAAAAATACTTAGGTCGTTTTGTGTGTTTGTCTTTAATTTATTCCGCTGCTTAACCCTCGTCAAGATTTCCGATTACGAAACGCGTGAAAGCCACGAGCGCTATTCACCCCCCTAGCGCTTCTCGATCTAACAATTGGTATCAGAGCGGGATAGCTTTGATTTGGTGCAACCACCAATCAAGCAATTTTTCGTGGTGTCTTTTAAATTTTTCGAAGTCAATTGGAATTAGCACAATTGCTACATTCCAATCTATTTTTTCGTTCGAATCGATTTTTGCTCGAAGTTGGTGCAACACCACTCGAGTTCACTTTTCTTTTATTATACATCCCACACTGCTAATCCAAGACCAAGTCTTGGAACAGATTTTTTCCTTTCTTTGCGTGCAAGTTTTAAAATGGCACTTCAAGAAGGTTATAGCACTGCTCGACCACCACTCTGCACCGGAGATGATTTCGAGTACTAGAAGGGTCAGATGGAGGCGTATCTCCAGACTCATTTTGAAGTCTAGATGATCGTCAAAACCGGGCTCCAACTACCAACTGACGGTGTCGGCAAGCAACTATCATACGAGGACTGGGACGCGACACTAATCAAAAAGGTAGAAGCAAACGCCAAGGCGACCTGGACCCTCCAATGCGGATTGACGAAGGAGGAGCTAAACCGCATCGGCCCATTCTCGAGCGCCAAGGAGCTGTGGGAGAAGCTGATCAAGCTTCACGAAGGAACGCCCGACAACAAAGTAAGCAAAAGAGATTTAATTCTCAATAAGTTGTACAATATAAAATTGCAGGAAGGTGAGACGGCTAGCCAACTCCACGTCTGGATCCAAGATCTCCTCAACGGGCTTCATGCGATCAGACAAAAAGTGGAGAACCGCGACATAATCAGGTACTCTTTGAATGCTTTTCGAAGGAACACCTTGCGGGCATCCATGGTAGATGCTTACAAGGTTTCTAAGGCCCTTTCTTCTATTAAATTAGATGAGTTATTCTCTGAATTCAAGTTGCATGAGAAGATTAATGCATGCCCGGTCGAAAAGGGTATAGCTTTGGTTGTAGGTACCGCCAGATCACGTGAGTCAAAACCAAGGTGAAAAATCAAACCAGATTCAGACGACGATGATGACGAACTCACAACTGAGCTCGTCAACCTGGTGAAAATGCTCTACAAGAAGAAGAAGGGCTTCAACAAAAAGGATGTCAAAAAGGTCATTCAGTCCAAGGAAGCCAAAGCAAAGGTAAAGTTCGAGGTGACGTGCTACGGGTGTAACCAAAAGGGGCACATCAAGTCCAACTGCCCAAACCAGAAAGATGCAAAAAAAGGCAAGAAGGAAGAAGGCCCTGAAGGCAACTTGGGACGAGTCGTCCTTAGAGGAGTCCGACGACGAAGAACTCGAGCAGACGAGTTTTCTCGCAATGACGACCCAAGACTACATCAACGAATCAGGAAGCGAGGACGAGTCGGAAGCTGAGTCCGAGAGAAGCCACGGATCCGTATTCGTTTCTGAAGGGTCAAACCCCACTGTAAGTACAAGTCGGTTATACAATTTAATTAATTACTTAATGCATAAATTAGTTAAGTCTAATGTTCGGATCAAGACACTTCTAAAGAAAGTAACATCTTTTAAAGAAGCGACTAATACCGAATCCTTGGCTGACCCAGTTCAGACTGGAACCTCAACTCAAATCTAAAAACTTGAGGAAGAGAATTCCAGCCTGAAAAGTCAAGTCAAGGATTTGAAGACTACATTGGAACAGTTTACACTCGGTTCCAAGAATCTTGACTTGATTCTTGGAAAACAGAAAGTCGTATACAATCGATCTGGAATTGGATTTAAAGCTAAAAAGAAATATCGGTCTTATTTATCGCTTATTAACAGACCGAATAGTAAGATAGTCCAAGCATGGGTACCTAAGTCCAACTTGGTCAATCAAGTTGGACTTGGTCAATATTGGGTCCCAAAGGATCAAGTACATTACCTTGATAGAACATATCGAGGCTATGATCCAGGGGGAGCAAATAGAAAAACTATCATAATAAATAAATAGAATTGTTTGATGAGTGTTTATTTACTTTCCTGTTAATATGCATGGTTAGACTAAGATAGATTAAGGACCTAGGCATAATTTACACTTGTTCAGTTAAACCTAGGGATTTCAAAAAGAAAATTAAATATGACATTTCTTTAATCGGTTCTGTCTAGGAAGTGGTGGATGATCTCATACCCAAGAAGGTCTAGTGCCTCGCCACAACCTGGGAACCAATCCTTGAAATACATACTTAATTGACTAATTGGTAAACCTAAGTTTAACTCAAATGTAAATTAATCCTTAAAAATAATCTAAATCAAAGATAACCATCTCACAAAACTACTTAAAGTTCCCTGATTGATAATTTAGAATCGGGTGAGATGGTTCAGGTTGAACTCAGTTCAATTTAATTAATCAATTAACTTAAGTAATTAATTTCAAATTTGGATCTAGGCTGAATTTATTTAAAAATCTTTTAAACACTTATTTAAAATCCTTTTAAAAACTTATTTAAAACACTTTAAAAAAAACATATTTAAAAACCTTTAAAAAACTTATTTAAAAAACCTTTTAAAAACTTATTTAAAAAATATTTTTAAAAACTTATTTAAAAAACCTTTTAAAAATTTATTTAAAAAAAACTTTTAAAAACTTATTTAAAAAAAATTCCCTCTAAGGCGTCGAACAGAGGCGCCTCTGCTATGGCAAAGGCGCCTTCCAGGATCGGCGGGAAAATTCCAGCCGAAAACCACTAAGGCACCTCGGACCAAGTCCGAGGCGCCCTCAACATGACATTGAAGGCGCCTTCAAAGAGCTTGAAGGTGCCCTCAATGACGATATATGCAGTGAACAGAGAGTTCGCTGCAAGTCAATTTTTTGTCGAACACCGACGATCCAAGGCGCCTTCAACCCCGGTTTTCTGCCTTCTACCTCCATTAAAACCTTAGGATGCCTGCTAGGTATAATCTTAACTTATCTATTGTTCGTATATATTACTTTTGTTCATTTCTTTGCTGTATGAATTGCTTGAATCAAAATAGGAAACGTCGAAATATTGATCCTGCTCCCACTAGCATACCTTCCACCGATCCTAGGTTCCCCTCAGAGTGGTATAGGATTGAGTTCACTAGACATAAGTTTACCCCTATTAAATCTAGGTACTTGAGTAGGTCATTTTTTGCTCAGTTTTGTCAACCTATAGTCCAGATGATAGAGCACTATCAGCTTAGTAAACTGGTTTATTGCAGTCATGCAGTAAATCAAGACCTATGTGCTCAGTTCTTCAATAACCTCGAGAAGGTTGATGACCTGACCTACTCCACCAGAGTTCATGGACAGGATATCCAGTTTACCCCTTCTTTGATTTGCACTAGTCTAGAGCTTAGATCATCTAAATGTCCCTTTTTATGTTACCCAGCTAGGGATTTGCCATTTGGTGACCCCTATTCCCACATCACATTAGACACCATCTACATGTATTTCTTTGGGGAGGAGAGACCAGAGGTCCTGACTGAGTTCAGGTCACTCTCCCTTAGGATTCAGGACTATGTTATGTATAGAGTCCTGACAGCATGTATTTTGTCAATCACATCTCGGGATGTCACAAAGATGCAACCTTCACATTCCTTTTTCCTGTATGCATTATGCCAGCACTTAGACATCGATATAGCATTACATATGTTCCATAATATCGTTCATGCATCCAGTCTAGTCACGTCCTTTGAGATCCACATGCCCTACTGTCACATCTTGACATCTATTTTCTCGACCCTTAGGATTGATACCACCCAGGGGACAGTTGTCCCTCTAGGACCTTATGACGAGTTAGGGCAACGTAATCTCAGATTAGCCCGCATTGACGTCACCGCTGAGGGGATCCTAGCTTGAAAAGGTAGACCACAGCCAGCTGCTGCTCTGATAGAGCTCAAGGCAAACGACGAGTTTCTTGCCTTCTTTGCTCCAGCCGAGGGAGAGGACTGGTTAGAGTTTATAGCCGAGGATATTCATGGGCAGCCCTCCACTTCGGCAGGGCCCTCGACCTCGACACAGTCATCCACCTCCTTATTGATTGAGGACCGACTTACGCATCTCGAGATTCAGTTCGCACAGACACGACGGCTTATCTTGGACGAATTTCGCATGCTTCGCGCAGAGATAGCCTTCGGCTTTTCTTCTCTTCGTCAAGGACAGCCTGCACCCGAGTAGCCCCCACCACCAGCTGGCGATCCTTCTACCTGACTCTATCCTTCCATGCATTGTATATTGGTCTTGGACATCCATGCATTGTATACTGGTTCTGGATATCTCACTAGTACTTTGTCTGCTTAGATATTTGATTAGTTGTACTTTCTGCTTAATAGTACCTCTATGTTAGTACTTAATTGATCTTCGGTACACTCAACTTGGTTTTCAAATTCTAGGAAAAATGGCATCTTCAAAAAATCCCAATTTCTTAGATTTTCAAATTTTGGACTTAGCCTAGGAATTTACCCCTAGAAATCATGTTCCCCTAGATTTCAGCCAGAGCATCTCACAAGCACACTAGGCTTAACTTGTTTGTGTTTGATAAACTTAGAATGGAGTGAGATGCATAGGGTACAATCCAGACTTCTGTATGCTTATTTCTGTGCATCACAGTAAGTCTAAACAATAAATACCAAAATTATAGTAATCAAGTTAAGTTATCCAAACTTAGTCAAATATAACTGGATCACTAGCTTAACTTGACTAACCAAGTGAAAGTTATTGCCCTCTAGGTAATCAGCTAGTAACTATGGTTAAACATGTGGCCAAGGAATTTAAGTGTTTACCTTTCAATTACTAATGCTTGGACTTTAGGAATATATTTTTTGGGGGTTTTGTTTTGTTTGATTCTCCAAAGTGAAAATGGCCTTAGTTAAAATTTTATAAGTTTTTCAAGTTAAGTTTTTTTTAATAAGGAAAAACAAATTTTTTTCCAAAATTTTGACTAAGTCTCTATATTTTAAACTTAGCATTTAAAACATGTTTAAGTGTTTTGCGAAGTATGTTTAATCCTCTACTTAAAAACTTTTATGTTTCTTACACTTTAATTCTCTCCTTAAAAGCCAAGTGTTTAGTTAAACACCCCATTTTTGAAAACTAAGATAAAATTCATTCTCCAAACTAACTAAGGCAATGTATCATTTTTCTTATGCTCCCTTAAATCATTTTGATGTAAGGCAAAGGAGGAGAGTATAGAGAAATTCAAATGTATAGAGAAATTCAAATTCATTATTCAATTCAAAGAAAATTAAAGAAAGTATGAAATTTTTAATATTTAAGGGGAGTCTTTATTAAGGGGGAGTGTTTGTAAGATTCAATTAAGGGGGAGCTTATCGTTGTATGTGCTATCTTTATGCTTGTGCTTATGATTGGAGATGCTTTGTATCTTTTCATTATTATCCTTCGCTTAACTTTGAATTTCAGTTGTCATAATAAAAAAGGGGGAGATTGTTGGTGCGAGAAGCATCCGACGATCAAACTTTAGTTATGATAATGGAAAAAGGGACTTAAAGTTAAGTTTAATTGTTATCTAATGAGCCTAAACAAGTTTGCAGGAAAGTCTTAACTGCGGTTAGGCAAGAGAAAAGCCCTAGGGGGTGGTAACCCTAGGTGGAGAAAAACCCTAGGGGGTGGTAACCCTAGGCCCTAGGGGGTGGTAACCCTAGGTCCTAGGATGTGGTAACCCTAGGTGGAGGAGAAATCCTAAGGGGTGGTAACCTTAGGTCCTAGGGGGTGGTAACCCTAGGTGGAGAAAAACCCTAGGGGGTGGTAACCTTAAGTCCTAGGGGGTGGTAACCCTAAGCAGAAAGTCTAGTCGGTTTGGAGGACTGAACTGCCAAACAGGTATGCTCTCCTGAGTGGAGTAGGTGAGGACGCGTTCCCCGAAAGATGGAACAGTAAGCGTCGGTTCGACCTAGGGTTTCTGGTAGAAAATCTAAAGTGAAAATCGGATAGTCTGATGACTGTCAAACTTTATATTTATGATATTATGTGCGAACTTTGTGTTGTAGGGTATTTTTTTTGGACTAACGTATTTTGCAGGTACAAAGGAGCAACCTTAAGCCTCGGATGAACAGTGTCTGAGGCGCCTCCATGGAGCTTGGAGGCGCCTCGAGTGCAAAGGAGTAGAGCTCGCACGCGGCAGAGCTGGAGGCTCCTCGGACTGAGCTGGAGGCGCCTTGGACCACAGATTGGAGGTGCCCTGGACTGGCATGGAGGCACCTTCAAGTAGATCAGAGGAGAAGTTTTCAGCCCTGATCCACGCGGCTGACGCGGCAGCATGGAGGCGCCCTGGAAGGGGTTTGAAACGCCTCCAGTAGGCTTTATAAGGGATGTCGAACAGCAGCCTTAGAACAACAATTCTCAAGTGATCCTACTACAACGTGCTGCTAACGAGACGACCCGACTTAGCTACAACAAGTCCCCGACAACCCGGAGCTTCACTTTCTCTAAATTCTGTTGTTGGTATAGCTTTATTATTTCAGTTTTTTAATACTTAATCTGTACTTTGTAATTTGATAGTGAATTTCCCATAGTAAACGCTCAACGAGCGTGGGCCTTGGAGTAGGAGTCGCCCAAGGCTCCGAACCAAGTAAAAATACTTGGGTTGTTTTGTGTGCTTGTCTTTAATTTACTCCGCTGCTTAACTCTCGTCAAGTTTTTCGATTACGAAACGCGTGAAAGCCACGAGCACTATTCACCCCCTCCCTCTAGCGCTTCTAGTGTTGGGTTCTTCCGGCCGCGAAAACCACTTTTTGCGTCGCGGAAACCCGAATCGCCCAAGCCACGGATCTCGTGCAAGGTAAAACCGAACGAAAATACGAGTACGAGTTTAAAAACTTTACGATCTACAGTAGATCTACAAAGGAAAACACTTTATACCTTTGATGCGATGCCCTTCGCGTTCCCGCTCGTCCAAATGATGCCGGATCTCAAGACCGTCAAGCGCAGGTCCTCTAGAAGTATCCACACGGACGCGTAGGTGGAGAAAACCTCACACAAAGGTGTGCTAGCACCTTGGTGAGATTCGGCCAAGCAAGGAGGAGAGGGAGAGGGAGAGCTTGAGAGGAAGAAGGAGGAAGAAAAACCACACTTGAATGAAAATCAATTCACCCACAATCACAAAGTGGCCGGCCACTTTCTTCACAAGAATAACTCCCCATTAAATGCAATTAATGTGGAGTTAATAAGAAAATGGCTTTGTAACTTCCATGAGGCGGCACACCATGATGATGTGGAACATCATCATTGGTCCACCTAATGCCAACTCACCAATGAGGTGGCAAAAGGTCAAGTCAAAATTGACCTTTGGTCTTCCATCTCTAGTCAAGTCAAACTTGACCCAATCTCTACCATGGTTGATCTAATCCAACCATTTGATTCAAGCCAACTTAATATAATGAATCTAATTCATTAAATTAAATTGATTTAATAAGTCATAATCTAAATTAGACTCATTAAATACATGAATCAACTTGAGTCGAACCCAAGTTAGCCCAATTAGGATTACTCTTAATCCAATTTGATTTATCAAATAAATCTAATCCTCTTGGTTCATCATATGAACCTAATCTCCATCTATTTGTCCTAAGTGTGTGACCCTATAGGTTCTTGTAACGTTGGCAATGCCCTAAACCCATTTAGGAGCATAAGTAATGAGCGGTATCTAGCAACACATCATTACTACCCAAGTTACAAGAATGTCGAGATCTGACATCACCTTGTGACTACCAATTGTGACTACTCACAAAATAATGACAAGTGTCCTTCTATCCTAGACATCTAGATTGATCAATGTGAGGCATAGACCGTGTCATCCTCTAATCAATCTAAATCTTGAACCCAAAGTTAGACTCACTCGATCAAATGAGCTCAACATCTAATGTTGACTCATTTGGGCATGGCCATGCGCTTAGTGGTCTCACTCTATCAAGAATAGCGATGTCGCTCCCATCATATGGGAGGGATAGATCCCATCTACATCACTCACATCCCTCTACATAATTCGTTACATACCCAGTAATCGCCTTTATAGTCCACCCAGTTACGGGTGACGTTTGACGAAACTAAAGTACATAACTCCTTATGTAGGGATCCATGGTGACTTCAGGTCTAAGGACTAATAGTCATACTAATAGCCACATGAGAAAGTATATGACACTCATATAACGATCCATGATACTTTCTCATGGCGGGTCATTCAATATACATTCTCTAATGCATACCCATGTGTCAGCTTGATATCTCTATATCCATGACTTGTGAGATCAAGTCATCGAGCTGACCTACATGCTAGTCTTATTGTATTAACATTGTCCCTGAATGCTAATACTCGACTAGGAATGATTTAGAGTAGTGTTCCCTATATCATCTCACTATCGATTCAACTAATCGATTGATATAGGTATGAACCTTCTACTCAATGACGCTATTATACTTAGTCTATTTGGCACTAATATAAATAAGTATAATAACCAAATAAATGCCTTTATTAATATACAAGAATATGATATACATGAGTCCATACAATCATCAAATGATTGACTCTAGGGCTCTAACTAACATCTAGATCCAACAACAACCACCTACGTTGTAATCAAGTCAACCCCTGAGTCTTCTTAAGTTCTATTATTTTCTTTTATTTGTTTCTGTTGCACTTTAAGAGTTGAAAGATAGAGGAGGATATCTTTTTCTGTTTCAGGCAATTCACCCCTCCCCTCTTGCCGGCCCGCTGCTCCAACAAGTGGTATAAAAGCCCAACTGCCTCAGAAGGACTAATCGTCGTCTGAAGCAACAAGATCAAGACGATAGTCAGACCGACAATCTTTCCACCTAAATTCGAGGGAGATTTTACGTCGTGGAAGAAACGAATGGAGGTATTTTTCAAAATTGATTTTGAAATATTATTAATAATTAAATATGATTTTGTATCTCCCAAAAATCCCCAAGGAGAAGAAAAAGAAGAGTATCACTGGACCAAGAAGGAGCAAGTAGACTTCGTAGTGAACGAACGAGCAGAGTTCCACCTGCTTAGTGTGTTGTCACCTCAGGAAGTAAATCGGATCGAAAATTACAACTCCGCGAAGGAACTTTGGGAAAAGTTCTTAGAGCTACATGATGGGACATCCGAAACAAAACTTGCAAGATAGGACGTGTTACGGAATCAACTGACGAACCTCCAGTTGGAAGAAAGAGAGTCAATAGCACAACTACACGGAAGAATCAAGGAGCTAATCACCGGACTAACAAACCTCGGAGAAACGGTAATGAATCAGGATGTACAAAGGTATACGTTAAATGCGTTCCCAAGAACATCCTAATGGACAACTACAGTAGATTCCTACTATATATCCAAGGATCTCAAGGTAAGTACTTTAGAAAGTCTTTTTTCTACTTTTGAATTATACAAATCTCGGTGCATAGGATAAATAAAAGGACCGAGTCGAAATGTTGCTCTGAAGGCAAGAACCAATGATTTAGACTCCGACGAATCAGTTGATGAAAATAAAGCAGCTCTTCTGGAAAGAAAACTCAATAAATTTGTTTAGTCTAATAAGTTTAAATCGCAGACAAAGAGAGATTATCGGAACAAAAGGAAGGTCCGATGCTACAACTGTAATGAGGAAAGGCACATCAAGGATAATTGCCCAAAATTAAAGAAAAGGGACAAGGAGAAAGAAAAGTCTCAAAGACTGACATCCTCAAAACGCAAGAGTCTGAAGGCCACATGGGATGAACCATCGTCCTCTGAATTTGAAGTCGAAGCCTACACCGGACTTGCTCTAATAGCAATCCACCAAGATGAAGATGAGACCTGCTCAGAAATGAGCATAGACGAAGGGGGAGGATCATCAAAAGAAGATAGTAGCGATGAAGGGGGAGCATCAAAAATTGAGGTAAGTGAGGTACGTGCTCTCTCTCCCAAATAGTCCTTTAAATTCATTAAAAGTCTTGCTAAAGATCAAGTTAAACTAGAAAAGGAAAATACTGAATTAAAATTGAATTTAGCAAAAGCATGCCCTCTACAATTATATGATAATCTAAAATTAGAAAATGAAAAATTAAAAATAGAAATTGAAAAATTGAAAAATGAACATGCATGCTTGAATAACTTTCAAAAATAAAAAATTTGAATTTATGGTAAGTTAAATTAGTATATTAGACATCATCAAGGTCAAATTAGAAAAATTCCCAAAGAATATACCTTCTAAAATTTTTATTAACCCAATAGGAAGGAACCTATATTGGGTTCCAAAATACTTAGATTAAACAATTTTCTAAGGCTTTCAGAAAAGATTAAATGTTTAAATTCTCTAAAAGGCTTTGTCTAGAAGTGATTGATGATCTAATAACCAAGAAGGCCTAGTACCTCGCCACAGCCTGGAAGCTGATTATTGAATTAGATATTTAATTGACAAACTGATAAGCTTGTGAAATTAATTAAGATAATTACTTTTAATGTTTGTCAAATTTTTTTTGGAAAACTCCATAAATTAGAAATTATTTTAAATTTCTTTTACTTGTTTTTATCGAGTTTTTTTTCTTTTCCCTAAAATCTTAATATTACATATTGCTTATTTTGATGTGATCAAAGGGGGAGAAATAGGTACAAGTTTAGGGAGGAGTAGAGGGAGTTAGAATTTTTATCAAAATTCTAAATTTTATGAATTTTTGCTAAAACTCCATTTTATAAGTCTGAATTTTGATAAATCATAGTTAGTGTTGCAATTTCTTTTATTGCAAACGTCATACTTAAAATATTTTTTTATCATTTCTTCTTTGTTATTACCCTAACTTGAACTTGGGTTGATGCACATCGAAAAGGGGGAAATTGTTAAACCACGTGGTTGTATTGATGTGATCAACCAAGTTAGGTTAGGTTCTGTTTGGTTTTGATCCCTGTGTCTAAGTGTGCAGGAACTTAGGAGCACAAGAAGTCGAGCGGAAGACGCAACTAGTGAGAAGGACAACACGGGAAGGAAGCCGACAGGCTCGGGGCGTTCGAGAGACGAAAGAGCTGCGAAAGAGTACACCGATGGACGAGAAGAACATATAGAATGTTCGAGGGATGAGAAGCCAGAGCGGAAGCCTACTCAAGGAGAAAGCCGAAAATTAGGTTCGTGTGAGCCCTATTTCGGTTGGTCGTAATCACCCAAGCGATCGGAGCCACCCAAGTGAGAGGAGCAAGCTGAACGCGCCTCCGCCTTCTTCAGGCGGGAGGTCGCCCTCCATAGCTATCCAAGGCGCCCTCAATAGCATTGAGGGCGCCCTCGAACAGTCAAAGATGACCATTTCAGCGGTGGATAAAGTTTTATCCACCGCCGTGCTGGAGGCTCCCTCCAAGCCTCTTGGAGGCGCCTCAACATTGTAGATAGAATTTTCAAGAGCTATAAAAAGGCCCATAGAGCAAGGAAATAGAAATCAACTCTTGTACTCAATTCCTAGCAACGATTAAGCTTTCATAGTGTGTAAAAGGCTTCTCCACCTTCAGAGAAGGAGATTCTTACTGAGCTCTTGCAACCGCCTTGGATTAATAACCACCTAGGTTGTAACCAAGTCAAACCCTGAGTCTTCTTAAGTTCTATTGTTTTCTTTTATTTATTTATGTTGTACATTAAGAGTTGAAAGATAAAGGAGGGTATCTTTTTCTATTTCAGGAAATTCACCCCTCCCCTCTTGCCAGTCCGTTACTCCAACAGACAGAACTTCAACTCGTAATCCGTCTTCCGTGTGCTGCTCAAAGAACAATCCGACAAAGCTGTGACTCGACTCCGACAACCAGAAGCTTCAAATTCTCTGTTGTTGCTGTCGATATAATTTTCATTACTAATCTAAATTGTACTTCAAAGTTGTATTTCTGAATTGATAGTGATTGTCTGAAGTAAACGCTCAATGAGCAGGGGCTGATAGTGGTCGCGACTGTCACTCGCTCACATCAAATTAATTCATTTATATTCAACGGAACCCCTTAACCTACACTAAGTAGTATAGTAGAGGACCGAGTCGTCTCTCACGTGGAAACAGTGATAGGATGTTTGCTCTCAAATGGAATCGAACAGGGGTTTTGTTTTGGAATTTCTACGCCTAATGCAAATAAGGAAATCCTAACTAACTAGCAAATATGAACTCATAATGCAATGTCACTCTACGCTGCGAGGATCCAAGAAACATTCATAAAGAAAGCAACAGTTAAACAAAGACATAACTAAACAACTTAATAACAATTAAACAAAATCTAACAATGCATAATTGATAACCTACATCACATTGTCACACTATGATACAGAATCAACAATTATGCATAGTGAAACTAAACAAAGTACTAAAAATAACAATCTATCATGCATCGTAAGGAAATAACAGTAAATCAAACACGAAAGTAGTAACAACTACATAATAAAGTAAATTATGCTATCCAAACCACTCCCCTGCGATCAACCACCAATCATACTACCTCCTGTTGGTTAGTCCTAGGAAAACGTACCGGTTCCACTGTACAAAATTTTTGTACAAGTGTCAAATATTTCCTTAAATAACCTATTGTGTTCTTTAGAAGTTAAATTAGGAATCACAGACGGAACTTAACATCATTGATTCTAAATTTAACTTATCTGTTCTTAATGGTTTAGATTTGAATTGCAAGCGGAACTTAACACTATTGATTCAAATCTGCCTAAGTTATTAATTCCATAAATATTAATTTCCAAAATAGGCTTCCAGAACTGCATGGCGAGGCACATGGCCTTCCTGGATATGGGAGCAACCACCACCACCTAGGCAAAGCCTTTTAAGGAAAGCTAATATTTATTTCCTTAAATAACTCTAGGTTAACCAAAAAGAACAATCGAATCACAAATTCAAAAAAGAAGAAAACACAATCTCGAAAAACTATTTCGAAAACTCTAGAATCATATGTCTCTTGTGTTTGGTATTTCCATAAATAACTATACAAAGAAACTAGTATGATGCGGAAAATAATTACTAGTTATACCTTTCTTTGTAAGCAAAAATAACCTCTTGATCTTCTACCGTATTCCTCTTCTTATCCCGGACGTTGTGTGGGCAACGATCTACCAAGATGAGAATCCACCTAAGCCACCTTCTTCTCCAAGCATGATTCGGCCACCACAAATATTCCATGAATAGATGTGGTTCGGCCACCACCACCAAGCTCCAAGGGATACTTCCTTTCTCTCCTTCTTCTCCATGCTAAAATCCGGCCATCTTCAAACTCCATGAGATTACAAGGTCCGGCCAATGAAGAAGAAAGAAAAGGAAGAAGGAAAAATAATAGGGCCGGCCACCATCAAGGAAGAAAAGAGAGGAAGAAAAATAATAGAGTCGTTCCTCATGAAGGCACCTCTACCTCCTCTTTTATATTCCTTGGTCTTCTTTTATATTCCTTGGTCTTGGCAAATAAGGAAATTTAATTAAAAACTTCCTTAATTCTTTTGCCATGAAAAGAAAAATTTATTTAATTAAAAACAATTTTCTCTTCTCAATTTACAATGGTCGGCCACTTTAAAAACAAAACAAGGAGAGTTTTAATTAATTAAAATTTCCTAATTTATCTCCGGAAATTTATAAAAATTTCTCCAATAATTTTTTCCTTCATGGTGGTTTGTAAAAAGAAAATTTTATAAATTAAAATCTTTCTTTTAAACACGTGGATAAAAAAAAGTTATCTCTAAAAATTAAAATCTCTTTTAATCTACAAATAAGGAAAGATATCAAATCTTTTCTTAATCTTCTGTAGAAATTTATAAAAGAAAATATTTAATTTTTAAACTCTCTTTTAAATTATAAACATGGTTAAAAAGGAAAGTTTTCTTAAAATTAAAATCTACCTTTTAATCTACAAATAAGGAAAAATTTTAAATATTTTCTTAATCTTTTGTAGAAAGCTATAAAAGGAAAGATTTAAATTTTAAACTCTCTTTTAAAACCATGATATCCACATAAGAAATAATTTTAATAAAAATCCTTTTTAATATTCTAGTGGCCGGTCCTTTTTAATATTCTAGTGGCCGGCCACCTAAGCTTGGGACCCAAGCTTTGGCCGGCCACCAACTTGGCTCATCCACTTGGTCTTGGCCGGCCCTAGCTTGGGTTCCAAGCTAGCTTGGTCGGCCCCATTAGGATGGGTAAGAGGTGGGTATGCGGTGGGTATAAATCTCTATATACAAGAGGCTACGATAGAGACCAAGAGGAGGAATTGGTTTCGGTCTCCCGATGAGTTGTCAGTAACTCACTTAATTAGTGGGCATTCGACATCTTAAACACAGGGAGACTAACACACTTATAATAAGAAGGAGCCCAAAATGTAATTTGGGATTGGTGCGGTAGTTCAATAATAATTCTTTAGTGGTATGAATTATTATTGATGAAATTAAGTTGTGTGTTCGGGGCGAACACGGGAAGCTTAATTTCATTGGGAGACCAAAACTAATTCCTCCTCTTGGTCCCTATCGTAGCCTCTTGTATATAAAGATTTATACCCACCTTCTTACCCATCCTAATGGGGCCGGCCAAGCTAGCTTGGGACCCAAGCTTTGGCCGGCCACCAACTTGGCTCATCCACTTGGTCTTGGTCGGCCCTAGCTTGGGTTCCAAGCTAGCTTGGTCGGCCCCATTAGGATGGATAAGAAGGTGGGTATGTGGTGGGTATAAATTTTTATATACAAGAGGCTACGATAGGGACCAAGAGGAGGAATTGGTTTTGGTCTCCCGATGAAATTAAACTTCCCCTGTTCGCCCCGAACACACAACTTAATTTCGTCAATAATAATTCATACCACTAAAGAATTATTATTGAACTACCGCATCAATCCCAAATTACATTTTGGGCTCCTTCTTATTATGAGTGTGTTAGTCTCCATGTGTTTAAGATGTCGAATGCCCACTAATTAAGTGAGTTACTGACAACTCATTTAATTAATATCTTAGTCCAAGACTAGTACTACTCAACCTTATTATCATGTCGGACTAAATCCACCTGTAGGGTTTCACATGACAATCCTTATGAGCTCCTCTTGGGGGCATTATCAACCTAGATCACTAGGACACAGTTTCCTGCTATAATCAACAACACACTCTATAAGTGATATCATTTCCCAACTTATCAAGCTTATTGATTTATCGAACTAAATATCACTCATTGATAAATTAAATAAATAAATATCAAATATATGTGCTTGTTATTATATTAGGATTAAGATCACACACTTCCATAATAACTGAGGTCTTTGTTCCTTTATAAAGTCAGTATAAAAGAAACGACCTCTAATGGTCCTACTGAATACACTCTAAGTGTACTAGTGTAATTATATAGTTAAGATAAACTAATACTTAATTACACTATGACCTTCCAATGGTTTGTTCCTTTCCATCTTGGTCGTGAGCTACTGTTTATAATTTATAAGGTGCTGATAACTTGATCCTCTGTGTGTGACACCACACACCATGTTATCTACAATATAAATTAATTGAACAATTACATTTATCATAAATGTAGACATTTGACCAATGTGATTCTTATTTCTAGATAAATGTTTATACCAAAAGCTAGGCTTTTAATATACACTCTAACAATCTCCCACTTATACTAAAAGACTAAGCTGCCATATCTGCTGCCATACATCTGATTCCCAACCCTTCAACATGCCCATCAAAAGCTCTTGCCTTAAGGGCCTTAGTGAAAAGATCTATAGGTCATCATCTGATGCAATCTAGGCGGCAACAACTTCTCCTCGTTTATACGATTTCTCGTATTGGGTGGTACTTGCGCTCTATTGTGTTTGCTTGTCTTATAGACTCATGATTTCTTCGAGTTTGCTTCTGCACCACTATTATTACAATAAATTGTAATAATCTTTGGACAAACCAGAAATCATATCTAAGTCTATCTTGAGGTTATTGAGTCATTCAGCTTTTATGGCTACCTCAGAGGCTGCCATATACTCAGTTTCTATGGTGGAGTCCTGAAAAATACCTATGCTTATCACTCTTCCATAGTTATGACTTTACCTCCTAAAGTAAACACAAAACCCCGAGGTTGACTTACTATTGTCCCTTATCTGATTGGAAGTCTAAATCCGTGCAACCCACAGGGACCAAATTATCCGCCTTGTAAGCTAGCATATAATCTCTAGTGCCTCTAAGGTACTTTAATATATGCTTTACTGTAGTCCAATGTCCTTGTCCAAGGTTACTTTGATATCTGTTGACTATGCCCTTGGTAAAATAGATTTTTGATCTCATGCATAGCATACATTAGGCTTCCGACAGCCGAAGCATAAGGAACTGCCTTCATTTCCTCTATCTCTTTTGATGTCTATGGAGACATCTCTTTAGATAAAGTTACTCCATGCTAAAAAAGGTAAGAAACCTTTCTTGGAGTTTTGCATGCTTAAAACGAGCAAGGATTGTTTCGATATATGAAGCTTGGGATAAGTTAAATATATTCTTTTCTTGTGATCCCTTTGATCCCAAGAATATAAGCATTCTCCCAAGTCCTTCATATCGAATTATTTGGACAACCATACCCTTACTTCTGACAACACTTTGATATTGTTTCCAACTACCAAAAAGGTTATCTACGTATAGTACAAGAAATACCACCACGTTTCCTTCACACTTCTTGTATACACAAAACTTATTCGGTTATAAAATAAATCCATAGGCCTGGATTACTTTATTAAATCGGATGTACCAAGACCTTGAAGCTTTTACTTTATTTGTTACTATGAGTTCACCGTAGTGACTTGATACTTTTACTTTGACATTACTCCACATCAACCTAGTTACTCTTTGAACTAATCAAAGCACTTAGACTTGTGGCGTATCAAGTAAATATATCATTATCTCGAATAGTCATCTATAAAAGAGATGAAATATTTGAAACAACCTCTTGCCTGGATAGTTAAAGGTCTACATAAATCAGAATGAACCAATTCCAACATATCTTTGGCTTCATACCCCTTAGACTTAAAAGCTTCTTGGTTATTTTTCCTTCCAAGTAAGACTCGCAGGTTGGAAAGATTTCCACTACCGATGAACCCAAGAGTTGATTAGTTATTATCCTTTGAATCCTACTCAAGTTAATATAACCTAGCCTTAGATGCCAAAAATATGATTGGTTCATTTCCGAAGGTTACTTTCTCTTATTAATTTCCATTTATTGCATCGTGGGAGTTATTGGATTTATAAATTGCCAACCAACGTACCAGAATAGATATCTTTCCTATTTTCCTGATAACAACTTTGTTATCAAAATAGACACAATATCTATTCTATAATAGTTTAGAAACTGAAATCAAGTTCTTTCTAAACTTAGTACGTAAAGACAATTTTTAATAATCCATATTTTATTCCTATTAGAGAATAAACCTCTCCCACTGCAACAGCTGCTACTTTTGTAGTAGTGCCCATGCAGACGGTGTTTTCCTTTTCATATAGTTGTCGGGTTTCCTGGAACCCTACAATGAATTGCAGACATGATTAGTGGTATCTGTATCTACACTCCAGGTACTGGTAGATAACACCACTAAATATGTTTCAACAATAAATGAATTAAATACACCCATATTGCTCTCAGTTCTAAGAAGACAGTCTACCTTAATATCCAAGTCCTATTTCCAATCATTATAATTGGGACTACTAAGTCTTTTCTATAGTATAACAACTAGGGGATTGACTAACATTTTAAATCCTAAGAATCACAAAAATATTTGGTAAAATCCCCATGAATTTTGTATGCCACGATAGTGTGGACGTATACAAAATCAAAGAGGAGATTTTATCCATTAATTTTATTATCTCGTCAACTTTACTTTATGACGAGTAAAATTAATAGTTGATCTATCTTTGATCAAATATTTGGTCAAAATTTTTGAATTTAAAATAACATTGATTCCTTAAACAATATTATTTAAATTCACCAACACCTCAAACACCGTGAATTTTGCATGCCACGATAGTGTGGACGTATACAAAATTGAACATTTGTAAGAGGAGGGTTTTACCCATTAATTATCTTGTCAATAAGTCTTTATGACAAATAAAATTACCTCAAACACCGTGAATTTTGTATGCCACGATAGTGTGGACGTATACAAAACAAAACATTTGTAAGAGGAGTTTTTCCCATTAATTTTATTTTCTTGTCATCCTGACAAATAAAATTACCTCATACACCGTGAATTTTGTATGCCACGATAGTGTGGACGTATACAAAAACTCGACATTTGTAAGAGGGGGTTTTAATTTTATTATCTTGTCAACTTATCTTTTTGATAAATTAATAGTTGGTTTTCCTTTGGTCACACAAATAATAGCAGTGACTCCGATGGGGAGGATACTATTAGACGTGCCTAAGTGTATACCATTACTTGACACTAAGTCCATTAATAAGATTATGCCCCTTCCGATTGGGAAGATCACACGCTCTTAATTAATTTCCTATAGTCATCCTAAATGGAAGTTTGATCTAGTGATCCACAAACAAACTTATCCGATATGGAGGAAGGCATTCAGAGCCAACGCGTAAGTTTGTTTGCATCACTTATAAACTAGTAATAGAGACCGTGGAATTTATTAAAATAAATCCCTCTCCCACTTAGTTATTTAAAGTGAGGAATTTTAAGTTATCCTAGCTGATCCAATCTGAGAAGCTGGACAAGACGGAGATCCGGGAGAAAGAAACCCACCGCTGATGAAGAATAATGCCTAGAGAACGCTGATCTGAGAAACCCAAAGCGGATCCAAGAAGATGAAGCCCCCAAATATCCTCTCGAGGCAAGATACCAATGGCGATGAGGAGATCCAATCGAAGAACACCGGCTTCGGAACTCCCAAGGCTCCCGCGCACAAGAGACCAACCGACACTACCGTCAATGACCTAAGACCGGGGTAGTAATCCCTGGCTAGGCCCTCCGACGCTCAAGTCAGTAATCTCTCTTGGTGTAGAAGAAGGAGGAAGAAGATAAACAGTAGTTGAGAAATTAGGGTTATGAATGTGCGCAATGATGTGAACTTACCCGGCCAACGGAGAGGATTCCCCTTTTTATACCACTTCATATAATCTCCGTAGTCATGAAGTGGACCCCGGTTTGTTAGTGTTTGTTATGAGATGACGTAAGTTGTGTACTTGTGGTAAATGACTTTTAAGGAATCTTCTTTGTACCCTAGATGTACCTTCTTTATCGTCTAGTACCTGTAAAATAATCTGAAAATACATTTCCCGCCAAAATATATATAACACATGTTATACAATCATATACTGCAAATATCTTTATTAATCATTTTATTGAAAATACTACTTCTCTTCTGTATCACAAGTTCTCTTAAGGTATTTCTATCTTTCGTACTTGTGCCTCCTGTTTTACTATATTATATATAACTTTGTTCCTTGTATTGATCTAGGCTGAGCTTAATTCAGTTTGATCAATTATTACTACTTCTCATAAGGCTTAGTGCTCGTTCATGCTACTCTATGTTTATTATCTTAACTGGCACCAAATTATATCTTATCAAGTATGTAATTTTTATCAAGTATCTTGTCAAGGTATTATTCAGCCAGACCGATGTTTGACTCTCCTACTTAAAGGTATGTCTCGATCGATATTGGCCTACCTTCTTTGAGGGATATCCCGGCCGATATTAGCCTACTCCTTTGAGGTATATGCTGATCGATGTGGGTGTGCCTCCTTGGAGGCATATCCCGACCGATATTGGTCTTCTTTCCTGAAAATATGTCTCGATCGAAATTGGCCTACCTCCTTTGAGGTATATCCCGGCCGATATTAGCCTACCTCCTTTGAGGTATATGCTGATCGATGTGGATCTGCCTCCTTGGAGGCATATCCCGGCCGATATTGGTCTTCTTTCCTGAAAATATGTCTCGATCGATATTGGCCTACCTCCTTTGAGGTATATCCCGGCCGATATTAGCCTACCTCCTTTGAGATATATGTTAATTAGAGCCCTAGAGCCAATCATTTAATGATTGTATGGACTCATGTATATCATATTCTTGTTTATTAATAAAGGCATTTGTTTGGTTATTATACTTATTTATATTAGTGCCAAATAGACTAAGTATAATAGCGTCCTTGAGTAGAAGGTTCATACCTATATCAATCGATTAGTTGAATCGATAGTGAGATGATATAGGGAACACTACTCTAAATCATTCCTAGTCGAGTATTAGCATTCAGGGACAATGTTAATACAATAAGACTAGCATGTAGGTCAGCTCGATGACTTGATCTCACAAGTCATGGATATAGAGATATCAAGCTGACACATGGGTATGCATTAGATAATGTATACTGAATGACCCGCCATGAGAAAGTATCATGGATCGTTATATGAGTGTCATATACTTTCTCATGTGGCTATTAGTATGACTATTAGTCCTTAGACCTGAAGTCACAATGGATCCCTACATAAGGAGTTATGTACTTTAGTTTCGTCAAACGTCACCCGTAACTGGGTGGACTATAAAGGCGATTACTGGGTATGTAACGAATTATGCAGAGGGATGTGAGTGATGTAGATGGGATCTATCCCTCCCATATGACGGGAGCGACATCGCTATTCTTGATAGAGTGAGACCACTAAGCGCATGGCCATGCCCAAATGAGTCAACATTAGATGTTGAGCTCATTTGATCGAGTGAGTCTACTTGGAGTTTAAGATTTAGATTGATTAGAGGATGACACGGTCTATGCCTCACATTGATCAATCTAGATGTCTAGATAGAAGGACACTTGTCATTATTTTGTGAGTAGTCACAATTGGTAGTCACAAGGTGATGTCGGATCTCGACATTCTTGTAACTTGGGTAGTAATGATGTGTTGCTAGATACCGCTCATTACTTATGCTCCTAAATGGGTTTAGGGCATTGCCAACGTTACAAGAACCTATAGGGTCACACACTTAGGACAATTAGGTGGAGATTAGGTTCATATGATGAACCAAGAGGATTAGATTCATTTGATGAATCAAATTGGATTAAGAGTAATCTTAATTGGGCTAACTTGAGTTTGACTCAAGTTGATTCATGTGTTAAATGAGTCTAATTTAGATTTTGACTCATTGAATCAATTCAATTTAATAAATTAGATTCATTATATTAAGTTGGCTCGAATCAAATGGTTGGATTATATCCACCATGGTAGAGATTGAGTCAAGTTTGACTTGACTTGAGAAGGAAGACCAAAGGTCAATTTTGACTTGACCTTTTGCCACCTCATTGGTGAGTTGGCATTAGGTGGACCAATAATGATGTTCCACATCATCATGGGTGCCACCTCATGGAAGTTACAAAGCCACTCTCTTAATGGTTTCATATTAATTGCAATTAATGCAATTAATTGGTGAGTTTTTGAAAGTGGCCGGCCACTTGGTTTTTGGGTGTGAATTTCATTTTTCCCATTCAAGTGGTGTAACTCCTTCTTCTTCCTTGTGTTCTTCCTCTCAAGCTCTCCCTCTCCCTCTCCTCCTCCCTTGGCCGAACCACATAGGTGCTAGCACACCTTGGTTTTTGGTCATCTCCATCTAGTGTGTCCGTGTGGATACTTCTAGAGGACCGGCGCTTGACGGTCTTGAGATCCGGCATCATTTGGACGAGCGGGAACGCGAAGGGCATCGCTACAAGGGTAAACATTTTTCTCGTAGATCTAAGTAGTAGATCAGTTTTTGAACTCGTACAAGAAATAGTTTTTCGAATTTTGTATACGAATCTTTGCACGGATCTACGGCTTTGGGTCCTTCGGGGTTTCCGCGACGCGAAAAAGCGGTTTTCGTGGCCCGAAGAACCCAACAATGGAATCCTCGAGCAGGTTTCATTCAGATAGTAATTTTGAAAACAAACTTCTGTGATTTTCTGTAAAAATTCAATTTTTATGTTTTTATGGGTAATTTTTCCTTATAGGCGAAGCACAAGTGTCTCGGCACTTTTAGGCTTCGGCTATCGGGAAGAATTTTCCCAAACGGCTTTGTTTCGACCCAAAATCTTTTTGGACAGCGGACTCGGGTGCCTTTAGATTGCAACGGAGCAACTCACGATGGTTAGGTCGTGGGTAGGGGCGCTGTCCCTAACCCCGCAAGGGGATTTGCTCCGCGATCGCACCCGAAATCGCTTCAAACGAACCCGTCGGGAAGTTTTTTCCGAAACTGTAATGTCTCGGCCCAAATCATTTTGGGACAGAGGATTTAGGCGCTGTTGGATCGCAAAGGAACCCTCGCGATGGTTAGATCGCGGGTAGGGGCGCTGCCCTGGGTTCCGCGATTGCGCCCGAAACCGCTAAACGGGACCGCCGGGAAATTTTACTTGTAAAATTGTAAAAAATTATTTTTAAAAATTACAGAAAATAAGAAAATATATAATTTTGAATTATATATTTATTTTGTGATAGTCATGGCCCAAAACCCAATATGATTGGTTGTGTTGTAATTCATAATACGGCCTGCGTGCCGTGATGTGTTTTCGCGTGTTGTATTTATTTTATTATTCGCGACCTGCGCGTCGTGCCTCGTCTTTTATTCTTGTTGTAAATTAGATTTAGACTCGAATGTAACTCGAGTTTCAAATTGTAATGTACAAATTGGAGCGGTGGAGGGTCCACACGAGACGGAGTTCCGAGGCTGGCACGAGCAACACAAGGTGGTCAAAGGGAGGAGCTTGGAGAAGCTGTTGACCCTAGGTTGACCATTCGATCTTCTCATTGGCTTGAGAAGATCGTAGTAGGGCCATGACTAAATCACAAATAGATTAATTAATTAATTATTATGTATCTGATGCATGTTTAATAGTTAATTAATTAATTAGTGCCTTAACGATTAGATTAGATCTAAGTCGTGCACATGATGCACCCTTGCGATTAGATTAGATCTAGGTCGTGCACAAGATGCATCCTTCTCGATTAGATTAGATCTAGATCGAACCAACTATAAATGCCTAACCGTGCCGTGATACCTATCACTACCTCGATCACATGTATTGTTGAATCTGCCAAAGCAGAGCAATACATATTATCTTGGTAGGGTACGGAGGGACAATCTTGGTCCCGCCTATCAACGGTTGGATCGAGTCAACTATAGGCATTCTTCCAAAGGTTGGAAAGGTAGGACAAAATCACGTTTATATTAATTCTCGGGCGAATTAGCCAAAGCTAACTCGAGTTTTAATATAAATACGGATTTTATTCTATAAACAAGAGTTGCATAGAGATGTAATTGGTAATCGTTACCTACCGATCATACTAAGCCTTGGGCGTATTAGCCAAAGCTAACTCAAGGGTTAGTATGATGTGGATCTTGTCCCACAAGAATTATGGAATTCAGTGGGAGCATCATTTAATTAAAGGCCTAATTAAATGATTTTTAAAGAATATGATATTTATTTCTGCAAATTTTTGTTGTAGATAACCATGACGTCAAATACGAACATTTTCTCTCTGCGATCTGTCCTTAAGAAGGACAAGCTCAACGAAGTAAATTTCCTGGACTGGTACAGGAATCTGAGAATAGTTCTCACCCAAGAAATTCTGGAGCAGCCCATTCCGGAGGCCCCTCCTGCCACTGCCACGCGAGCAGACCGAGATGCTTACAAGAAGCATCAAGATGATGCATTAGATGTGTCTTGTCTTATGCTCGCAACCATGAACTTTGAGCTTCAGAAGCAACATGAGTTTATGAGCGCTTACGATATGGTTGAACATCTTTGTCACCTATATCAAGGACAAGCAAGACACTGGAAGAGGAACTCCAAAGAATACCTGGAAGATCTTAAGAAGAAGAGAAATAAGATTTCTACTTGTATAAATGTTATAGAAGTCAACCTCTCTATTTCTTCATCGTGGGTATTAGATACGGATGTGCTTCGCACATTTGTACTAATGTACAAGCGATGAGGAATAGAGCATTGACGAAGGTGAGATAGACCTACGAGTAGGCAATGGAGCACGAGTTGTTGCTATTGTAGGAACTTATCATCTATCTCTCCTCTGGCTAGTACTAGAATTAGACGATTATTGTTATGTGTCCGCCTTGACAAAGAACATAATATCGTTTCTTGTTTGGACAAGAGAGGATACTCATTTATAATAAAGAACAAATGTTGTTCCGCCTTTTAAACGATATGTTCTATTGTAGTGCACCTCGATAAACGGACTCTACATTCTAGACCTAGAGAGCCCATATAACATAAATACCAAGAGGATCAAGTTGAATGACTTGAACCAAACTTACCTCGCACTGTCGCTTGGGTCATATAAATGACAAGCGCTATCCCAGCTCCATAAGGATGGTTTCTGGACTCATTTGATTTTGAATCATATGAGATATGCGAGTCATGCCTACGAGGCAAGATGACCAAGACTCCTTTAGTGGGCACGAGAGAGCGACTGATTTGTTAGGACTCATACATAGTGATGTATGTGGCCCTTTCAATGTCGCTGCTAGAGGCGGTTATAGGTACTTCATCACATTTACTGATGATTTCAGTAGATACGGTTATGTGTACTTGATGACACATAAGTCTGAATCCTTTAAAAAGTTCAAAGAATTCAAGAATGAAGTACAGAACCAGCTTGACAAGAGTATTAAGGTACTTCGATCAGATCGAGGTGGTGAATACTTAAGCCATGAGTTTCGTGACTACTTAGCTGAGTGTGGGATTTTATCTCAACTCACTCCTCCTGGAACACCACAGTGGAATGGTGTATCCGAAAAGAGGAATCGTACCTTATTAGATATGGTGCGATCTATGATGAGTCACACAGATCTTCCGATATATCTATGGGGATATGCTCTAGACACGGCAGCTTTCATACTCAACCGAGTTCCATCAAAGGCCGTGATAAAGACACCATATAGGATATGGACTGGGAGAGATGCCCAGGTGTCTTTCATGAGGATTTGGGGTTGTGAGGCTTACGTACGACGTCAAGTCTCAGACAAATTAGGACCCAAATCCGACAAGTGCTATTTCATCGGATATCCCAAGGAAACTAAGGGATATTACTTCTACATTCCCAGTCAGCACAAGGTAGTTGTGGCAAAGACTAGGGTCTTTCTAGAAAGGGACTTTGTTTCTAGAAAGACTAGTGGGAGCGCGTTCGATCTTGAAGAAGTTCTGGATGCGAACAATAGCACTGATGCCTCGATGGAAATTGAACTGGAACCACAAAGTGTTGTGGATGATGTTGTTCCACAAGGAGTTGAGGAACAACAACCAGTTCAAGTAGACATACCTCTTCGCAGGTCTGATAGGGTACGTCGTCAGCCTGAGAGATACTCATTTCTCTTGTCTGACCATGATGACATTGTGCTTATAGAGGATGAGCCTACCACCTATCAAGAAGCTGTGATGAAACCAGATTCTGAGAAATGGCTAGAAGCCATGAGATCCGAGATAGAATCCATGTACACCAACCAAGTATGGACTTTGGTTGATCCACCTGAAGGGGTAAAACTCATTGGGTGCAAGTGGGTCTTTAAGAGAAAGACTGACATGGATGGACTTATCTATAAGGGTCGCTTGGTAGCTAAAGGTTTCAAGCAGATTCATGGTATTGACTATGATGAAACCTTTTCTCCAGTGGCGATGTTTAAGTCCATTCGGATCATGCTTGCTATTGCAGCCTACCATGACTATGAGATATGGCAGATGGATGTCAAAACCGCGTTTCTGAATGGAAACCTACTCGAGGATGTGTACATGACACAACCTGAGGGTTTTGTAGATCCACAGCATACTAGTAGAGTATGCAAGCTGCATAGGTCCATTTATGGACTAAAGCAAGCTTCTCGGAGCTGGAATCTTCGATTTGATGATGCGATCAAACAGTTTGGTTTCATCAAGAACGAAGATGAGCCTTGTGTCTACAAGAAGGTTGTAGGGGACATAGTTGTCTTCCTCATATTATATGTGGATGACATACTATTCATTGGTAAGGACATCCCTATGCTTCAGTCTGTCAAGACCTGGCTAGGGAGTTGCTTCTCAATGAAGGACTTAGGTGAGGCATCCCGCATTCTAGGGATACAGATCTATAGAGATAGATCTAAGAGATTGCTTGGCCTAAGTCAGAGTACATATATTGACAAGGTACTCCTTCGGTTTGCCATGCAGAACTCCAAGAAGGGATTTCTGCCGATGTCACATGGCGTGAGTCTTTCGAAGACTCATGGTCCCTCTTCTAGAGAGGAGAGAGACCGCATGGATCAGATCCCTTATGCCTCAGCCATAGGATCGATCATGTACGCCATGTTGTGTACTCGACCTGATGTCTAGTATGCTTTGAGTATGACGAGCAGATACCAGTCAGATCCAGGTGAAAGTCACTGGATAGCGGTCAAGAATATTCTTAAGTACTTACGAAGGACTAAAGAATATTTCTTGATATATGGAGGCAATGATGAGCTAACTGTAAAGGGTTACGATGATGCCAACTTTCAGACCGATCGGGATGATTACCGATCGCAATCAGGTTCGTATTTTGCATTAATGGTGGTGTGGAAGAGTTCAAGCGGGATCACGATGTCTGATTCTACAATGGCCGAGTATATTGTCGCATTAGAGGGCAAAGGAGGCGGTTGGATCCGCAAGTTCATCACTGAACTTGGGGTGGTTCCTAGCATCGCTGACCCAGTTGAGCTCTATTGTGACAACAATGGAGCTATAGCACAGGCGAAGGAACCTCGCTCACACCAGCGGACCAAGCACATACTACGGTGCTTCCATCTCATTCGAGAGATTATCGATAGAGGAGATGTGAAGATTTACAGAGTACCGACAGAGGCTAACATCGCAGATCCCTTGACCAAGGCTTTGGCACAGAGGAAGCATGATGGTCACACTAGGTCTTTAGGCCTTAGAGCCTATATTGATTGGCACTAGTGCTAGTGGGAGATTGTTAGTTAGAGCCCTAAAGCCAAGCATTTGATGATTGTATGGACTCATGTATATCATATTCTTGTTTATTAATAAAGGCATTTGTTTGGTTATTATACTTATTTATATTAGTGCCAAATAGACTAAGTATAATAGCGTCCTTGAGTAGAAGGTTCATACCTATATCAATCGATTAGTTGAATCGATAGTGAGATGATATAGGGAACACTACTCTAAATCATTCCTAGTCGAGTATTAGCATTCAGGGACAATGTTAATACAATAAGACTAGCATGTAGGTCAGCTCGATGACTTGATCTCACAAGTCATGGATATAGAGATATCAAGCTGACACATGGGTATGCATTAGAGAATGTATACTGAATGACCCGCCATGAGAAAGTATCATGGATCGTTATATGAGTGTCATATACTTTCTCATATTGCTATTAGTATGACTATTAGTCCTTAGACCTGAAGTCACCATGGATCCCTACATAAGGAGTTATGTACTTTAGTTTCGTCAAACGTCACCCGTAACTGGGTGGACTATAAAGGCGATTACTGGGTATGTAACGAATTATGCAGAGAGATGTGAGTGATGTAGATGGGATCTATCCCTCCCATATGACGGGAGCGACATCGCTATTCTTGATAGAGTGAGACCACTAAGCGCATGGCCATGCCCAAATGAGTCAACATTAGATGTTGAGCTCATTTGATCGAGTGAGTCTACTTGGAGTTCAAGATTTAGATTGATTAGAGGATGACACGGTCTATGCCTCACATTGATCAATCTAGATGTCTAGGATAGAAGGGCACTTGTCATTATTTTGTGAGTAGTCACAATTGGTAGTCACAAGGTGATGTCGGATCTCGACATTCTTGTAACTTGGGTAGTAATGATGTGTTGCTAGATACCGCTCATTACTTATGCTCCTAAATGGGTTTAGGGCATTGCCAACGTTACAAGAACCTATAGGGTCACACACTTAGGACAATTAGGTGGAGATTAGGTTCATATGATGAACCAAGAGGATTAGATTCATTTGATGAATCAAATTGGATTAAGAGTAATCCTAATTGGGCTAACTTGAGTTTGACTCAAGTTGATTCATGTGTTAAATGAGTCTAATTTAGATTTTGACTCATTGAATCAATTCAATTTAATGAATTAGATTCATTATATTAAGTTGGCTCGAATTAAATGGTTGAATTAGATCCACCATGGTAGAGATTGAGTCTAGTTTGACTTGACTTGAGAAGGAAGACCAAAGGTCAATTTTGACTTGACCTTTTGCCACCTCATTGGTGAGTTGGCATTAGGTGGACCAATAATGATGTTCCACATCATCATGGGTGCCACCTCATGGAAGTTACAAAGCCACTCTCTTAATGGTTTCATATTAAATGCAATTAATGCAATTAATTGGTGAGTTTTTGAAAGTGGCCGGCCACTTGGTTTTTGGGTGTGAATTTCATTTTTCCCATTCAAGTGGTGTAACTCCTTCTTCTTCCTTGTGTTCTTCCTCTCAAGCTCTCCCTCTCCCTCTCCTCCTCCCTTGGCCGAACCACATCGGTGCTAGCACACCTTGGTTTTTTGTCATCTCCATCTATTGTGTCCGTGTGGATACTTCTAGAGGACCGGCGCTTGACGGTCTTGAGATCCGGCATCATTTGGACGAGCGGGAACGCGAAGGGCATCGCTACAAGGGTAAACATTTTTCTCGTAGATCTAAGTAGTAGATCAGTTTTTGAACTCGTACAAGAAATAGTTTTTCGAATTTTGTATACGAATCTTTGCACGGATCTACGGCTTTGGGTCCTTCGGGGTTTTCGCGACGCGAAAAAGCGGTTTTCGTGGCCCGAAGAACGCAACAATATATGCTGATCGATATGGGTCTACCTCCTTGGAGGCATATCCCGGCTGATATTGGTCTTCTTTCCTGAAAATATGTCTCGATCGATATTGGCTTACCTCCTTTGAGGTATATCCCGGCCGATATTAGTCTACCTCCTTTGAGATATATGCTGATCGATATGGGTCTGCCTCCTTGGAGGCATATCCCGGCCAATATTGACCTATCTTCTCTGTTTGGTTATCTCCTTTCCCTTCCTTATCAGGGACCCATGAAACCTAACCCATATCACTAGCCTTGCCTTCAAGTCTAGTCGAAGGAGGTGTAGATGATTGACTAGACACAAGTTTGATTTTGTCTCTTCCTGCCCGTGACTCTGCCACAGATATTGAAGTGACCTCTCAAATTTTGTGTACAACTATCTGGTGAACCTGAGTATAGTGATCCCGTGAACCTCAGTACAATGATTCCTTGGGTCCTTTGATCCTTTAAATAGGGTTACAACATTCTCTTCGTTCACCACCCATCTTAGTTCTTTTCCTTCCTTGTTAACTTTGACTGCTAAGGGTATAGTCTTGGATCCTCCTCTTTGGGGGCGACTTTTGTTGGACAAGGTGAGATCTATATATGAGTTTATTCAAGTTTTTGCTTCGGCTAACTCTAGGGTTCGAGGAACTATCCCAAGAGATAGAGTTTCTCCAAGTCTAGAATTTTCATCCAAAGATATAAATGCTCTGAAGGCTCAAGAAACTTCAAAGAGGTTTTCGTTATTCATGGAGGGCCAACTAAATAGCCCATGGATGTCGCGAGAAGGGCACAGCACATATTACCGACGGGCTAAGCTAGGTGGCTCTAGTTGCAGAACTCTAGGGCTTGGGGGAGGCTCTCTCAATTACTTTTCCATCATGGTCTGAATAGATCCATGCCCTTCCCCTTTCCCTTGAATCTTTATGCTTCATACTTCTCTTCATCCCGGGCAGAATATTGCCACTTCTGCGCCTTGACAAGCTCGGACGAGCTTCCTCTGTGCTAGGTAAAATGTTTCCACTTCTGCTCCATGGTAAGTTTGACTACAGTGGGACTAAAACTTTCTAAGCATCTCAAGAGCTTATGTTTGTAATTTTTGTTATCTGTTTAAGGTTTAATGTTCTGAGGGGAAATGTAATGTTATGTACTTGATCAGATTCTAAATGTAAAAACAACCTTTTGTATTGAATTAAGTGATTCTATTGAATCCTTCTGATTTATAAGAATAAATGTGATGTTGTGCTCATTACCCTTCGTATATCCTATGTGTCATTTATCATGTCCGAGGCTATCTTGACTGTTGGAATACTTCTATATTATAGCTAATGTTATACCAACCAATATTAGCTTATCTATCATAAACAAGATTGTCTTAGTCGATGTTATATTTATCTATTGTAACTAACATTATACCGACCAGTATTGTCTCGTTGATCATAAACAATGTTATTTAAACTGATATTATACTTGTCTAGCATAACCAAAGTTATGTCGGCCAGTATAAAATTATTTTGATCAATGCTAGTCTGCATTTTATAAGGATATTAATTTAAAATTTGTTATTCGCCTAAGTCGCTATCCTTAAATGTTTTTGTCCTTAGTCTGGGCTTAGTCAAAATTTAGTCCTTTTCACTTTATTATGTCCAGTTAATTACGTCTCCTTTCGAAACTTCCTAGTTGGTGATTGGCTCTTCTTCAGGTAAGAGAATGTTGGAAATGTACAACGAGGTGTTACCAACCCCAGCGTGATCCGATCTGTCGCATCCAGTATAAATGTTTCTTTATGATTATATGACACATACTTTCTCTTGCTGCCACATCACGTAAGCCTTTGCCTTTTTCCTGTGATCCTCAGCGTCTACTGAGATAAAAGTGTTTTGATCTGACGACGGTTGTGTGTTTTTCAAACCCTAAACCCTTTGTCTTCTTTTCAACTTTGTCCCTTCTTTTCTTTTCCTTAGCGTTCTTTTCTCGCTGCAGTCTTTGACCAAACCCCATGATCACCGTTTCTCGGCGATCTTCTTTCTTGTTTTCAGTAAGTAATCTGTTGTTTTGCTAGCCTCTACTCTTGTCCATGGCTGAGGAAGCAATTGCTCCTTGGTATGTCCACATGTCTTCTTCCTTCGATAAAAATGCTAAACTTAACATCCGTCGTCAATATGAAATTCCTCGAGAGTATAGCATATTAATCCCAAGACCAGATGATCGTCCTCATCGTCCTCCTGCTAACTATGTGACTTTTTTCAAGGATCAGTTGATAGGAGGTTTAAGGTTTCCCATTCCTCCTTTCCTAATCGAAATAAGCCAATATTTTGACATTCCTTTGCAACAATTTACCCCCAACGCCTTTCGTTATCTGTGTGGTGCTTACATGTTATTTCGTTTGCGAGATATTCCTCCTACTCCTCAAAATTTCTTCATGTTTTCTTATCCCAAGTGTTCGGAACCTGGTGTTTTCTTGTTTCAGTTACGAACTAAAATGGTTCTTTTTGAGGATATGCCCTCATCTCTTAAAGCTTGGAAATCCCGTTTTTTCTTCATAAAGTTTCCTGGACCCATTCCTTGGTCTTATGCTTGGAAATCCTCCTTACCTTCTTTGCCTGATATCAGAGAATTCCATCTCCATTCTTCTTTTCCTATTTATTGTAAAAAATTGTTAAATCGTCGACTTTCTATTCCCAAGTGGTTGAGAGTCGATCTTATATACTTGTTCGGCCTAAGCCCGTCAAACCTGATACTCAAGTCTCATTAGGTAAAACCTTGCTTCTTTCTTCTTGATTTTAACTAACTAACTATTTTTCTTTTCTATGTAGTGGAGAGCTTTTATGACGCTCTAATTGATGAAGAACTACGTTTGGAGGAGGACGCAATTCGTGCCAAAGAAGCAGAACTTCTGGCTGCTATTACTCCTCTGCCTTTAACCGAAGAACCGGCTCCTTTAGCTGCAGTACCCAGCTCTTCGGGAGTTCCTAAGGCTTCTGAAGATCTTCCCGCCGAAATCCCTGTTGTTTCCTTATCCGATGTTGCTTCTCCAGTGGTTGCTGCTGCCTCATCATCCGCCCCTCTTCCTATTATTGAACTCACATCTCCTGGTAGCCCAAGCAAATCAATAGTTGAAATTACTACTGGTAAGCGTCCGGGGCGCAAACTTACCAGAGTTCCTCCGTCAAAAAGGAGGCTTGTCCTTCCTGCTGACGAACTGGTTTCAGAAGGTTTTGTTCCTACTGACCTTCCTTCTGATGAGCCTACATTGGCTGAACTTTACCCTTCTCTTAGTTTTCCTGCGTCACCTTTTTCTAATGCCAATGCTTCTGGCGATGTCTCTTTCACCTTTCCCTTATCTATTCCAACTTCTAGATCTTTACCCTCCTCACCTTCTTCTTATTTAGTCTTTGCTCCTCCCTCTATCCCTACTTCCTCCTTCTCTACTGGTTCTTCTACTATTCCTATCCTCCCCATATTGCTAGGAGGTTCCTTCGCCGGCAATTGGGATAAAGTTCGTCCCATTTTTGAAGAACTCAATACTCCTGAAGCAATTGATCGTTTCTCCCATAAGGAGAATCAGGTATATTTACTAACGTCTACTCTCTATTTCTTAGCGGTTATCTCATGACCTTTTATTATATTTCTAGCGGTGGATAGAAAACATGGGTTTATCTCGACTGATGCACAACTTATACAACGAGAACAAGAAACTAAGATCTGAGAATGATAAGCTGAGACAACAAGTTACTGAGTTATCTTCTGCCGCATTTTCTGCTTCTACCAAGAAACAACTTGAAGCTCAGATTGAAATTCTTCAAACACAATTCAAATCGGCTACATATCTTAACCAAGAATTATCTTCCAAAATTGGCGAACTAAAGGCTGATTATGAAGCAGAGTTGGCTGAAAAACTCAAAGTCCTGTAGCTGAAGGAAGATGAAATAACTTCCTTGAACACGTCCCTTAATTCAGTTAAAACCGAGGTTTCTGTCAAAGAGAACGAACTGAAGACTTCCCAAATGGCTCTGGTGGTTTACAAGGCTAACGAAGATACTCGTTACAAGGAACGGGCCACCGCTATGATTGAATCTCCTGAATTCAATAGGCCGATTGTGAAGTCCATCTTATCAGCCTTTACTGCGGGAGATAAAGGGGCGATTCAACAATTGCGAGAGGAAAGCTACTTATCTCGCGATCCTCCTCCTAATTTCCTAAATCGTCGCAAACTCATTGAGGACAAGCCTCCTGATCTATACCCTCAGCTGACCTTAGTATGACTTAAATTCAAATCCTTGTAAAGGGGGACCAAAACTTTGTGATGACAATCTAACAAACTCATGTGAAGTTGATTATATCTTTTTCATTGTTAGTTTTACTCTTCCTTATGACAGTCATCTGTTTTGTTTAAATATATTAAATGTTGCTTGGCTGGTCATCATAAAACCTCACCCAACAGATTATTATGTTTAGACTGTTTCATCATGACCGGACGGTATATATCAATGCTGACAAATACCGTCTGATACTTTATAGATCAATTATGTTTCGTCCGATCTGGCACAGTTTTATTGTGACATTCCCAATATTGGTCGATTCGTTTTACTTGATTGATTTACGCTCATATCTTCGTATGTCATCTTATATATAAGTCTTATATGGTTTTATCATAGTGTATGTTACTTAACTTATCGTGATAAGCTTTTGGTCGACATATTTGGGTGGTCTTCGTCTCGGCCGATCTATTAGAACCGCCCGATTCATATCTATGGACCTCGTCCGGTAGCCTTTAACCAAGTCCTGTCTGTTAACTAATACCTTACACCCAACTTTTACCTTATTTTATTACACAAATAACCTGAACTTATAATCATTGGACTAATTTTTCTTTATATCCGTCAAACTTTCTTAAGAATTGTTTCTAGGGAAACTTTACACATTTTTCGAGGAAGATTACTTAACTTTACCTCTCTTTCTTGATTTTATCCTTTAATATTATCACCCGTTTATGGCGATTGGAATTCCGAGTACTTTTTCTTTTCTTGTTTTCTTCTGTTATCTCTGTTTGGGGGTTTTAGCACAGGGCCGAAAGAAAAACAAGGGTTTTAAGAAGTTTTCTTCCGCTTTCCCATATCTCTCTTCATCTTCCTTGATTCCTCTTCCTTCTACTGTCTCACTATGGCAACTTCCCCTCCTTCGTGGTTTCTCTCGTGTGCTTCCAACCTTATAGATACAGAAGAAGTGGATTTAAAGGCGACCTATGGTTTTCCTTTTTATATAACTCATCCCGCTCCTCAGGATAGTCCACATCTTCCTCCTTTAAGGTGTATATCTATCTTTCGAGATCAAGTCCTACAAGGTTTTCGATTTCCTCTCCACCCTTTTTTCTCTGATGTTAGTCTCTATTTTAATATTCCACTCAATCAGTTTGTCTCTCAATCCTTTTCTATCCTTATGGGTTTTGTCGGGGTATCTAAACTGTTAGATTTTCCCTTGTCTCCTCGTCTTTTTCATCACTTCTTTATTCCTCGTCGAGTGGATGTTGGTGTTTTCAAATTCCAATCTCGTCCCAAGGCCATTTTGTTCAACCGAATTCCTCCTCAAGGGGAATGGTATCACAAATTTTTCTATATGCGTCTCCCTTCTCCTCCTCCGTTTCTCATTCAATGGATATATGACCTACCTCCGCTTCCTAGCACCCATAATCTTCTTAACGATCCCTCTGTTGCTTTTGCCTTACCTAAACTAAGAGGAGCAAAATTCAACTTGCCCCATCTAATTGTGGAGGGTTTGATGTTTCCTTTCGGGGTAAGCAATATCGACACCCCTTTGGATGGATCTTTCGGTATGTATAAACATTTCATTCCGTATTTACTAATTAGTATATCTCTTTTATAATGGTATTTAATTCCTGTGTTTCAGCTGATGTTCTTCTTCCAGCCTTTATGTACAAGAATCCTGCTATGACTAAGTCCTTTGTCAATAATCTTGGAGAAGAATGGTTGCGAGCTCGCCGGGCTAATCCTAATTCCTCCACCCTGGGTTTGCTATCTGGAGAAGAACAACGAGCAGAGGCTGTCGCGGCCATGGAAGAGGAAGAAGAAGAGCCTTTCATTGCCTTAGTCAAAAAGCCAAAGCTTACTGAGGATGCCCCCTTTAGCGATTTCTTTGGTACTTTTGTGCAAACTCCTCTTGTCCCGGCACCCATTTCTCTTGAGAGAGGTAAGGCACCAATAACTCCTACCCACATTATCTCTAATCCTTCTCTTAGGATGATGAGACCTGGTCTACTTATCCCCTCTTCTTGTGCTATTATTTCAGCTGCTTCTGCTTCTGCTTCTGCTTTTGAGATGGTCATTATCCCTTCTGTGTCTTCTGCACCTCTTACATTGGCCTTGCCTCCTTTGGCTTCCAGGCCCTGGGTAAAACGGACACCTTGCCAAAGATCTTCTCCAAGTGCCAGTCCCTCAGCTATTCGTGTTTCCATAACTGAATCAGCCTCTCCTCCATTGCCACCTTCTATTCCATCTAATTCTTCTTCTGCTTCTTTTGTTTCTACTATTTCTTTTCCTTCCATTGCATCTTCTTCTTCTCTACCTCCTTCTTCCTCCATTCCCCGACCTTTATTTAAACAGGCTATGGGTCTGCCCTCTCAATTGGGACAATCCTCTGATCCACCTAGCTATGGTTCTTTACAACTACAAGGCCTATTAGCCGAATCTTGGTTACAAGGCCAAGAACAACTAAGAGGCCTTAGTCTTCCACATCGAGCCGACCGTCATAGTCATCAGGCAGTAGCTGTAAGTATTTCTGGTTATATGTTATCAACTTCGTATTCTTATCTTTAACTATATCATCATTTTTTTGTTTAGTCCCTTGCCTCAAGTCTGCATATCGACCAGCTACAAATGGCTAAGGACCAGGAGAACAACAAGTTAAAAACTCAACTAGAGACATTGAAGGCTACTTTACCTTCTCCTAATAACGACCAGGCTCAGTTGCAAGAGAAAGTGACTTTACAAGATCAACAACTAGGGGCATTGAGACAGGAATTAGAGGAGTTGCAACAATTACTGAAAGACAAAGAGCTTGCAAGGAGAACTCTGGAATTATAGGTGGATCGACTACATTCTGGTCTCCGACTGGAGATTGCTTTAAAGGAGAAAGCTCTCTTAGATGTTTCTCATAAAAGTCTTATTTTAGAGAAAGTAGAGAAGCTTCATAATGCCTATCTTTCTGACCAAGTTCAAGACCTAGCCTCTCATGATTTCACTATCCTACAGGAACAAGAGCAAAGGAAAGCTCAAGATGTTGAGTTGTCACTGCTCCAGAAGGAATTGGAGCAGCTTAAATCAGAAAAGAATGCTTTAAAAAATCAAAACACAAAACTGCAAGCTGATTTTCAAAGCTATAAGGAGCAAGAGAAGAGTCGATGGGAAGAGTGGCGTCTGGCTTATTTAAAGTCTTCGGCGTTTGCCCAAGAATTTGTTCGTAGGATAGTGGGTGCTTTAAATCATTCTGTATCGGGAGTTCTTTGACAGTTAAGAGAGGGTGGTTATCTACCCAAGGAACCTCCCCCTTCTTTCATAAGTCGTCGCAGGCTTAACGAAGAACTACCCGCAGATTTAAAAGGTCCTTTTAATTAATCATGTCTATGTATCGAAACAGATTGTCCATAAAAGACTTATAATGGAAAAACTGATAATGAAAAGAAGTGTAACCAAAACTTGGTAATTAAGTGATTGCGATGTATAGGAAATTTTTGATACTTACCTGTTTCTCTATTGTGCTGGTTTGAGAATACCTCTTTTGAAATGCTTCCGAGCATTAAGTATAAGTTTTATTCGAGAATTCCTTGCTCATCTCTTGAAGTTAAACCTTGTCTTGATGAATCCTTCTGCAGATAATATCTAGTGTGCTCAATATTTCAAAAGAATGAATAATCCCGAGTGATTTTAGATAAGGAACTGTATAAAACTCCTGGGTTCTGAGCTGAGTATAATACTCCAGGCGATTTTTAAATAAAGATTTCCATATGAATGGACCTCCAAATAGAAAATGAGCCATATGTATAGAATTCCCCTTGAACCTTGGCTTCTGATCCAGTGTAAAATGTCAACCGATTTTGTGAATAAATCTATATAACTTTGTATTTACCATGCCAATATAATCCCGGTTGATTAGGCTTTGAAGTCTTCGATTCCTCCCATGAAGACCCGTCCGAGTTACTTCATGAGATTTCCCGATCTACTATGTTCTGTGATGGTTTAAAGTCTCCGGTTCCTCCCATGAAGACCCGTCCGAGTTACTTCATGAGATTTCCCGCTCGACTATGTTCTGTGATGGTTTAAAGTCTCTGGTTCCTCCCATGAAGACCCGTCCGAGTTACTTCATGAGTTTTCCCAATCGACTATGTTCTGTGATGGTTTAAAGTCTCAGTTCCTCCCATGAAGACCCGTCCGAGTTACTTCATGAGATTTCCCGATCGACTATGTTCTGCGATAGTTTAGTCTCCGGTTCCTCCCATGAAGACCCGTCCGAGTTACTTCATGAGTTTTCCCGATCGACTATGTTCTGTGATAGTTTAGAGTCTTCGGTTCCTCCCATGAAGACCCGTCCGAGTTACTTCATGAGATTTCCCGATCAACTATGTTCTGTGATAGTTTAAAGTCTCCGGTTCCTCCCATGAAGACCCATCCGAGTTACTTCATGAGATTTCCCGATCGACTATGTTCTGTGATAGTTTAGAGTCTCTGGTTCCTCCCATGAAGACCCGTCCGAGTTACTTCATGAGATTTCTCGATCGACTATGTTCTGCGATAGTTTAGAGTCTCCGGTTCCTCCCATGAAGACCCGTCCGAGTTACTTCATGAGATTTCTCGATCGACTATGTTCTGCGATAGTTTAGATTCTCCGGTTCCTCCCATGAAGACCCGTCCGAGTTACTTCATGAGATTTCTCGATCGACTATGTTCTGCGATAGTTTAGATTCTCCGGTTCCTCCCATGAAGACCCGTCCAAGTTACTTCATGAGATTTCCCGATCGACTATGTTCTGCGATAGTTTCGAGTCTCCGGTTCCTCCCATGAAGACCCGTCCAAGTTACTTCTTGAGATTTCCCGATCGACTATTTTCTGTGATAGTTTAGAGTCTCCGGTTCCTCCCATGAAGACCCGTCCGAGTTACTTCATGAGATTTTCCGATCGACTATGTTCTGCGATAGTTTAGAGTCTCCGGTTCCTCCCATGAAGACCCGTTCGAGTTACTTCATGAGATTTCCTGATCGACTATGTTTGGCGATAGTTTAGAGTCTCCGGTTCCTCCCATGAAGACCCGTCCGAGTTACTTCATGAGATTTCCCGATCGACTGTGTTCTGCGATAGTTCAGAGTCTCCGGTTCCTCCCATGAAGACTCATCCGAGTTACTTCATGAGATTTCCCGATCGACTATGTTCTGCGATAGTTTAGAGTCTCCGGTTCCTCCCATGAAGACCTGTCCGAGTTACTTCATGAGATTTCCCGATCGACTATGTTCTGCGATAGTTTAGAGTCTCCGGTTCCTCCCATGAAGACCCGTCCGAGTTACTTAATGAGATTTCCTTATCGACTATGTTCTGCGATAGTTTAGAGTCTCCGATTCCTTCCATGAAGACCCATCCGAGTTACTTCATGAGATTTCCCGATCGACTATGTTCTGCGATAGTTTAGAGTCTCCGGTTCCTCCCATGAAGACCCGTCCGAGTTACTTCATGAGATTTCCCGATCGACTATGTTCTGTGATAGTTTAGAGTCTCTGGTTCCTCCCATGAAGACCCGTCCAAGTTACTTCATGAGATTTCCCGATTGACTACATTATTATACCAATTTATGATGTTTGTACTGACCTTTTTCTGGATTTTTCTTAGGAGAGCTGAATAGGTCTTTAAGATTTCCCACTGTTGATTGCTCGAAAAGAGATTATAAAAGTTCTGCAAATACTTATCAATCTGTATGCACCACATTTATTTTTGTGGCGATATTTGCCTTGCATTGCATTTATTGAAAGAACTATAGTACATGAACTGTAAGAATACTTGTCTTCTTTTTTTCGGGAACTTACTTCAGATAATTATGATTTGTTTCTTCTGACATATTCTTAAATAGCATGGTCTTGTTAAGTCCGGTAAGGTTGTAAATGATTGGCACTCCAGGGACGTTCCAAAATTTTTCCTTCAGTATCTTGAAGATAATACGAGCCTGATGCGAGCTTTTCCACCATTTTGTAGGGTCCTCCCCATTGTGTAGCCAACTTACTGACATCCTCGACAGGTTTGATACGCTTCCATACTAAATCTCCTACTTGGAAATGTAACAACCACCCTTCTTACTGCTACTCTCTAAGGGTGACCGTTACCTAACTACTACTCTACTCACTAGTGTCACTTATGCTATTATTAGAGACACTTAGATTTATCACGGCCCTAGAGGAATTCCTACCAAAAAATTTCGACAGAATCTCCCCTGTACCGGTGACTAAATCAACAATACAAACACTATATACACAGCCACAGGCGGCTGGAACATATTTTTCCACACCCACGCAGTAATAATAACACAGTAAGTAAAAGAAAACTATTCTAGCAATAGTAAACAAATATCTAACTCCAACAATAGGATATATCAAGCTACAAGTACGAAATAAACTCAATTACAATCCCAACTTCATAATAGTATTTAAACTAAAAGAACTCTAAATAGGAAAGTCTTGATAATTCCTTAACAAACTCTTGATCTCCCCATAGTCCAGCCATCATACACCTTCATCACCACCACCTTGTCGCCTTCCTTTCATACTTTAGCTTTTCCTTTATCTGCAGTAGGAGGAAAAAGAAATCTATATGCGAAACGCATAGTAAGTACTAAACTATCTCACAAAAACTCGAAGTGCATAAAAATTCAAACGATACGGAAACTGAAATGCTAAAAGAAAAGCTACATGTACTCATCTATTAGCAAAGCACTAAAATAATCTGCAAACTCATGATATAAGACTAAATCTGCATACTCATGATGTATGAATAAATCTGCATGCTAGAAATAAAGCTAATCATGCTCAATAAACTCATAAGGAAAGTAAATGAAAACTAATACTATAAGCTTAGCATTATAAGAGCTAAACTTTACTGGTTCTAAACATAGGTGATACCTATTTCATTTACTTATAGCCTTATACTAGAAATTAGTATTTAACTTTCTTCTTTTCTTTCTTTCTTTCTTTCTTTCTTTCTTTCTTTCTTGGGCTCAGGCTTAGTACCATCTTATACGCGCTCTCTAATAGTGACTGAGATAGCGAGCCTCCAGTCCTATGAGGATAAAGACCTCGGTCTTACCAGGGCCAAGACCTCGGAATGGTTCACCTGGATTTGTTTAACGGCAACCTCAGAAGTCGGGTACTAGCCTCTTACTTTAATTTACTTGTTATCTTTTCTAACTAGACCTTGGTCTTTTTCTTACTTGTAGTTACCCATAATCCTCAAAAGGTTTAATAGGTCACACAATTATTTCACTAAAATACATGGCTATTCATCTTATTAAAATAGCAAAAAACAACTAACTATATGCTTCAGATTAAAGAGCTACTAAAAGCTATCTAACACATATATATATGCATATGTATCAAAACAGGAAATTAGAAACTGAATTATAATTCGATACTGCTCATGCTATTCGAATACTGTAAGTGTGTCCAACAAGTAGAGAATTGCAACTAACTGAGCATGCTATAAAAATAAAACAAGCAAATCAAACTACAAGATAAGCTTAATAGCTGTTCATGTTCAAGAAATTCAAGAAACTAACACTACATACTTTAAATGAAGGCTGTTCTTGCCTTTCTAAGTAGCAGGGAAAATGCTAAACTCATTCTAACTAAATAAAGGGCTGTTCTTGCTCTTTGAATTGCAAGGAAAATACTAAACTCATTCTAACTAAATAAAAGGGATGTTCTTGGATAAGGAGCTACTCATGCTTATTTAAGAAACTTTCCTACATAAAGCAAAGCTGTGAAATTCGGCAACTGACTTGCATGTTGAATACAAAGGAAACTAAGCAATTAAAATGCAAAGAAACCAACCAACCCTTCAAGCTATACAATTCCCAACCTTCACAGGACTATAGAACCAAATAAAATCATTAACATAATTGGAAATGTGCACCCTTCATGGAACCCGAAACTTAGGAAAGGTCACTGCTGCTATCAAGCATCTACACATGATATACCAAAGCATGCATCAGTAAATCTACCCATGTTGAATTATTTCCAATTAAGCAAAGTGTAAGAAAAGGTTGCTTCTACTGACAGTAAGGGTGAATCCTGCACATGCTCACATAGCAACAAATCACAACGGCTCATGTTTATGAAATAACCAAGCAAACTACATTTGCAATGCGATTAGAAACAAAACTAAATCATAAACGAATCGGCGCTTGCTTAAAGAAGCTAGACTAAGTTTGCACTTGCAAATAGGAAAGGACATAACCCGGTTCTGCACTTGCTAACAGGAAGGGCAACTAATTTAAATCCAGCAATACAAATAGCGTGAGCAACCTCTAATTTCTCTAGCAATTAAAGGAAAGACTCCTATTAAACTCTTAATAAATTCTTAGTAAGAACCCAATCAAATCCTCTAGCAAGGAAAGAAAACTCTAGCATATGTTTCTACTCGGCACTGTGAAGTCCGAAAGCAAGGAAAGAAACCCTAGCATGTATTTCTACTCGACACTGTGAAATCCGGAAGCAAGGAAGAAACCCTAGCATGTAATTCTACTCGGCACAGCAAAATCTGCAATCAAGGAAATCAAATCGAAGCTCGGAGCAACTCCTACCACAGGTGAGTAGTACTTACAATGCTTTCTTGGACTTACAACCGAAGGGGAAAAACTCTAGGTCTTCGGTTAGCTCGGATCTTCAACCTCCCTTGCGCCCACAAACCCTCCTCGACGAGGGAAGCACGGATCCGCAAGGTTCGCCGGAGAGAAACCTTCACCGGCCGTCGGAGGGAGGAAACTAGGGCTTAGGTTCCTTCGTTCGGCAGAAATTATGCACGCACGAAGAGGAAGAAGAGAATTAGGGTTCAGGGAAAGAAATTAACCCTTTATAACCTAGGTTTTATTTCTGATCCTTACTATAACTTAAATACATCTCGCTTCATACTTGATTAACAAAACATGCGTAGCCCAGTTGGTTGGTTGTGTTCGGTTAAGTCCGGTTCGGCCGGAGGTCTTGGGTTCGAGTCTCAACTTCAACATTTTTTTGGTCAAAACTTCTTTCTTTTCGTAAACTTACTAAATGACCTCCAAAAATTACGTAAAAATACTCTAAAAATTCCTAAAAATCTCTAGAATATTTTAAAAGTATTTCTAAATGTTTTTGAAGATATTTAGAACTCAAAATAGAGAAAATTGGGTCGTTACAATCCCCCATACATTATAAAAAGTTCATCCTCGAACTTAGAATAGCTCTGGATATTTCTGTCTCATACTGTCCTCCCGCTACCAAGTGACTTCCTCGTGCTTCTGGTTCTGCCAGATGACCTTCACTAGTGGTACTTCTTTATTTCTTAGTCTCTTGACTGCTCTGTCCACTATCTGTGTAGGTCTGCTCTCGTAGCTAAGATCCTCTTGGATCTGCACTGTCTGAGGCACAATCACTTGGCTAGGGTCATGGAGACACTTCTTTAGCATGGAGACATGAAATACATTATGTATTGCTGACATGTCTTGTGGTAAGTCCAGCTTGTAAGCTACTTTCCCAATCCTCTCTAGGATCAGATAAGGTCCTACATAACGAGGACTTAATTTGCCCTTCTTGTCAAATCTCATCACTCCCTTCATAGGAGCAACCTTGAAAAAAACTGAATCCCCTACTTGGAATTCGAGTGGCTTACGGCGGTGTCAGCATAACTCTTCTGTCTACTCTAGGCAGTCTCAATCCTCTGTTTGATCTTCTGGATAGTCTGAGTAGTCTTATCTATCATCTCTGTCTGAATGCCCAGCTCCACTTCCATTTCTTTTCTTTCACCTGCTTCTTGCCAGCAAATAGGTGATCTGCACTTCTGCCATACAACGCTTCATATGGTGCCATCTTGATAGTGGCTTGATAGCTGTTGTTGTAGGCAAATTCAGCTAAGCACAGATATTTGCACCAACTTCCCTTGAAATCCAGTGTACAAGCCCTGAGCATATCTTCTAAGATCTGATTTACTCGCTCTGACTGTCCATCAGTCTGAGGATGGAAGGCTGTGCTGAACTTGAGTTTGGTGCCTAGTGCAGTCTGAACACACTCCCAAAAGTGTGAGGTGAAGCGCCCATCTCTATCAGAAATGATAGATTTAGGAACTCCATGAAGTCTGATCACCTCCTTAACGTATAGTTGTGCCAACTACTCTATGGAGTGGGACACCTTGATGGCTAGGAAATGGGCAGACTTAGTCAATCTGTCCACTACTACCCATATTGCGTCATATCCATTTGTAGTTCTTGGAAGACCTGTTATGAAGTCCATGGATATGTCTTCCTACTTCCACTCTGGTATTGGGAGAGGTTGTAACATTCCTCCTGGTCTCTGGTGTTCTGCTTTGACTCTCTGGCACGTCAGGCAGGTACTGACATATTTGGCGACGTCTCTTTTGAGTTCGGACCACCAGAACCTTTGTTTCACGTCTTGGTACATCTTGGTAGAACCAGGATGCATGGAGTAGGGTGTACTATGAGCTTCCTCTAAAATTTTCTTTCTTAGCTCTTCATCATTGGGAACACAAAGGCGGCTCCCCTGATAAAGAATCCTGCTGTCCGTTACTCGAAACTCTGCTTTATCTTCTTTCTGTATCCCTTTCTTGATCTTCTAGATGTCTGGATCTTCACTTTACTTTCTCTGTATATCCTCAAGCAAGGTAGACTCTAAAGTCAATGCAGAGAGTTGCCCTTCAATAACTTCAAGTCTGAAATCTGACAACTCCTTCTGCAGTGGCAGGGCTAATGATGATAAAGACATCAGGGATGCACTGGATTTTCTGCTTAGTGCATTTGCCACTTTGTTAGCTTTGCCTGGGTGGTAGAGGATTTCACAGTCATAGTCTTTGACCAACTCTAGCCACCTACGCTGTCTCATGTTTAAGTCTTTCTGGGTGAAGAAATACTTCAAGCTCTTGATGATCTGTGAAGATTCTACACTGGACTCCATACAAGTAATGTCGCCAGAGTTTTAGTGCAAAGACCACAGCTGCCAGCTCAAGATCATGAGTGGGGTAATTCTTCTCATAATCTTTGAGTTGTCTGGAAGCATAAGCTATCACTTTTCCTTCTTACATGAGAACAACTTCTAGACCCATCTTGGAGGCATCACTGTAGATGTCAAAACTCTTGTCACTAGCTGGAACAGTCAGAATGGGAGCACTGGTCAGTCTCCTCTTCACCTCTCGGGAACTCTGCTCACATTTGTCTGACCACTCAAACTTCTTGTTCTTTCTGGTCAGGGCTGTCAGTGGAGAGGCTATCCTGGAAAAGTCCTCCACAAATTTTCTGTAGTACCCAACTAAAACAAGGAAACTTCTGATCTCCCTCGCGTTCTTGGGTCTATGCCATTTGTTGACCGCCTCTATTTTGGCTGGATCTACTTGAATACCTTCTTTAGAAATTATGTGACCTAGAAACGCCACCTGCTCTAACCAGAACTCGCACTTTGAGAATTTAACATACAGCTGCTTTTGCTGAAGGGTCTGCAATACTATTCTCAAGTGCGTGTCATGCTCCTCTGGGGTTCTTGAATAGACTAGAATGTCGTCGATGATTACGATGACAAATTTGTCAAGGTATTCTCTGAACACTCTGTTTATTAAGTCCGTGAAGACTGTAGGTGCATTAGTCACTCCAAAAGGCATGACTACAAATTTGTAGTATCCAGATCTGGTCCTGTAAACTGTTCTGGGTGTATCACTTTCTGTCACTTCCAACTAATGATACCCAGAGCGCAGGTCTATTTTAGAGAACACTATTTCCCTTTTTAGCTGATCATATAGATCATCTATTCTGGAATAAGGGTACTTGTCCTTAACTGCTACTTTGCTCAGCGCTCTAAAATCTATGGACATTAGCATGGATCCGTCTTTCTTCTTAACAAACAACTCTGGAGCTTCCTGGGGTGAATGACTAGGGCGGATGAAACCCTTGTCAAGTAGCTCCTGAAATTGTTCTTGTAACTCTTTTAGCTTTGCTAGAGAAATGCGGTATAGAGCTTTTGAAATTGGCTCCACTTCTCTGTTGGGAGGTAGTCCAGGTAGCTCTTCTGGAAATACCTCTGGATACTCGCAGACTATCCAAACTTTCTCCTGCTTGGGTCTTTCTTATTCTTCTATTTACTTGACTGGGATTTCTGGCTCCCCACTGTCTTGCCTTCTATCTGCACTGGCTTGTGCTGCGCTCGTTGTGCTTTGATGTCGTTCAGGTAGTGCTCAGCAACTAATGCCCTACTGATCAGCTCTTCACCAGTCTGGGGCCGATGAGCTCCACTACTCACATTCAGTGCTATCTGTGGTCTCAGCATTCTGAGCATCAGTCTGACTCGCTCCTTCTCTGTACTTACCAGCTCTGGCAAAGGTGAGCTAGCCTGTTGAACTTCTTGCCTGCTTCTTCCACTGATAGGTCACCCTGTTTGAACTCTATAAACTCTTCATAATGTTTATTGGTGATCCGTTGACGGAAGAATTCTTCGTAAAACTCTATCTCGAAGTCAACCCAGCTCATCTGGTTGACTGCTCTCTTACTCTTAACTCGCTCCCACCACATACAAGCATCTCCAAATAGGCAGAAAGAGGCACACTTAACCTTCTCGACTTCTGGCCCGTCAAGAAGATCCATTGTGCTCTCAAGTGTCTTGAACCAAGCCTGGGCATCCTAGGGCTCAATCGTGCCTGAGAAGTTTTCTGGCTTCAGCTTTAGCCACTGTATTAGGTATGCTTCTTGTCTTCTAGATGCTGTGGCGACTTCCAGGGCAGCTGATGGGACTTCAGTCACCACTGGGGTCTCCACATTGATGGTTGGGGGAGTGGGAGGAGCTGGCTTCTAATTGGTCATCAAGTTGACAATCACTTGTTGCTGCTCTACTACTTGTCTCTGGAGTTGGGCAACAACTTCAGAGAGATTGGGCTCAGTTGATCTAAACTCTTCGTTCTCTTGATCTTGGTTCTCAGTACGAACGGTACGGGGATGTCCTCTTCTAGACATCTAGTTGTACAGAGAAAAAGACTTGGTATCTTCTCTACCCTTTCTAAACATACATATTTGTACAGGAATAAAGAAAACAGCAAAAACTCTTATATGACTTAAGCACTTATAAGCAATTACTTTATACTGCAAATAGTAATAAAGGAAAGCAATAAAGAAAGAAATTAAATACTTTCTTACTTGAAGACGGCAAGGATAATGCTGATGTGTGTGTAATGCTGGAGAATGAGACCTGCTCTGATACCAACTGTAACAACCACCCTTCTTACTACAACTCTCTAAGGGTGACCGTTACCTAACTACTACTCTACTCACTAGTGTCACTTATGCTATTATTAGCGAGACTTAGATTTATCACGGCCATAGAGGAATTCCTACTGAAAAATTTCGGCAGAGTCTCCCCTGTACCGGTGACCAAATCAACAATGCAAACACTATATACACATCCACAGGCGACTGGAACATATTTTTCCACACCCACGCAGTAATAATAACATAGTAAGTAAAAGAAAATTATTCTAGCAATAGTAAACAAATATCTAACTCCAACAATAGGATATATCAAACTACAAGTACGGAATAAACTCAATTACAATCCCAACTTCATAATAGTATTTAAACTAAAAGAACTCTAAATAGGAATGTCTTGATAATTCCTTAACAAACTCTTGATCTTCCCATAGTCCAGCCATCACACACCTTCATCACCACCACCTTGTCGCCTTCCTTTCATACTTTAGCTTTTCCTTTATCTGCAGTAGGAGGAAAAAGAAATCTATAAGCGAAACGCTTAGTAAGTACTAAAGTATCTCATAAAAACTCGAAGTGCATAAAAATGCAAACGATACTGAAACTGAAATGCTAAAAGAAAAGTTACATGTACTCATCTATTAGCAAAGCACTAAAATAATCTGCATACTCATGATATAAGACTAAATCTGCATACTCATGATGTATGAATAAATATGCATGCTAGAAATAAAGCTAATCATGCTCAATAAACTCATAAGGAAAGTAAATGAAAACTAATACTGTAAGCTTAGCATTATAAGAGCTAAACTTTACTGGTTCTAAACATAGGTGATACCTGTTTCATTTACTTATAGCCTATACTTGAAATTAGTATTTAAGTTTCTTCTTTTCTTTCTTTCTTTCTTTCTTTCTTGGGCTCAGGCTTAGTACCATCTTATACGCGCTCTCTAATAGTGACTGAGGTAGAGAGCCTCCAGTTCTATGAGGATAAAGACCTCGGTCTTACCAGGGCCAAGACCTCAGAATTGGTCACCTGGATTTGTTTAACGACAACCTCAGAAGTCGGGTACTAGCCTCTTACTTTAATTTACTTGTTATCTTTTCTAACTAGACCTTGGTCTTTTTCTTACTTGTAGTTACCCATAATCCTCAAAAGGTTTAATAGGTCACACAATTATTTCACTAAAATACATGACTATTCATCTTATTAAAATAGCAAAAAATAACTAACTATATGCTTCAGATTAAAGAGCTACTAAAAGCTATCTAACACATATATATATGCATATGTATCAAAACAGGAAACTAGAAACTGAATTATAATTCGATACTGCTCATGCTATTCGAATACTGCAAGTGTATCCAACAAGTAGAGAATTGCAACTAACTGAGCATGCTATAAAAATAAAGCAAGCAAATCAAACTACAAGATAAGCTTAATAGCTGTTCATGTTCAAGAAATTCAAGAAACTAATACTACATACTTTAAATGAAGGCTGTTCTTGCCTTTCTAAGTAGCAGGGAAAATGCTAAACTCATTCTAACTAAATAAAGGGTTGTTCTTGCTCTTTGAATTGCAAGGAAAATACTAAACCCATTCTAACTAAATAAAAGGGATGTTCTTGGATAAGGAGCTACTCATGCTTATTTAAGAAACTTTCCTACTTAAAGCAAAGCTGTGAAATTCGGCAACTGACTTGCATGTTGAATACAAAGGAAACTAAGAAATTGAAATGCAAAGAAACCAACCAACCCTTCAAGCTATACAATTCCCAACCTTCACAGGACTATAGAACCAAATAAAATCATTAACATAATTGGAAATGTGCACCCTTCATGGAACCCGAAACTTAGGAAAGGTCACTGCTGCTATCAAGTATCTACACATGATATACCAAAGCATGCATCAGTAAATCTACCCATGTTGAATTATTTCCAATTAAGCAAAGTGTAAGAAAAGGTTGCTTTTACTGACAGTAAGGGTGAATCCTGCACATGCTCACATAGCAACAAATCACAACGGCTCATGTTTATGAAATAACCAAGCAAACTACATTTGCAATGCGATTAGAAACAAAATTAAATCATAAACGAATCGGCACTTGCTTAAAGAAGCTAGACTAAGTTTGCACCTGCTAATAGGAAAGGACATAACCCGGTTCTGCACTTGATAACAGGAAGGGCAACTAATTTAAATCCAGCAATACAAATAGCGTGAGCAACCTCTAATTTCTCTAGCAATTAAAGGAAAGACTCCTATTAAACTCTTAATAAATTCTTAGAAAGAACCCAATCAAATCCTCTAGCAAGGAAAGAAAACTCTAGCATATGTTTCTACTCGGCACTGTGAAGTCCGGAAGCAAGGAAAGAAACCCTAGCATGTATTTCTACTCGGCACTGTGAAATCCGGAAGCAAGGAAGAAACCCTAGCATGTAATTCTACTCGGCACAGCAAAATCCACAAGCAAGGAAATCAAATCGAAGCTCGGAGCAACTCCTACCACAGGTGAGTAGTACTTACAATGCTTTCTTGGACATACAACCGAAGGGGAAAAAATCTAGGGCTTTGGTTAGCTCGGATCTTCAACCTCCCTTGCGCCCACAAACCCTCCTCGACGAGGGAAGCACGGATCCGCAAGGTTCGCCGGAGAGAAACCTTCACCGGCCGTCGGAGGGAGGAAACTAGGGCTTAGGTTCCTTTGTTCGGCAGAAATCGTGCACGCACGAAGAGGAAGAAGAGAATTAGGGTTCGGGGAAAGAAATTAACCCTTTATAACCTAGGTTTTATTTCTGATCCTTACTATAACTTCAATACATCTCGCTTCATACTTGATTAACAAAACACGCGTAGCCCAGTTGGTTGGCTGTGTTCGGTTAAGTCCGGTTCGGCCGGAGGTCTTGGGTTCGAGTCTCAACTTTAATATTTTTTTGGTCAAAACTTCTTTCTTTTCGTAAACTTACTAAACGACCTCCAAAAATTACGTAAAAATACTCTAAAAATCTCTAGAATATTTTAAAAATATTTCTAAATGTTTTTGAAGATATTTAGAACTCGAAATAGGGAAAATTGGGTCGTTACAAGAAAAATATGGGGATGACCCTTTTGTTGTAATTTTGTCTCATTCGTTGTCGGTATGATACGAGACAAGCAGCAGCAGCTTTATTTCTAATTTCCTCTATCAAATCCAGCTCCATGAGTCGTCGACTGTCATTGTCTGCATCATATAATTGTCTTCTATCATATTCTATTCCCACCTCAATGGGAATTATTGTTTCTCCCCCATAGACTAATTGAAAGGGCGTGATTCCTGTAGCTTCTTGAGGTGTAGTACGATATGCCCAAAGAACACTGGGTAATTCATCTACCCAGCTACCTCCAACATGATCTAGTTTGGTTTTTAAACCCCTTATAATTTCTCTATTGGTTACTTCCGCTTGACCATTACTTTGCGAATAAGCCACAGAGGTAAAGGCTTGAGTAATACCATAACTTTTGCACTAAGCTAAAATTCTATCTCCTTGAAATTGCCTTCCATTATTAGAGACTAATTTATGAGGAATGCCAAATTTGCATATGATATTTTTCTACAGAAATTTAATAACTGCATCTTCAGTAATCCGGGCAAGTGGTTCTGCTTTTACCCATTTGGAAAAATAATCCACTGCTACCAATAAAAGCCTTCTTTGTGCAGCCGCCATAGGAAATGGGCCTACTATGTCCATGCCCCATTGATCGAAGGGACATGAGACTATAGAGGTTTTCAACAACTGTGTGGGATGATGCGAAATATTTTGATGTTTTTGGCAAGACATACAAGTTCTTACCAACTTGTTGGCATCTTCGTGTAAAGTAGGCCAGAAATACCCTGCTAATAAGATTTTACGGGCCAAGGATCTCCCTCCTATATGACTACCACATGAATCTTGATGCACTTCCTGTAGAATAAATTATATATCTTCCGTGCTGATACACTTGAGCAAAGGTCTAGAAAATGCTCTTTTATATAATTGTTCTCCTACCATAGTGTACTGAGCAGTTCTCTTCTTAAATACCCTTGCTTGTTCTATATTACTCAGAAGAGTACCTTGCTGTAGATACAATATGATTTGAGCTCTCCAGTCACCTTGAATTTCTACGTCAGCTTGTCTTTCGATACATGATATTATCAGAGTTTGTTCTACTAGCTGATCTAGACTCCATGGCACTATAGCGGAGGCCAGCTTGGCCAATTCATCTGCTACCTGATTCTCAGCTCGAGGAACTTTTTGTATATTTACTTCTTGAAACTAGGACTTCAACTTATCGAATGCTTCAGCATATAGCTTGAGCCTGTCATTATTAATTTCAAAATTACCTGATAGTTGTTGGGCTGCTAATTGAGAATCAGAATAAATGAGTACTCGAGCTGCCCCTATATGTCGAGCGGCTTGCAATCCATCTATCAAAGCTTCATATTCTGCTTCATTGTTAGTAGCTCTGTAATTCAATCTGATAGAGAGTTGAAGTCTGTCTTCTCTTGGAGATATAAGAAGAATACCAATTCCGCTGCCCTGTCTAGTTGAGGAGCCATCTACATAAACTTTCCAGATGTTTTCTTCCTCAGGGCCTTGAACTTCTATAATGAAATCTGCTAGAGCTTGTGCCTTGATGGCTGAGCGGGGTTGATATTGTATGTCATATTCACCAAGTTCAGTGGTCCATTTGATCAGCCGACCTAATGCCTCTGGGTTGAGTATCACCCATCCGAGAGTACTGTTGGTTAATACAATAATTTCATGTGCTAAGAAATATGGGCGCAACCTCCGAGCGGTCAATACTAGTGCATAAGCCAATTTCTCTAGTGTAGTATATCTACACTCATCTCCTTTTAATAAATGGCTAGAAAAATATACAGGTTGTTGTTCTTTTCCTTCTTGTCTAACTAATACAAAGCCCATGGTGTTTTCATTAGCCGACAAATAGACCCAAAGAGTCTCTCCTACTATAGGCTTAGCTAATACAGGGAGAGTAGACAAATAATCTTTTAACTCTTGGAAAGCCTTATCACATTCCTCATTCCACTGAAATTTATTGGCCTTTCTGAGTATTTTAAAGAAATGGAAGCTATGATCGGCCGACCTGGAAATGAACCTAGACAAGGCTGTAATCCGGTCGGTCAGTCTTTGAGCTTCTCTCATGTTGCGCGGCGGCTCCATGTTCTGAAGTACCTTGACTTTGATCGGGTTGGCTTCTATTCCCCGTTCAGACACCATATACCCCAGAAATTTTCCCCCTTTCACTCCGAATAAACATTTGCCCGGATTTAACTTGAGCCCGTATTGTCTTAATGTCTTGCAGGTTTCCTCTACATCCCTGCACAGATCAATAGCTTGAAGCGATTTAATTAAGATATCATCAACATATACTTCCATATTTCTCCCTATCTGCTTCTGGAAAATCTTATTCATAAGCCTTTGATAAGTTGCTCCTGCATTTTTTAATCCAAAGGGCATAACATTATAACAATAAGTACCTTCAGATGTTATGAAACTAACCTTTTCTTGATCTTCTTTAGCTAAGAGAACCTGATGATAGCCTTGATGAGCGTCTAGCATAGAAATGTACTCACATCCAGCAGTGGAGTCTACCAGTTGATCGATCTTGGGTAATGGATAATAATCTTTTGGGCAAGCCTTGTTGAGATCTCAGAAATCAATGCACACTCGCCATTTGTTTCCTGGCTTAGAGACTAACACCACATTAGCTAACCAGCTAGGAAATTGTACTTCCCTGATGTAACCAACCTCTATAAGTTTAGTTATCTCTTCTTTGATGATTTGGTTCTGTTCCTCACTAAAATTCCTCTTTCTCTGTATGACTGGGCGGGCATCTGGGAAGACATGTAAGGAATGTTCCATGACTGTAGGAGAAACGTCCGAGACTTCTTTAGGCGTCCAGGCAAATACATCATTATTCTTCTTTAGGCATTGTATCAATTCGGCTTTCAGAGTGGGATCAAGGTCAGCCGCAATATACGTAGTAGCTTCAGGCCGACCGGTCTGGATCTGAACTTCTTCCTTTTCTTCATAAACCAGAACAGGCTGCCTCTCCTGAATGGCATTAACTTCCATTCTTTGAATCTTTCGGACAGTGCTAGCTTCGGCCCGAACTATTTCTACATAACATTTTCGGGTTGTCTTCTGATCACCTCGCACCTCCCCAACTTGGTCATCAACGGGAAATTTAATTTTCTGACAAAAAGTAGAAACGACCGCCCTAAACTCGTTCAAGGCAGGTCGACCCAGTATCACATTATAAGAGGATGGGGCGTCTACCACCATGAAATAAGATCTCCTTGTTCTCATCAGAGGATCCTCTCCTAGAGATATGGCCAACTTTATTTGTCCCAGCGGTTGCACTTCATTGCCCGTGAATCCATACAGGGGAGTGACCATCGGTTGAAGTTCACTCGGGTCAATCTGTAGTTGATCGAAAGCCTTCTTGAATATAATATTGGCAGAACTGCCCATGTCTATGAAGGTACGAGAAATAGCGTAGTTGGCTATCACTGCTTTAATGATCAGGGCATCATCATGAGGTATTTCTACCCCCTCGAGATCTCTAGGTCCAAAACTTATTTCGGGACCGGCTGCTCGCTCCATGCTACACCCTACAGCATGAATTTCTAGTCTTCGGGCATGTGCTTTCCTAGCCCTATTAGAATCCCCATAAGTGGGCCCGCCTGCAATCATATTAATATTGCCCCGAACTGCATTACTCCTGTTTTTTTCTTATCGAGTTGTCATGGCTTCAGAAGGAGCTTTTTCTGATACTTGACTTGTACCGGCCGGGGTGGACAATGCATCTTGCCGAGGTTCGACCGGGCGATATTCCAACTTGAGCGGACTTTGCTGTCTAGGGTACTGCTGCCGATAATAATTTTGCCTCTAATAACGCTCCCTATTAGCTCGCTTATTTCTTAAAACAAAACAGTCTTCAGTATGATGACTGCTAGTTTTATAATAAGTGCACCATCTCCTTGGTGCCTCTGGCTGTATCTCCACATGTTGTACAGCCTATGGACGATATTCTGGTTGACGGTGAGGTGGATGAGTTGCTCTAGGCCCTCTTGGTGGAGGAACAGGGGCTGGAGCTTTCTCCTTAACCTGGATAGGAGAAGAGATAACACCCTCCTTCCTACAGGCAGCTTGAACTTCTTCCACATGAATGAATTCGGTAGCACGCTTAATCAAGGAATCAAAATTAACAGGAGGATTTCTCACTAAATCTTTAAAGAAATCATTATCATTTAAACCCTAAGAGAAAGTGCTTACTAATATTTCAGTGGTAGCATTAGGTACATCAATAGCTACCTGATTGAACCTTTTGATGTAAGCTCGGATGGACTCTTTGGATGCTTGTTTAATTGAAAATAGACTCCAAGGAGTCTTATGATACCTCTTGTTGTTAGAAAAATGGTGTAGAAAAACTTTCTTGAAGTCTTTGAATTTTCGAATAGACTTCTCTGGCAGTCTTTTAAACCAGCGTTGTGCGGCTCCTCCGAGGGTAGTAAGAAACATCCGACATTTCACCCCATTAGAAAATTATTGTAATAATGATACAATCTCAAATTTCAATAGATGATCTTCTGGATCTGTTGTTCCAGTGTACTCGCCGATTTGAAGATTTTGATACCGCTTAGGAAGCGGATCATCCAATACACTCTGAGAGAATGGAGAGATGACTTTTTCTGGCGAGCTATCACTAGTTATCATTTTGATCTTACGCTTTTCTCTATCAGGTGCTTCGCTAGAGGATTCCTGAAACACGGGCCTCCGACCCCCCTGCTCCATGGGAGTGCGAAGAAAGGCTCGTGGACGTCTTGTCGGAGAAACAGCAACTGGGGGAAAATACGCATGTTCCTCCTCTTCCAGCTCTTTTCCTTTCCGATGCTCAATAGTTGAAATCGCTGGATTATGAGCTGTTGGTAGAGTAGCCCCAGTGTGAGCCTGAAGTTGTTGTTGTTGTTGTTGTAAGGCTTTCTGTACGTGAGAATTGATGAGGAAATCCAGATCCTCACGACTAATAGTGAGTAGGTTTGATTTTCCGGCCTCTTCCATCTTGTAGTCTCAGATTCAGGTGAAGTTCCCACAAACGGTGCCAAATTTGATCATGTCTGAGAAGTTGGACAAGACGGAGATCCGGGAGAAAAAAACCCACCGCTGATGAAGAATAATGCTTAGAGAACGCCGATCCGAGAAACCCAAAGCGGACCCAAGAAGATGAAGACCCCAAATGTCCTCTCGAGGCAAGATACCAATGGCGATAAGGAGATCCAAACGAAGAACACCAGCTTTAGAACTCCAAAGGCTCCCTGCGCACAAGAGACCAACCGACACTACCGTCAGTGACATAAGACCGGGGTGGGAATCCCTGTCTAGGCCCTCCGACGCTCAAGTCAGTAATCTCTCTTGGTGTAGAAGAAGGAGGAAGAAGATGAACAGTAGTTGAGAAATTAGGGTTATGAATGTGCGCAATGATGTGAACTTACCCCGCCAACGGAGAGGATTCCCCTTTTTATACCACTTCATATAACCTCCGTAGTCATGAAGTGGACCCCGGTTTGTTAGTGTTTGTTATGAGATGACGTAAGCTGTGTACTTGTGGTAAATGACTTTTAAGGAATCTTCTTTGTACCCTAGATGTACTTTCTTTGTCGTCTAGTACCTGTAAAACAATCTGAAAACACATTTCCCGCCAAAATATATATAACACATGTTATACAATCATATACTATAAATATCTTCATTAATCATTTTATTGAAAATACTACTTCTCTTCTATATCACAAGTTCTCTTATGGTATTTCTATCTTTCGTACTTGTGCCTCCTGTTTTACTATATTATATATAACTTTGTTCCTTGTATTGATCTAGGCTGAGCTTAATTCAGTTTGATCAATTATTACTACTTCTCATAAGGCTTAGTGCTCGTTCGTGCTACTCTATGTTTATTATCCTAACTGGCACCAAATTATATCTTATCAAGTATGTAATTTTTATCAAGTATCTTGTCAAGGTATTATTTAGCCTGACCGATGTTTGACTCTCCTACTTAAAGGTATGTCTCAATTGATATTGGCATACCTCCTTTGAGATATATCCCGGCCGATATTAGCCTACTCCTTTGAGGTATATGCTGATCGATGTGGGTCTGCCTCCTTGGAGGCATATCCCAGCCGATATTGGTCTTTTTTCCTGAAAATATGTCTCGATCGAAATTGGCCTACCTCCTTTGAGGTATATCCCGGCCGATATTAGCCTACCTCCTTTAAGGTATATGCTGATCGATGTGGGTCTGCCTCCTTGGAGGCATATCCCGGCCGATATTGGTCTTCTTTCCTGAAAATATGTCTCGATCGATATTGGCCTACCTCCTTTGAGGTATATCCCGGCCGATATTAGCCTACCTCCTTTGAGATATATGCTGATCGATATGGGTCTGCCTCCTTGGAGGCATATCCCGGCCGATATTGGTCTTCTTTCCTGAAAATATGTCTCGATCGATATTGGTTTACCTCCTTTGAGGTATATCCCGGCCGATATTAGCCTACCTCCTTTGAGATATATGCTGATCGATATGGGTCTGCCTCCTTGGAGGCATATCTCGACCGATATTGACTTATCTTCTCCGTTTGGTTATCTCCTTTTCCTTCCTTATCGGGGACCCATGAAACCTAACCCATATCACTAGCATACATCACATGCATACATACACATCACAGTAAATAAAAGTAATAAATATGGAAATTATTTTCCAACTATTATGGAATTTTCCTGTTACTGTCCTCCATGTGCTCTAACCCTAGCTGCTGCCATCTTTAGCCACCGCCATCGGGTCGAGTTGTCGCATCCATCTTGCTTCTTATTCCGTTGCGCCTCTGGTGCTCCAAAAGTACCACGCCTCGCAAGAATCCGATCCGCGACAAAAATAGAATTTTACATATATCGATCCTATATTTCACGAGGGAATGTACATGTAATCTAGATCAAAAAATAAAATTCTAAAATCCTAGGGCTAATACAGCTCCTGCTGTATTAGTTACATACAATCATGCACACACAAAATAATGCCCTTGACATGTCCAAGGGTCCAATTACACACAACATCTATAAGTCATAATAGTTGGAGCCTGCAACCACAAAGTTAGCACATCCTACTATTATCCTGCCTAAATTATGTATGACATGTGCATAACCTAATTTGAAAACCAAACACACAGAGGCAAACCCTAGCTCTGATACCAATTGTTGGTTAGTCCTAGGAAAACCTACCGGTTCCACTGTATAAAATTTTTTGTACAAGTGTTGAACATTTCCTTAAATAACCTATTGTGTTCTTTAGAAATTAAATTAGGAATCGTAGACGGAACTTAACATCATTGATTCCAAAATTAACATATCTGTTCTTAATGGTTTAGATTTGAATCGGAAGCGGAACTTAACACTATTGATTCAAATCTGCCTAAGTTATTAATTCCATAAATATTAATTTCTAAAATTGTCTTCCAGGACTGTATGGCGAGGCACATGGCCTTCTTGGATATGGGAGCAACCACCACCGCCTAGGCAAAGCCTTTTAAGGAAAGCTAATATTTATTTCCTTAAATAACTCTAGGTTAACCAAAAAGAACAATCGAATCACAAATTCAAAAAAGAAGAAAACACAAACTCGAAAAACTCTTTCGAAAACTCTAGAATCATATGCCTCTTGTGTTTGGTATTTCCATAAATAACTATACAAAGAAAACTAGTATGATGCAGAAAATAATTACTAGTTATACCTTTCTTTGTAAGCAAAAATAACCTCTTGATCTTCTACCGTATTCCTCTTCTTATCCCGGACGTTGTGTAGGTAACGATCTACTGAGATGAGAATCCACCTAAGCCACCTTCTTCTCCAAGCATGATTCGGCCACCACAAATATTCCATGAATAGATGTGGTTCGGCCACCACCACCAAACTTCAAGGGATGCTTCCTTTCTCTCCTTCTTCAACATGCTAAAATCCGGCCATCTTCAAACTCCATGAGATTACAAGGTCCGGCCAATGAAGAAGAAAGAAAAGGAAGAAGGAAAAATAATAGGGCCAGCCACCATCAAGGAAGAAAAGAGAGGAAGAAAAATAATAGAGTCGTTCCCCATGAAGACACCTCTACCTCCTCTTTTATATTCCTTGGTCTTGGCAAATAAGGGAATTTAATTAAAAACTTCCTTAATTCTTTTATCATAAAAAATAAAATTTATTTAATTAAAAACAATTTTCTCTTCTCAATTTACAATGGCCGGCCACTTTAAAAATAAAACAAGGAGAGTTTTAATTAATTAAAACTTCCTAATTTGTCTCCGGAAATTTATAAAAATTTCTCCAATAATTTTTTCCTTCATGGTGGTTTGTAAAAAGGAAATTTTATAAATTAAAATCTTTCTTTTAAACATGTGGATAAAAAGAAAGTTATCTCTAAAAATTAAAATCTCTTTTAATCTACAAATACGGAAAGATATCAAATCTTTTCTTAATCTTTTGTAGAAATTTATAAAAGAAAATATTTAATTTTTAAACTCTCTTTTAAATTATAAACATGGTTAAAAAGGAAAGTTTTCTTAAAATTAAAATCCACCTTTTAATCTACAAATATTGAAAGATTTCAAATCTTTTCTTAATCTTTTGTAGAAAGCTATAAAAGGAAAGATTTAAATTTTAAACTCTCTTTTAAAACCATGATATCCACATAAGAAATAATTTTAATAAAAATCATTTTTAATATTCTAGTGGCCGGCCACCTAAGCTTGGGACCCAAGCTTTGGCCGGCCACCAACTTGGCTCATCCACTTGGTCTTGGCCGGCCCTAGCTTGGGTTCCAAGCTAGCTTGGCAGGCCCCATTAGGATGGGTAAGAAGGTGGGTATGTGATGGGTATAAATCTCTATATACAAGAGGCTACGATAGAGACCAAGAGGAGGAATTGGTTTTGGTCTCCCGATGAAATTAATCTTCCCGTGTTCGCCCCGAACACACAACTTAATTTCATCAATAATAATTCATACCACTAAAGAATTATTATTGAACTACCGCACCAATCCCAAATTACATTTTGGGCTCCTTCTTATTATGAGTGTGTTAGTCTCCCTGTGTTTAAGATGTCGAATGCCCACTAATTAAGTGAGTTACTGACAACTCATTTAATTAATATCTTAGTCCAAGACTAGTACCACTCAACCTTATTATCATGTCGAACTAAGTCCACCTGCAGGGTTTAACATGACAATCCTTATGAGCTCCTCTTGGGGAAATTATCAACCTAGATCACTAGGACACAGTTTCCTACTATAATCAACAACACACACTATAAGTGATATCATTTCCCAACTTATCAAGCTTATTGATTTATCAAACTAAATCTCACCCATTGATAAATTAAAGAAATAAATATCAAATATATATGCTTGTAATTATATTAGGATTAAGAGCACACAGTTCCATAATAACTGAGGTTTTTGTTCCTTTATAAAGTCAGTATGAAAGAAACGACCTCTAATGGTCCTACTCAATACACTCTAAGTGTACTAGTGTAATTATATAGTTAAGATAAACTAATACCTAATTACACTACGACCTTCCAATGGTTTGTTCCTTTCCATCTTGGTCGTGAGCTACTGTTTATAATTTATAAGGTGCTGATAACATGATCCTTTGTGTGTGACACCACACACCATGTTATCTTCAATATAAATTAATTGAACAACTACATTTATCATAAATGTAGACATTTGACCAATGTGATTCTTATTTCTAGATAAATGTTTATATCAAAAGCTAGGCTTTTAGTATACACTCTAACACCTCCACCGTCACACGGAGACCCGGACTTGGAATGCCAGCCCCGGTGAACAGCAACACAATGACGGAACCGTTGATCTACAACTCTCAACAGCATAATCCACAAAAAATCTAGAAGGAAGAACAGTGATGTACTGCAAATTGACACATTGAGATATAACTTGCTTCTGTCAGAATTGATACACTGAATTTGCTGGAGTTCTTGCTTTCAGAGCACCGTCCGCAGGAAGCCACAACACTACTCAGTGATGGAAGAAGAAGAAAATTCTGTTAGGATCGATGATCGCAGCTAGAGAGGCGGGTGTGAATAGCCGTCCCAAATTCTTTCGTTTCTTTCTACAAATCAAGGTTAGCGCAGCGGAAATGAAACCGTAGAAACGAAAAGGAAAAAGACAAACCTCAAACTCGATGGATGTAACGAGGTTTGGAGGTGATACTCCTACTCCTCGGCGTGTCCGTAAGGTGGACGAGCCCTATCAATCCGTCGGTGGATGAGTCCCCAGAGAACCGGCTAATAAATACTCCTTGTGGGTGGAGAAACCTCGCCACAATAGCTTGCAACAGCAATATGGAAATACAAAGAAGAGCAAGAACAAAATACACAATGAATGTACAAATACTCGCTTGCCTTCTCGTCGACTGAAGTCTCGGATGAAGCAACAACTTCACGGACGAATGCCAACAAGCAACTCACAGCAGCAGCTGATCAGTCGAGGAAAGCTCACCCGAAGCTTCAAGAAGGAGCTCACACGAAGCTCAGTAAGCTAAGAGCTCAGCAAAGCTCGATCACAGTCAGGAGTAGGAAGAAGAACAGAGACTCTGTAGAAGCCCTTGAACTCCTTTTATAACCTGCACTCACCTGCGAAGAAGAAGCCAAAAGACAGCAGAAGACAGAAGACCGTTGTGAGCCAACGGATAGTTCTGGACCGATCAGGACATAGCCTGATCGATCCACACTGTCCCTGATCGGTCTTGGGGACCGATCAGGCTATGTCATGATCGGTCCAGGAGGAGTCTGATCGGTCCCCAAGACCGATCAGCCTTTCTCCTTCTTCTCTTCTGTTTGCTTCCTGATCGGTCTTCAGACCGATCAGATAACCCACAGATGCATTCTGTTTGGTTACTGATCGGTCACCAGACCGATCAGCCGTATCACTGGATCGGTCCCCAGATCGATCCAGAGCTTGGTTTTTCCCAATACAAAGTCCCAAGTCTCCCACACCAACATCCCGTCAACCTTGACCTGTTGGTACATCATGCTTAGCATCCGGTCACTCCCTTGACCTGCTAAGACTCCCCACCAAGCGTCCGGTCAATCCTTTTGACCCACTTGGTCTTTCCAACACCAGATGTCCGATCACCCTTGATCCATCTGGATTTTTCCCTTGCCCGGCTTCACTCACCAGGACTTCCCAACTGCCTAGCTTCACTCACTAGGACTTTCCCTTGCCTGGCTTCACTCACCAGGACTTTCCAACTGCCTGGCTTCACTCACCAGGACTTTCCCACTGCCTGGCTTCACTCACCAGGACTTTCACCTACCTTCACTCACTAGGGTTTTCACAACTGCCTGGCTTCACTCACCAGGACTTCCCATTGCCTGGCTTCACTCACAAGGACTTTCCCACATCCGGTCCAGAGAACGAGCTACCGAGCCCTCTCTGACCACAATTCGGAGAACGAGCTATCGAGCCCTCTCCGACTTCCATCAGGTCCAGAGAACGAGCTCCCGAGCCCTCTCTGGCCATAGTCAGAGCTACCGAGCTACCGAGCTACCGAGCTCTCTCTGACTTCGTCCAGAGAACGAGCTACCGAGCCCTCTCCGACTTCATCCGATCCAGAGAACGAGCTACCGAGCCCTCTCTGACCTAGTCCGGAGAGCGAGCTACCGAGCTACCGAGCTACCGAGATACCGAGCTCTCTCTGACTTCCCATACCAAGCTTCCATACTTGGACTTCTCCCGTGCCAAGCTCCCTGCTTGGACTTCTCCGTGCCAAGTCTCCATACCTGGACTTTTCCCGTGCCAAGCTCCCTGCTTGGACTTTTCCGTGTCAGGTCAACTCACCTCGGGTCAACCAGGTCAACCTTGACCACGGGTTGCACCCACAACCTCCCAAGTTTCTGTTCTTGTCAAACATCAAGATACAACTTGAGTCTGGTCAACTCGAGTCAGGTCAATCAGGTCAACCTTGACCTAAGGTTGCACCAACAATCTCCCATCAAAATACAACTCTTCTATTTTCGTCAAACATCAAAATACAAATCGAGTCAGGTCAACTCGAGTCGGGTCAACCAGGTCAACCTTGACCTAAGGTTGCACCAACAAATTCGCCGGAAAAGAAGAAGGCAGTCAGCTTCCTGTTGGTGCGGGGAGCATCCGACGATCGAACCTGAATTTTGATAATGGAAAAGGATTCAAAGTTAAGGTTTTTGGTGATCTAACGTGCTGAATAAGTGTTTCAGGAAAGTCCTAGCTGCGGTTAGGCAAAGGGAAAATCCTAAGGGGTGGTAACCTTAGGTCCTAGGGGGCGGTAACCCTAGGTGACGGAAAATCCTAAGGGGTGGCAACCTTAGGTCCTAGGGGGCAGTAACCCTAGGTGGCGGAAAACCCTAAGGGGCGGCAACCTTAGGTCCTAGGGGGTGGTAACCCTAGGTGGAGAAAAACCCTAGGGGACGGTAACCCTAGGTCCTAGGGGGTGGTAACCCTAGGCAGAAAGTCCAGTCGGTCTGGAGGACCGGACTGGCATCAGGTAATCTCTCCTGAGGGGAGTAGGTGAGGACGCGTTCCCCGTAGAGGAAACAGTAGGCGTCGGGTCGACCTAGGGTTTCCGGTTGGAAATCCGAAATCAGACTCAGACAGTCCGAAGACTGTCGGTTATTCTTTACAATGTTTTATCAGATTCTAACGCTGTCTTGCAGGGTATTTGCTCGGACTAACCTTGTTTTGCAGGTGAAGAACCTGCTGGAAAAAGGTGGTCCGGGCGCCCGGGATGGATCCGGGCGCCCGGAGGTCTGGGCGCCCGGGACCAACTTTTATCCCCTGCGTGACTTCGCCACATGGAGCATCCTGGTTGGTTGGCCACGTCACACTCCAGGCGCCCGGAAAGGATCCAGGCGCCCTGAATGTCATATCAAAAGAGGGTCGAGGTGCAGCTTCAAAACAACGATTCAACAAGCTTTCCTTCTGCTGTGTGCTTCTCAAGAAACGACTCTAAAGTGCTGTTACAGTCGCCGACGACCTAAAGCTTATGTTATTATTTTGCTGTCGGTATTATTTCAATTCCAATTGTACTTATTTCCTTGTACTTATTCACAATATTATAGTTGTTGCCCACCGGAAGCGATCAAGGATCGCGGGCCTTCGAGTAGGAGTCGCCTTAGGCTTCGAACGAAGTAATTCCCTGTGTCTCTGTGTTTGACTTTCTTTATTCCGCTGCTTATTACTCTATTAGTTTCACGTACGATTTACGGATTTCGAAAAACGAAATAGTCACGAGCGCTATTCACCCCCCCCCCTCTAGCGCTTTCGATCCATCAATTGGTATCAGAGCGGGGTCGCTTTGAACTGGTGCAACCACCATTCAAGCATTTTTCGTGGCTTTGTCGTTTGTATAGTTTAAAAATAAAACCTTACGCCTTTCATTTTTTCCCTCCAAAACTGTTTTTGAAAAATTAATTTTCATCTTTTCACCATTGGTTGGAATTAGCGAAATATTGCGTTTTCAAAAATTTGTAGTAATATTTTTTAATATTATTTTAATAATATTTTATTATTTTTTCTCAAAATTTCTGAATTACTATTTTTTTCTCTCCCGCACTACTAATCCAAGACTAAGTCTTGGAACAAGTTTTATTGTGTTTATTTTGCAAGATTGTCTTTCTAAAAATGGCCCATCAAGAAGGCTACAACACTGCTCGCCCACCGCTCTTCTCCGGAGATGATTTCGGAGATTAGAAGGGTCGGATGGAGGCGTATCTCCAGACTCACTTTGAAGTCTGGATGATCGTCAAAACCGGGCTTTAACTGCCAACTGACAGCGCCGGCAAGCCACTACCGTACGAGAACTGGGACGCAAACCTTATCAAAAAGGTAGAAGCAAACGCAAAAGCAACGTATACACTTCAGTGTGGTTTAACGAATAAGGAGCTGAATCGCGCCGGCCCATTTTCAAGCGCTAAGGAGCTGTGGGAGAATCTGATTGAGCTGCACGAAGGTATTCTTGATACGAAAATAGGTAAGCATGTTTTAATAAATAAATTATTTGAGCTGACTAATACTATTCCGGCCGAGGAAGGTGTTGCGTTATTTGCAGGAACAAGCAAGACGAAGAAAGCACTGAAGGCAACATGGTCTGAGTCATCAGATGAATCCGGGTCCGACGAAGAAGAACCGACGAGCTTCCTCGCTCTACCAGTACAAGCAACCGTGGCGGAAACTGAGTCCGAGTATGAGTCAAAAACCGAGAGCGAATCCGAGACTGAATCTGATCAAAGCCACGAATCTGCATTCGTTTCCGAAGGACCAAAACCCACTGTAAGTTCACTACTCGCAGAATTTCAATTAGATAACTTGCATGAATTATTACCTTACTTAGTAAAAAAGTTGGCTAAATCCAACGTCCGGGTTATGTCGCTCCAAAAGGAGGTAACAGCCCTTAAGGAAGCGACTGACTCAAGCTCTTTAACTGAGTCAGTTCAAACTGGAAGTTCAACTCAAGTCCAACAACTTGAGGAAGAGAATTCCAATTTGAAAGCTCAAATTAAAGAACTCAAGGACACGTTGGAACGGTTCACCTTGGGCTCCAAGAATCTGGATCTGATTCTTGGAAAACAGCGAGCCGTTTATAACAGAACTGGACTTGGATTTAAAACTAAAACAAAATACAAATCATATTTATCGCTAGTTAATAGAAATAATAGAAAAATTGTCCAAGCATGGGTGCCAAAATCCAACTTGGTTAATCAAGTTGGAAATGGTCTCTATTGGGTCCCCAAGGATCAAGTCTATTACCTTGATAGACCATATCGAGGCTATGATCTAGGGGGAGCTAATAGAAAAACAATATTAAGAACATAATTCAAATTAATATTCAAAATTAAATTCAAAATTTTAAAAAAAATTCAATTAAAAATTCAAAATTAAATTAAAAATTCAAAATTCAAAATTCAAAATTCGAAATTAGTTATTAAAATTAAATTTTGAAATTTATTATTAACTATTAATTATTAAAATTCAAAATTTGAAATTAATTACTAAAATTCAAAATTCAAAATTCAAAATTCGAAATTAAATTCAAAATTCGAAATTAATAACTAAAATTCAAAAATTCAAATTCGAAATTAATTATTAAAACTCAAAATTCAAAATTCAAAATCAATTATTCAAAATTAATTCAAAATAGAAGGAGGGTCCAGAATAGCTGGCAACTCCGAAACCTATTTACCTGACTGGGTAACCGAACTTAATCTACCCGAAATGGGTAAACAAGAGTAAATTACCCGATAGGGTAAGTAAGGATAGATTAAAAGGGTCAGATTTAACTTAAAACACAGTACTGGTGAAGTTTTTGGATGATAGTACGTTGGGGAAGCTTGGGCATCGCATGTCTAGGAAGATATGGCTTCGACCTAGTGCATTTGGCCAAGTGGAACTAACCGAAGCTACCCTTAAATGGATCCTAACTAGTTAGACCAAGATTCAGTATTCAGTTCAATGGGTACGACTATTTGGAAAACCTCAAAGGCATGGTTACTTTAATGAGCTCCTTGTGACTCACCATAGCTCAGAAGTTTATCCAAATAACGCTTACTTGTTGAACCCAAAACTAAACCCAAATCTAACATAAAGTTAAACAAAACCCTAAAAATTGAACTAACTCATCTCACAACAATTATAGGGTTCCCTAATTGAAAATTTATATCGGGTGAGATGACTAGGAAATTAAAATTAAAATTGACATGTGCATAAAGTTAATTCAACTAAATTATTTCAAAATTATTTAAAAATCTTTTAAACTCAATTTAAAAAATCTTTTAAACTCAATTTCAAAATTATTTCAAAAATCTTTTAAACTCAATTTCAAAAATCTTTTAAACTCAATTTCAAAATTATTTCAAAATTATTTAAAAATCTTTTAAACTCAATTTCAAAAATATTTCAAAAATCTTTTAAACTCAATTTCAAAATTATTTCAAAATTATTTAAAAAATCTTTTAAACTCAAATACAAAATTATTTCAAAAATCTTTTAAACTCAATTTCAAAATTATTTCAAAAATCTTTTAAACTAAATTTCAAAAATCTTGTAAACTCAATTTCAAAATTATTTCAAAAATCTTTTAAACTCAATTTCAAAAATCTTTTAAACTCAATTTCAAAATTATTTAAAAATCTTTTAAACTCAATTTCAAAATTATTTCAAAATTATTTCAAAAATCTTTTAACTCAATTTCAAAATTATTTCAAAATAATTTCAAAAATCTTTTAAACTCAATTTCAAAATTATTTCAAAAATCTTTTAAATTCAATTTCAAAATTACTTCAAAAATCTTTTAAACTCAATTTCAAAATTATTTCAAAATAATTTCAAAAATCTTTTAAACTCAATTTCAAAATTATTTCAAAATTATTTCAAAAATCTTTTAAACTCAATTTCAAAATTATTTCAGAAATATTTTAAAACTTATTTAAAATTCTTTTAAAAATTATTTGAAAAATTATTTCAAAATATTTAAAACTTATTTAAAATTCTTTTAAAAATTATTTGAAAAATCATTTCAAAATCTTTAAAATTTATTTAAGATTATTTTCAAAATTATTTGAAAAATCTTTTCAAAATCAGTTCAAAATTTTTTAAAACTTCACTCCAAAATTATTTGAAAAATCTTTTCAAAATTATTTTAAAACTTAATTTGATCATTTCAAAATCTTTTGAAAAATCATTTGAAAAATCCCTTGAAAAAATTAATTTCAAAATTATTTCAAAAATTATTTGAAAAATCATTTGAAATATCCTCTGAAAATTTAATTTCAAAACCCTTTTCAGAAGTTATTAAATTCTTTGAAATTCTAAACTCAATTAATTTTTAAATCTTCAAAATAATGGTCACCTATTTGGAATTCTAACTGATATTTTCAATGTTGTAAATTAAAGTAAATTCCATCTCACACTCACTCATATGCTAAACATGCTTGTTAATCTAGAATGAGTGAGATGGAAAATTAGGAAAATAATTTTTTGACCTCTCATGCTTGAACTCCTGAACTCAAAAATTTATTAAGGCATTAATTAAGGGGGAGTGATTTTGAGTCAGTTTTAAAATTAGTTTTTCTTTAAAAATTTTGACTTGACCTAAAAATTAAAAACTAGTTTTGGCATATCTTCGAAAATTCAAGCTATTTTTTAGCTTTAAAATTAAAATTATTTATAACCTGACCTTCAAATTATAACTCCTCTATAAGCTAAATGTTTTCAAAGCTAAGTACTTAATTAAGTTTTCTCTAACTAAACTTAGTTAAATTATCTTCTAAACTTAGCTAATTGGCAAGATGTTCTCTAGAGGCAATATTAAAGTTTAAGCATGCTTGTACTTAAGGGCTCTGATACCTGATCAAAACCAAATATTTACTCATGCTTGGACTTTAGGGCTCTGATACCTTACTAAAACAAAATGGCAAGCTATTAAACATTAAGGTTATCGCTTCTCCTTTGCCTTAAGTATTCTTGAAATTCATTTCAAAGCAGCTTTCTCAAAAACTTTCTCCAAATTTAAAACTTTCAAGTGTCCTCTATTATGAAAATCCTTTTTAAATCTTATTAGAAAGTTATTTAAGCTGAAATCTTTTCGAATATTCGTTAAGTTAAAAAAATTTTTAGAAAATTATTTAAAGCCTTGAAATTTTTTTTTAAGTTGAAAACCTTCCTTGAAAATTTTCTTTAAAAACCTGAATATTTTTTCTTCCAGAAAATTTCTGAAGTTGGAAAATTTTTGAAATCGGAAAATTTCTGAAGTTGATTGAAAACTTTTTTATTTTAGAAACTCCTCAAAATTCACTAAGTTTCCTTAGCAAATTCTTATTTAACATAGCACAAAGAATAATCTCCTCAAGCAAAATCAATGGTTTAAAGTTTTTCTTAAACTATTTTCCTTAGCAAACTTTCAAAAATGTTGCTATTAAAACCAATTCTAAGATGTTGCTTTTCTCTTAACCCTTTTTTTTGCCTCGTACCTAAGTTTTTTTCAAACAAACTCTGCTAAGTTTTGTCTTGAAAAGTTAAGTCTTTTTTCAAAACTAGCTTATTTTTGATATATGGCAAAGGGGGAGAGTAGAGAAATTCAAAAGAGAACAATAAATCCAAAGGGGAGGTTATATTAAGGGGGAGTTTGTAATGCCATGTCTTTCTTTACATCTTACTGTATATTATTACTTAACTTTGAATTTCGATTGTCATAATCAAAAAGGGGGAGATTGTTGATGCGGGGAGCATCCGACGATCGAACCTGAGTTTTGATAATGGCAAAGGATTCAAAGTTAAGGTTTGTGGTGATCTAATGTGCTGAATAAGTGTTTCAGGAAAGTCCTAGCTGCGGTTAGGCAAAGGGAAAATCCTAAGGGGTGGTAACCTTAGGTCCTAGGGGGCGGTAACCCTAGGTGAGGGAAAATCCTAAGGGGTGGCAACCTTAGGTCCTAGGGGGCGGTAACCCTAGGTGAGGGAAAACCCTAAGGGGCGGCAACCTTAGGTCCTAGGGGGCGGTAATCCTAGGTGGCGGAAAACCCTAAGGGGTGGCAACCTTAGGTCCTAGGGGGTGGTAACCCTAGGTGGAGAAAAACCCTAGGGGGCGGTAATCCTAGGTCCTAGGGGGTGGTAACCCTAGGCGGAAAGTCCAGTCGGTCTGGAGGACCGGACTGCATCAGGTAATCTCTCCTGAGGGGAGTAGGTGAGGACGCGTTCCCCGTAGAGGGAACAGTAGGCGTCGGGTCGACCTAGGGTTTCCGGTTGGAAATCCGAAGTCAGACTCAGACAGTCCGAAGACTGTCGGTTATTCTTTACAATGTTTATCGTTCTAACTTGTCTTGCAGGGTATTTGCTCGGACTAACCTTGTTTTGCAGGTGAAGAACCTGCTGGAAAAAGGTGGTCCGGGCGCCCAGGACCAACTTTTATCCCCTGCACGACTTCGCCACGTGGAGCATCCTGGTTGGTTGGCCACGTCACACTCCAGGCGCCCGGAAAGGATCCAGGCGCCCTGAATGTCATATAAAAAGAGGGTCGAGGTGCAGCTTCAAAACAACGATTCAACAAGCTTTCTTTCTGCTGTGTGCTGCTCAAGAAATGACTCTAAAGTGTTGTTACAGTCGCCGACGACCTAAAGCTTCAGTTATTATTTTGTTGTCATTATTATTTCAATTCCAGTTGTACTTATTTCCTTGTACTTATTCACGATATTATAGTTGTTGCCCACCGGAAGTGATCAAGGATCGCGGGCCTTCGAGTAAGAGTTGCCTTAGGCTCCGAACGAAGTAATTCCCTGTGTCTCTGTGTTTGACTGTCTTTATTCCACTACTTATTACTCTATTAGTTTCACGTACGATTTACGGATTTCGAAAAATGAAATAGCCACGAGCGCTATTCATCCCCCCCTCTAGCGCTTTCGATCCATCACTTCCTTCTTGGAAGCTTCTGCTTTCGGAACGCCGTCTACAGAAGACTCTCCGTTGAGGAAGGGATGAAGAGGGGTGCTAGCCAGAGAAGAACGCCCCGTCGTCAAGCATCCCTAGCTAGGGACCGCCGCCCTTTTGCCAAGAATCGGAAGAGGAACTCACCGCGCCGGCGTAGAATGCTCCGCTGAAGAAGATGAGCCCTAGTAGGAGTTGTCGTACACAGGAGTCGCCAGCGTTTGCTGTCGTCGCTGCTTGGAGCAAATCGCAGAAGAGGAGGTTGGGGAAGTAGGGCATCAAAGAGAAGAAACGAGAAGAAAATAAAGTAGACAGGGGTAGCCGGCCGACGGCAAGGGAAGAGAAGACGCCGTCGGCCGGTGGTGAGGAAGAGGAAGGAGATGGAAGGTGGCTGGCAGTGTGCCCTAGCCCGCCCTGGAAAAATCGCGAACAGAGAGGGATTCTTCAGCACTGTGTCATGCGGTTGAGAAAGAGGGGTTTCTTAGCGGGTTTTGGATCTTGGATTTTGGTTGAGAGGTTTGAGTGATATCCGAATCCAAAATCCACTAAGGATTGAAATTGGCCTTTAAGAATTGGGCTTAAGGATTGGATTTGAGGATTAGGCTTTTGGATCAAATTTGAATTGGAACTCCACTTGATAAATGAACCCTTGGATGCCTTGATCTCTATGAGCGGTCCAGATCGCTTTAAATCAGGATGAAGAGTTGGATAACTTAGATCTGAATGAAGGAACAAGATCTCTCTAGATCAGGATCAACGGTCCATATTAATTCATCTTGATCTCCTCTGTTTGACCTCCAAATCAAGTCAAATTTGATCCAGTTCAACCCTAATCCATGGCTCTTTAAATTTCCTACAAAACCACATAATAAAAACATGAGATTAAATTCCACAATTTATAGGAAATTTATAATTAAGTCCAAAATGAGTCCTTATTCGCAAATCATGATATAAACACAACATCAAGTATACGAGATGGTATAAAATGCTAAGTATAAGAGCCAAAATAATACACAAAAATACTCATTATCAACTCCCCCACACTTATTCTTGCTCACCTAGAGCAAGTAAAATTGAACAAGAAAATAACTAAGATGAATTCCCCTAGCAATTCTCAACCATACATAGAAAATAGTGAAAAGAGAGTTACCTAGGATTGTCCAATTCAAATGACCAAAGCATTCATGGATTCAATTCATACACTAATTAGCAAGCATGATAACTTCAATCCATCATGAATAAATTGAGAATGATAATAAAATAACCTCACAAGGTAAATGATGGTGGCTCTCCTCTCATGTACATGCAATGGTGGAGCTCACTCAAGCTACTCATGATAAATGCACTACCATAAGCTTGATTTTCTTCTAACTCCACCACTATAAACATAAGAGTGCACAATAAAATAATGAAGGCATTATTTGAAATATAAGGGAAACATGAATCAAAGCAACGATAGGATAAGAAAAAATAATAAGAAAGATTAAGAAAGGTAATGGTGGAAGACATGAATATATTGGAATGTTACATAGATGAGTACAAGAAAACAATGCCCAAAAATATATCTCATCCAAACTTCCAAACTAGCTCTAAAAACTCAATAAAAATATGAACAATCTCTACGATAGCTTTTCAATAAACATTCACTCATGATCTACAATAAAATCCAAATTTTGCTACCATAAAGATTGTTACTCACAAAATTCTACCCTCTTTCACCAATTCAATAGAAATGTGAACAACTCCTACTCTAGCATTTCACACTACAAATCTACACATGATATACAATGATATCTCAATATCGCTAAAGTAAAAATTGTCACTCACAAAAATTCTACCACAAATGAATACAAAATATCACATGTCAAAGTTTTTCACAAATCTAATAAACCTGTAGACAACCTCTACTATAGTTTTTCAATGAAAATACAGTAATGATATGCAACAAAATCTCAATGTCGCTATAATAAAGATTATCACTAACAAAAAATTCTATCACATATGAATACAAAAATAGTACATCATGTCAAAACTCTTTTTTTCCTTTTCCTTTTTTTTTCTTTTTCTTGTTTTTTTTTCACCTTTCTGTTACTGTTTTGCTTTTTTTTCATTTTCATTTCTATTTTGAACTCTCTTTTTTTCATTTCTATTTTTTTTTCAACACGATGTGCATCACTATACAACATCATCAATAGCTCAAATAAAAAGATAAATAACATGCTTTACCTATGGTGATCAAGCATGGTTCACCTATGCCTCTCCTAAATTCTACTAAACTATTTCTCTCCCCCACACTTAAACCTTTGACCATCCCGGGCAAAATACTCATCATGTACATCCAAAAATATCCACATCCCAAGAGAATAAGAGAGTGAAATAAATGGAAATAAATGGAAGAGAGAAAAGAATAATATGATGGATGATATGAATTTATTCAAGAAGCATGTGATAATAAAAGGGATGAATAAAAGAAAGTGAGATAGCCTTCATAAAAATCATGCAAACCTATGATAATGTGATCTCAAAAGAATCAAGCAAGTTCTAAAGTAGCATTAACCACAAGTGCATAACATATCAATAGGAATAATAGGCTAAAAAAAAAATCCTCACTAGGTATATAAAAAAATTATCATCTCAATCTACCAACATGAAATCCATCATCAAGTTGTAATCACATGTAATCCAAGAATCCAATCATGATAATAAATCATCAAATTCGACAATCAAATTTAACTAGCTTTCACAATTTCTAAAATGATAAAAAGAATGCATAGGGAATTTATTATGAAAATCGACTAGGCAAACTAAAAATGAGCTATCAAGTAAAAGCAAACCAAGCAAAGAAAGTAAAGACATATATACAAGCAGAAAGGAAAAGAAGAAATAAGATGGAACAGACTCCCCTAAAATTCTGGTGGTCAGAGTCGATTCAGTTCCAGAAGCCAATCTAGAAGTGGAATAAATGTAGGTGAAGTGAGGCTCTCTCCCTTCAATATCGCCTCCTTAAAAATTTTCTCTGGTGACCGACTATGGTTCAGTTGGAGTGTCCACTCCAGAAGCTTCATTATTGCATAAAGTGTTAGAGCTTTCTTCAAGTGGTAGCATGCATCCTTGAATGATTTACCGCAAATGAAATATCTGTAGAAATCCTGCACACTAAAAATAAAAGGATGCATTCCTGCACGCATGCTGTGTGAGAAGGACTAGAAATATTAACAAAATCAACAGAGCATGAATCACAAAATGTATCACATCCAATACAATCAAAATGAACTACCTCCATGGTATTTCCTAAAGATTCAGAAGAAATATCAACCTTACCATCCTTAAAGATACCTGGAGGCTCTAGTATAGTGAATGTGGCATCATCTCGATCAGGTAAAGGTACTGGCTTTGGATCAGGTTCAATCAACGGAAGTGATTCTTGAGACGTCCCTACACTTCATCATCAATATGTACAGTAAAAGGCTCAACTGGCTCAGCTAGTCGTATAATCAAAGGAAGTGATTCTTGGGTCTCCCCTACACTTTCATCATCAAAAACAACACCTGCAACATCAAGACTATCTGGAATAGTAATATCATCAACAAAATTATTATCAGGATCAACAACAACATCACAATGTAAAAAACTAGAAGAGTCAAGTAGAGTAGCTGAAACAAGGTCAGGAATATCACAAACTCTACAATCCATCTTCTCAAAAATTGATGTAGTAGGTCGATCTGATAGCAATTATAACTGTGTCGATGAATATGTCCTTGGCTGAAATTGTGTTTCTTGATGTTGTACAAGTTGTTGTGGCTGCTCCCAAAAATGCTGCTCAGGCTGATGCTGAAGATATGACTAATAATGTTGGGACCAATCAGAATTCCCTTGTTGAGTGTTCCCATACCCGAATCCTGCAATGAAATTATACCTGTCCTATTGATAGATCTGATAAGACTAAGGATCAGGCTTAAAATACTAGATCTTGGTAGGGAATACACTGGCAAAGGAATCAACATCCTCGGTAATCGTCGGTCTAGTCTCATATTGCTGATAATTTATAGCCATAATCTCGATAAGTTCTTTAGCTTGAGCAGATGTCTTGTTAATTAGAGCCCCTCCACTAGCTACTTCAACTATACTCCTGACCATGGGACACAATCTCTCATAGAAGTATATAATCAGAAGTTGATCGCTTATCTGGTGCTGAGGGCAACTAACAACAAGTCTTTTAAATCTTTCCCAATAATCTTGAAACGGTTCTCCTGTGAATTATTGGATTCCACAAATACTCCTCCGAATAGCTGCAATCCTAGAAGCAGGAAAGAACCTCGCCAGAAATATTCTCTTCATTTCAAACTAGCTGGTGATAAAATCAGGCGGAAGACAGTACAACCAATCCTTTGCTGAATCCGCCAGTGAAAATGGAAATGCTCTAAGTCTGACATCTTCATCTGATACGCCATGTGGATTCCATAAAGAGCAAACCATATCCAATTCATGTAGATGTCTATTGGCATCTTCACCAGATAGTTCATGAAACTTCGGTAATAAATGAACAATTTTCCAGAACTCGAAGTCGGCCTCCAAATCATAATATCTGATGCAAAAGGAATCATCTGACAAGTCTGATGCCCAAAGCTCTTTGAGAGTCTTATCAGTGTTGTTCTCCATGTAGCTTGGCAAATCTGAGGTCCTGAACTGAGCATACCGAAACTCTAAAACTGCTGCCACAAAAGAGATTTCCTGATCTAACCTGAAACACTCATGCAAATAAAATTAAAAGACACAAGAAATATACAAGATAGCATACGTGCATACAAGCAATGAATAATAAAGCCCTAACAATATTTTTAAATTTTTACAACCACCAAAGAAATAGAAATAAGAGAGAATAAAATTGAAAAAAAATGAAATGCAAAATATAGAAAAACTGAAACGATGGTCTAAATGATGAAATTGACCAAAATAGGTCTTTATTCACGACATACTGTAGTATTACTCCTCTCACTCCTTTCCTTCAACCTACAAAGTTCCATAGCAAAAGGATATACTAACAGTTAAGTCTAAAGAAAAATAAAATAACAAAGTAGAAAAGCAAGAACAAGATAAAGATAAAACTATATACAGTCTAAAAACAAATGAACATCACTAGTTTCCCCGACAACAGCGCCAAAATTTGATAGTGGTCGCAACTGTCACTCGCTCACATCAAATTAATTTATTTATATTCAACGGAACACCTTAACCTACACTAAGTATTATAGTAGAGGACCGGGTCGTCTCTCACGTGGAAACAATGATAGGACGTTTGCTCTCAAACGAAATCGAATAGGGGTTTTGTTTTGGAATTTCTACACCTAATGCAAATAAGAAAATCCTAATTAACTAGCAAATATGAACTCACAACGCAGTGTCACCCTACGCTGTGAGGATCTAAGAGACATTTGTAGGACCATTGGGCCGGCTAGAAGGGGAGTTGAATAGCCCTGTAAAAAATAAACAAAATCCCTTCCCGACTTTTCAAACTAACACTTGTAAAATAATCAAAGCAGAAAAGAAAGAGGCACAATTGTTTACTTGGTTACAACCGGGGAGGTTGTTAATCCAAGGAAAGGATGAAGCGCACTATCAATATCCTTCAGGCAGAGAAGCCTCTTACAGCGTTGAAGCACAAAAGGAAGAAGCTAATCTAAACAGTGGAAAGAGCACAAGCGTTGTTACAATTTCTAAACTGATTATAAGCTTCTGGACCAAGGCTATATTTATAGCCTTGGTCGGGGTGCCTGGAAGGGTTCCGGGTGCCCTGGGGGGGATAAATTTTATCCCCCAACGTTTAGATCGAGATAAATCTTGATCTGGTCAAAACCTCTGGTCCGGGCGCCCGGAAGTGGTCCGGGCGCCCGGAAGGGTTCCGGGCGCCCCGGAGCCAAAAGTCAACAGTAGTTGACTTTTTCGTCCGGGACCTCTGCTCCGGTTCGGTTCGGTTCAGCTCGGTCTGAGTCTTCTATTCTGGATCCGTTCTCTTGGGTGATCTCTTTTATCCGGAAAAGGGCTCACCTGAACCCAACTTTCGGTCTTCTCGAGCGGGCTTCCCTCCGGCTTCTCGTCCCTCGAAATCGCCGCGTGTTTCCTTCTCGTCCGCTGGCGTACTCATCCGCAGTCTTTGTCCCTCGGACGCACCGCATGCCGTCCTTCTCGCTAGCTGCGTCTCTTGCTCCCCGAGCAATCTTCCGCTCCGGCTTTCGTCCCTCAGAACCACTACACCCTTCCTTCTCGTCCGCCGGTGTACTCTTCCGCAGCACCTCATCCCTCGGACTGCCGTCCTTCTCGCTAGATGCGTCTTCTGCTCGACTACCTGTGCTCCTAAGCTCCTGCATACTTAGACACAAGGTTAGAAACAAGCAGGACCTAACTTAACTTGTTGATCACACCAAAACAACCTTGGGGTTCCAACAATCTCCCCCTTTTTGGTGTGAGCAACCCAAGTTAAGTTAGGGAAAAAAATAGACATAAAATAAACTTAACTAAATTTGCATTTAAGTACAAAATATAAAGCAATTTTAAATTTTGGTCTACCTCCCCCTAGACTTATACTAATCTTTCTCCCCCTTTGATCACAAAAAAATGGGGTTTCAAGAAAAAATCTAAGGGTTAAAGACTTAGAAAATTTTGAGATCCTTAAAAATTTGCAATAATTTTCACATAAACAGTCTCTAAAAAAAATTTAAGTAAAATTAATAAAATTTTCTAAGTGAAAAAAAAATTCTAACTTAAACAGTTTTGCAAAAACATTTTTTTTAAAGAAAAAAATATTTTTGACAAAAGATTTTCTTAAATCTTTGAAAAATTTTCTAAGTAATTAAATTTCTAAGTCAATTTCAAAAAGTAAAAAATATTTTGAGAGAAAAAAATATTTGAAAAACTTTGAAAGCATTAATTAATTCTAATTTTAATACTTTGACAGAAAGTTAATTAAACATTTATTTCAATATTTTGGCTTCTAGGTCATGGCGAGGCACTAGGCCTTCTTGGTTATTGTAGCAACAACCACTTCCTTAGACAAAGCTTCATAGAGAAATTCATTGTTTAATTTTCTCACTGGAAAGCGCTAATTTTAATTTTAAAATTTAGACTAAGTAAGATTTAGGAACCCAATAAAGGTTCCAGCCTACTGGATTAACTAACAAGTTTTTAGGGACATGCTTTCTTGAAATGTTCCTAATTTATCCCGGGTGATATCTAAAGTACCAATTTAAATTATTGGATCTTCTAAAATTAGTTTTAGATGAACATGCATAATTTTTCAAGTTATCTATTTGAAGTTTCAAATTTTGATTTTCTAATTTCAATTTTTCACTTTCCAATTTTGATTTGTCTAATTCTTCTAAGGGACAAGATTTAGCCAAAATTATTTTTAAATTTTTTATTTCTTTTTTTAATTTACAGCAGTCTTTAGTTAATAACTTAACGAACTTAAAAAGTTTATCGGGAGAAAGAGAATGTACCTGACTTACCTTGTCGAGTTCGTTGTCCGTGTCTCCCCCTGAACTGTTGCTTTCTTCTGACGAAACTCCCCCTTCATCGATGCTCTTGATGCTCATCTCGAAAGAGCTTGAATCGCAGTTGTCGTCTTGATGACTCGCCATCAGTGCGAGTCCGGAGAATGCTTCGACTTCCGATTCGGACGACGTATCGTCCCAAGTCGCATTTAGGGCCTTTCGCTTTTGGATAGGCTTCTTACCCTTCTCTTTATCCTTGATCTTTAGCTTGGGGCAATTGTCCTTGACATGCCCTTCTTCGTCGCAGTGGTAGCAGCGGATCGTCCTTTTCTTCTTCCCCTGCGGATGGTTAGTAGATCTGGATTTACAAAGTTTCTTGAATCTTCTTACCATCATTACCATTTCCTCGTCGTCGAGAGAAGATTCCGACTCTGGTTGGTCTCTCGAAGCTTTGAGGGTGACGTTGTTCTTAGGCTCCTTCATTCCTGCACATCTTGATTCATGCACTTCAAATGTTGAAAAGAAATCTTCTATCGAAATTTTTTCTAAATCCTTAGAAATGTAAAAGGCATCTACTAATGATGCTCATTTGGTATTTCTAGGAAATGAATTCAGTGCGTACTTGAGAGAATCTCGATTACTTACCTTTTCTCCGAGATTTGAAAGTCCAGTAATGATTTCTTTTATTCTCGAGTGCAGATGAGCGACAGTCTCGTCTTCCCCAAGTCGCAGGCTGGTGAGCTGATTGCGAAGCAGATCTCTTCTGGCGAGGTTGGCTTCGGACGTCCCTTCGTGCAGTTCGAGGAACTTCTCCCAAAGTTCCTTTGCCGAGTTGTAGTGCCCGATCCTGTTGACTTCTTAAGGTGTAAGAACGCTTAGCAGATGGTATTTTGCTTTGTCATTTGCCACATATTCAGTCTGCTCCATTTTTTTCCATTGGCATTTTTCCTTACCTTCTGGAGCAACAAACCCAGATTCCATTGTTAAAACTAATTCAAAATGTAACAACCCAAATTTTGTCATTTCGAGTCCTAATAGTACTTAAAAATATTTAGAAATGCTTTAGAAAAATTCTAGAGATTTTTAGAAATTTTTAGAGTATTTTTATGTAATTTTTGGGGTTCGTTTGGTATTTTTACCAAAAGAAACAAGTTGCAAAAAAGTAAAGAAAATTAGCCGAGATTCGAACCTGCAACCTCCGGCCGAACCAAGCCTTAAGCAAATCCGGCTGACCAAGTGGTCAAGCAGGCGGTTCTGTTTAGAAAAGGTAGCAAAATTTATTTAAGATAGTAACAAAATATTGGATTATAAAAGGGATAAGTTGATGTTGGATTTGTCTGTTTAGAAAAGGTAGCGAATTTATTTAAGATAGTTAACAGAATATTATAAGAGGGATAAGTTAATGTTGGATTTGTCTGTTTAGAAAAGGCAGCGAATTTATTTAAGATAGTTAACAGAATATTGGATTATAAAAGGGATAAGTTGATGTTGATTTGTCTGTTTAGAAAAGGTAGAGAATTTATTTAAGATAGTTAACAGAATATTGGATTATAAAAGGGATAAGTTGATGTTGGATTTGTCTGTTTAGAAAAGGTAGCGAATTTATTTAAGATAGTTAACAGAATATTGGATTATAAAAGGGATAAGTTATTGTTGGATTTGTCTGTTTAGAAAAGGTAGCGAATTTATTTAAGGAGTTAACAGAAATATTAAGTTATAAAAAGGGATAAGTTGATGCTATGTTTTCCCGTGACTTAAACCATTCTCTCCTTCTCTTCTGCGTACGATGGCGGAGCTCGTGCAGAAAATGAAAGGGAGTTAGGGCATCATCTCTGGCGGCCGGCCAAGGTCCTAGAAGCCCTTTTTGTTCGGTTGTGAGTCCAGGAAGCAAGGTAAGTGCATCTCACCTGCAGTAGGAGTAGTTTTGTTCCTTTGTTCTTCTTGAATTCTAAGCATAAGAAGCGCTTATAGTGCAGATTTTTAATTAAGCCTATAGTGCAAATTTTAATTAAGCTTATAATACAGATTTTTATGTAGAGCTTAATTGCATATTTTAATTAAGCGCTTATAGTGTAGATTTTTAATTAAGCCTATAGTGTAGATTTTAATTAAGCTTATAATGTAGATTTTTATGTAGAGCTTTTATTGCAGATTTTAATTTAGCGCTTATAGTGCAGAATTTTAATTAAGCCTATAGTACAAATTTTAATTAAGCTTATAGTGCAGATTTTTATGTAGGCTTATAGTGCAGATTTTAATTAAGCTTATAGTGCAGATTTTATGTTTGCATAGTATGCAGAAATAGTGTAGCATAGAATGCAGAATCTTGATTAGAATAGTATGCAGAATTTTGATTAGCATAGTATGCAGATTTTTGTTTATGCATTTCAAAGTTAGAATTTGTTTAAACATTTCAGTTTTTAAAGAAGCATTCTTTTATTAGAGGTATTAACAAGTATAAGAAAGATAAAGATAAGAAAGAAAAAGGCCAAGGCCTTAAGTAGATCCCAAAGTCAAGACTTTAGGGATTTTGGCACACAAGGTGCTCGTTAAAATGCCGAGGCATTATATATTAGAAGTATTAAAAGATAACATGTATTTTACTTTTATCAGTGGCACTGTGCTGGACTCTCAGTTGTCCTTGGGTTGGGCTCCCATAGTCGTCCCTAGGTTTAGATAACCTAGTAGTAACGGCATGGCCGACGGTCAACGACCCGAGGGTCGCCAAATGGGCCGCCAAATGAGCCGCCAAATGGGTCGGGTCGTTACAATAGTAAACCCTACTAGATTCGGGACTAGCTACCTTGGGTCTAGTTAGGGATGCGCGCATAGTAAGTACAGTTGTCGGGCCCAAGAAGAAAGTTGATTATTATTTTGAAGTATTAAAGTATAAGTTTACAAACAAAAGAAATAAGCTTCACCTAAGTTTAAAATTCAGCAAGTTTAGCTTTCTTATATACTGACATGTTGTTTAGATTTGCTTACAAGTTTAGTATTTCAGTATGCTATGTTTCGTTTGCTATTAGATGAGCATTCAGTTTCTAGATTTCTTTCAGCTTACATGCATACTCGAGTTTTGTGAGTTAGATAGCGCTTACTAAGCAATTTTACTTATAGATGCATTTCCTCTTACTGTAGATAAAGGAAAGGAAAAGCTATAGTAAAGGAAGGCGACAAGGAGGTGCGGATGGATGTGTGATGCCTGGACTATAGAAGCCTTGGGATTTAGCATAAGAATTTATTAACAAAGAGTTGAGTAGAATGTATTAGATGAGTCATTTAGTCTTCCGCTGCTAGTTAATTGTATGTTTTGAGTTCTCCGAGAGTTTTAGGAATTACTATCAACATGTGTGCAATGTTAGTTAAGTAAAGTTAGTAGTCCAGTAGCGCTCCGCCCTCACAGTCTAGTAGTGAGGAGGGTAGGGTGTTACAGTCCTATAGGCTTAATTAAAAAATCTGCAGGTGAGAAGCACTCCAAAAATCTGCACTATAAGCTTAATTAAAAATCTACACTATAAGATTAATTAAAATCTGCACTATAGGCTTAATTAAAATCTGTACTATAAGCTTAATTAAAATCTGCACTATAAGCTTAATTAAAATCTGCACTATAAGCTTACATAAAAATCTGCATTATAAGGTTAATTAAAAATCTGCACTATAAGCCTATATAAAAATCTGCACTATAAGATTAATTAAAATCTGCACTATAGGCTTAATTAAAAATCTGCACTACAAGCTTAATTAAAATCTGCACTATAAGCCTACATAAAAATCTGCACTATAAGCTAAATTAAAATCTACACTATATGCTTAATTAAAAATCTGCACTATAAGCGCTTCTCATGCTTCGAATTCAAGAAGAACAAAGGTCCGAAACTACTCCTACTGCAGGTGAGATTCCATTGTTAAAACTAATTCGAAATCTGTTGTAAAAAATACCTGCATCAATTTTTTCCAGGTGGCGAAGTCCCCTTCATATTTTGGCGGGTGGATGCTTAGTCCGGCCATCTCGTTGCTTCGTTCGACGGTTAGTCCTCCTGAAGCTCCTTGGCTCTGATACCACTTGTAGGACCATTGGGCCGGCTAGAAGTGGGGATTGAATAGCCCTGTAAAAAATAAACAAAAACTCTTCCCAACTTTTCAAACTAACACTTGTAAAATAATCAAAGCAGTAAATTAAAAGCTGAAAAGAAAGAGGCACAATTATTTACTTGGTTACAACCGGGGAGGTTGTTAATCCAAGGAAAGGATGAAGCGCACTATCAATCTCCTTCAGGCGGAGAAGCCTCTTACAGCTTTGAAGCACAAAAGGAAGAAGCTAATCTAAACAGTGGAAAGCGCATAAGCGTTGTTATAATTTCTGAACTGATTACAAGCTTATGGACCAAAGCTATATTTATAACCTTAGTCAGGGCGCCTGGAAGGGTTCCGGGCGCCCTGGGGGGATAAATTTTATCCCCCAACGTTCAGATCGAGATAAATCTCGATCTGGTCAAAACCTCTGGTTCGGGTGCCCCAGGCTGCTCCGGACGCCCCGAACTACTCCGGGCGCCCTAGAGCCAAAAGTCAACAACGGTTGACTTTTTCGTCCGGGACCTCTGCTCCAGTTCAGTTCGGCTCGGTCCAGGTCTTCTATTCCAGATCCATTCGCTTGGGTGATCTCTGCCATCCGAAAAAGGGCTCACCTGAACCCAACTTCTGGTATTCTCGAGCGGGCTTCCCTCCGGCTTCTCATCCCTTGGAATCACCGTGTGTTTCCTTCTCGTCCGCCGGCGTACACATCTGCAGTCTTCGTCCCTCGGACGCACCGCGTGCCGTCCTTCTCGCTAGCTGTGTCTCTTGCTCCCCAAGCAATCTTCCGCTCCGGCTTTCATCCCTTGGAACCACCGCACGCTTCCTTCTCATCCGTCGGTGTACTCTTCCGCAGCACCTCATCCCTCGGACTGTCGTCCTTCTCGCTAGCTGCGTCTTCCGCTCAACTACTTGTGCTCCTAAGCTCCTGCACACTTAGACACAAGGTTAGAAACAAATAGGACCTAACTTAACTTGTAGATCACACCAAAATAACCTTGGGATTCTAACAACATTCATAAAGAAAGCAACAATTAAACAAAGACATAACTAAACAACTTAACAACAATTAAACAAAATCTAACTATGCATAATTGATAACCTACATCACATTGTCACACTATGATACAGAATCAACAATTATGCATAGTGAAACTAAACAAAGTACTAAAAATAACAATCTATCATGCATCGTAAGGAAATAACAGTAAATCAAACATGAAAGTAGTAACAACTACATAATAAAGTAAACTACGCTATCCAAACTACTCTCCTGCGATCAACCACCAATCAGACTACCTCCATCGTCACACGGAGACCCGGATTTGGAACGCCAGCCCCGGTGAACAGCAACACAACGATGGAACCTTTGATCTACAACTCTCAATAGCACAATCCACACAAAATCAAGAAGGAAGAACAGTGATGTACTACAAATTGACACACTGAGATGTAACTTGCTTCTGCTGAAATTGATACACTGAATTTGCTGGAGTTCTTGCTTTCGGAACGTCGTCCGCAGGAAGCCACAACACTACTCAGTGATGGAAGAAGAAGAAAATTCACCGGAGAAGAAGAAGGCAGCCGACTTCCTCCTTGGTAGTTTCTGCTTTCGGAACACCGTCCACAGAAGACTCTCCTTTGAGGAAGGGATGAAGAGGGGTGCTCGACGGAGAAGAACGCCTCACCGTCAAGCAACCCTAGCTAGGGACCTCCGCCCTTTTGTCAAGAATCGGAAGAGGAACTCATCGCTCCGGCGCATAACACTCCCCCGAAGAAGATGAGCCCTAGTAGGGGTCATCGTTCACAGGAGTCGCCGGCGTTTACTGTCGTCGCCGCTTGGAGCAAATCGCAGAAGAGGAGGTTGGGGAAGTAAGGCGTCAAAGAGAAGAAATGAGAAGAAAATAAAGTAGACAGGGTTAGCCGGCCGACGGCAAGGGAAGAGAAGGTGCCATCGGCCAGTGGTGAGGAAGAGGAAGGAGAAGGAAGGTGGCTGGCGGTGTGCCCTAGCCCGCGCTGGAAAAATCGCGAACAGAGAGGGATTCTTCAGCACGGTGTCGTGCGGTTGAGAAAGAGGGGTTTCTTAACGGGTTTTGGATCTTGGATTTTGGTTGAGAGGTTTGAGTGATATCCGGATCCAAAATCCACTAAGGATTGAAATTGGTCTTTAAGAATTGGGCTTAAGGATTGGGTTTGAGGATTAGGCTTTTGGATCAAATTTGAATTGGAACTCCACTTGTTAAATGAACCATTGGATGCCTTGATCTCTATGAATGGTCCAGATCGCTTTAAATCAGGATGAAGGGCTGGATAACTTAGATCTAAATGAAGGAACAAGATCTCTCTAGATCAGGATCAACGATCCATATTAATTCATCTTGATCTCCTCCATTTGACCTCCAAATCAAGTCAAATTTGATCCGATTCGACCCTAATCCATGGCTCTTTAAATTTCCTACAAAACCACATAATAAAAACATGAGATTAAATTCCACAATTTATAGGAAATTTATAATTAAGTCCAAAAATAAGTCCCTATTCGCAAATCATGATATAAACACAACATCAAGTATGCAAGAAGGTATAAAATGCTAAGTATAAGAGCCAAAATAATACACAAAAATACTCATTATTAGGGGCCTTGGAGTAGGAGTCGCCAAAGGCTTCGAACCAAGTAAAACTAATGTGTCATTTTTGTTATTGCTCTTATTCCGCTGTGTATTTACTTTGAGTTTACTCTAAACGAAAGTGAAAGCCACGAGCGCTATTCACCCCCCCCCTTGATACGCTTTCGATCCTACAATTGGTATCAGAATGGGGTCGCTTTGAATCGGTGAAACCACCATTCAAGCATTTTTTTCATGGTAATTTTTTATTTTTTGGAGTCGATCGGAATCAATAAATTGCTATCTTCTGATCTATTTTATCGTAATCGAAATTTTCTCTCGAAGTTGGTGCAACACCACTCGAATTTACATATTTCTTTTTAATCCCGCACTACTAATCCAAGACTAAGTCTTGGAATGAGTTTTCTTATTTTTGTGTGTGCTAGATCCTTAATGGCCTATAAAGAAAGCTACAGCACAGCCCGCCCACCTCTTTTCTCTGACGAGGACTTTGGCTATTGGAAGAGCCGGATGGAATACCACCTCAAGATGCAAGTCAAGATGTGGATAATTATCCAAACCGGTCTCGAGCTTCCACTAGACGGCACTGGAAAACCAGTATCATGCGTGAACTGGGATACTAGCTTAATGAAGAAAATTGAAGCTGACGCCAAAGCAACTGTTGGGTTTTTCGGGCCACGAAAACCGCTTTTTCACGTCGCGGAAACCCCGAATCACCCATGCCATTGGATCTCGTGCGAAGAATAGATTTCAAAATTTACGAGTACGAGTTTACAACTTAGATCTACTCCTAGATCTACATGAAAATATTTATACCTTCGAAGCGAAGCCCTTCACGTATCCCGCTCGTCCTCGGTTCACTGGATCTCGAAAGTGTCAAAGTAGACACTTCTCTATGTGTATCCACACAAGTAAGAGATGGAGAAAAACCTCTAAGGATGTGCTAGCAACCTTAGAGATCAGTAGTGGAGGAGGAGAGGGAGAGAAGAGAACCAAGGAAGAAGAAGATGGAGTTACACATGAAAAATGAAACTCCTTTACATGAATAAAAGTGGCCGGCCACATTTTTGGCTTGTAACTCCCATGGAATATCAAGAGTCACCACTCTTGGTAACTCCCATGAGGTGGCATTTGGTAAAGTCAAACTTGACCAAATGAAGAAGCCTTGATGATGTGGCATTGGTCAAGTCAAAGTCAAGTCAAAACTTGACTCTTCATCTTCCTACTTATGTCAAGTCAAACTTGACCACTTCTCTCCCTTGGTTGATCTAATCTAACCATTGGTTCAAGTCAATTTTAATTTAATGAATCTCTATTCATTGAATTAAATTAATTAAATGAGTCTAAGTCCAAATTAGACTCACTTAACACATGAACCAAATTGAGTCCAACTCAATTAGCCTACCTTGGATTACTCTTAATCCAATTTGGTTCATCAAATGAACCTAATCCTTTAGGTTCATCAAATGAACCTAATCTCCATCTAATTGCCCTTTGTGTGTGACCCTATAGGTTCTTGTAATGTTGGCAATGCTCCTAAACTCATTTAGAAGCATAAGTAATGAGCGGTATCTAGCAACACATCATTACTACCCAAGTTACAAGAATGTTGAGATCCAACATCACCTTGTGACTCATTTGGGCATGGCCATACACTTCGTGGTCTCACTCTATCAAGAATACCGATGTCTCTCCCGTCATATAGGAGGGATAGATCCTATCTACATCACTCACATCCCTCCACATAATTTGTTACATATCCAATAATTGCCTTTATAGTCCACCCAGTTACGGGTGACGTTTGACGAAACGAAAGTACATAACTCCTTATGTAGGGATCCATGGTGACTTCAGGTCTAACGACTAGTAGTCATACTAATAGCCACATGAAAAAGTATATGACACTTATATAACGATCCATGATACTTTCTCATGGCGGGTCATTCAGTATACATTCTCTAATGTATACCCATGTGTCAACTTGATATCTCTATATCCATGACTTGTGAGATCAAGTCATCGAGTTGACCTACATGCTAGTCTTATTGCATTAACATTGTCCCTGAATGTTAATACTTGACTAAGAAAGATTAAGAGTAGTGTTCCCTATATCATCTCACTATCGATTCAACCAATCGATTGATATAGGTAAGAACCTTCTACTCAAGGATGTTATTATACTTAGTTTATGTGGCACCAATACAAGTAAGTATAATAACCAAAAACCAAATGCCTTTATTTATATAGAATATGATACAACAAGTCCAAAATACAATCATCAAATGATTGGCTCTAGGGCTCTAGCTAACAATCTCCCACTAGCACTAGTGTCAATCAGTGTAGGCTCTAAGCCCCAATGACCTAGTGTGACCATCATGCTTCCTCTGTGCCAAAGCCTTGGTCAAGGGATCTGCGATGTTAGCCTCTGTAGGTACTCTGCAAATCTTCACATCTCCTCTCTCGATGATCTCTCGAATGAGATGGAAGCACCGTAATATGTGTTTGGTCCGCTGGTGTGAGCGAGGTTCCTTCGTCTGTGCTATAGCTCCATTGTTGTCACAATAGAGCTCAATAGGGTCAGCAATGCTAGGAACCACCCCAAGTTCAGTGATGAACTTGCGAATCCAAACTGCCTCCTTTGCTGCCTCTGATGCAGCAATGCACTCGGCTTTTATTGTAGAATCAGCTACTGTATCCTGCTTCGAACTCTTCCAGCTGACAGCACCACCATTAATGCAAAATACGAACCCCGACTGCGATCGATAATCATCCTGGTCGGTCTGGAAGCTAGCATCACTGTAACCCTTTACAGCTAGCTCATCATTGCCTCCATATATCAAGAAATATACTTTAGTCCTTCTTAAGTACTTAAGAATATTCTTAACCGCTATCCAGTGACTTTCACTATCTGCTCGTCATGCTCAAAGCATACGAGACATCAGGTCGAGTACATAGCATGGCGTACATGATAGATCCTATGGCTGAAGCATAAGGGATCTGATCCATGCGGTCTCTCTCCTCTCTAGAAGAGGGACCTTGAGTCTTCGAAAGACTCACTCCATGTGACATCGGCAGAAATCCCTTCTTGGAGTTCTGCATGGCAAACCGAAGGAGTACCTTGTCAATGTATGTACTCTGCCTTAGGCCAAGCAATCTCTTAGATCTATCTTTATAGATCTATATCCCTAGAATGCAGGATGCCTCACCTAAGTCCTTCATTGAGAAGTAACTCCCTAACCAGGTCTTGACAGACTGAAGCATAGGGATGTCCTTCCCAATGAGTAGTATGTCATCCATATACAATATGAGGAAGACAACTATATCCCCTACAACCTTCTTGTAGACACAAGGCTCATCTTCGTTCTTGATGAAACCAAACTATTTGATTACATCATCGAATCGAAGATTCCAGCTCCGAGAAGCTTGCTTTAGTCCATAAATGGACCTATGCAGCTTGCATACTCTGCTAGTATGCTGTGGATCTACAAAACCCTCAGGTTGTGTCATGTACACATCCTCGAGCAGGTTTTCATTCAGAAACGCGGTTTTGACATCCATCTGTCATATCTCATAGTCATGGTAGGCTGCAATAGCAAGCATGATCCGAATGGACTTAAACATCGCTACTGGAGAAAAGGTTTCATCATAGTCAATACCATGAATCTGCTTGAAACCTTTAGCTACCAAGTGACCCTTATAGATAAGTCCATCCATGTCAGTCTTTCTCTTAAAGACCCACTTACACCCAATGGGTTTTACCCCTTCAGGTGGATCAACCAAAGTCCATACTTGGTTGGTGTACATGGATTCCATCTCGGATCTCATGGCCTCTAGCCATTTCTCAGAATCTGGTCTCATCACAGCTTCCTGATAGGTGGTAGGCTCATCCTCTATGAGCACAACGTCATCATGATCAGACAAGAGAAATGAGTATCTCTTAGGCTGGCGACGTACCCTATCAGACCTGCGAAGAGGTATGTCTACTTGAACTGGTTGTTGTTCCTCAACTCCTTGTGGAACAACATCATCCACAACACTTTGAGGTTCCAGTTCAACTTCCATCGAGGCATCAGTGCTATTGTTCTCATCTTGAACTTCTTCAAGATCGAACGTGCTCCCACTATTCTTTCTAGAAACAAAGTCCCTTTCTAGAAAGACCCCAGTCTTTGCCACAACTATCTTGTGCTGACTGGGAATGTAGAAGTAATATCCCTTAGTTTCCTTGGGATATCCTATAAAGTAGCACTTGTTGGATTTGGGTCCTAATTTATCTGAGACTTGACGTCTAACGTAAGCCTGTTCGCTCTCCGCAAGTGTACGGAAATGTCGCAAGTAATATAAAAGATTATCGTATCCACAGGGACTGGAATAAGCACTAGAAATGTCTCAATGCGAGTTAGCTAAACAACTATCCAATAGTTTCAAAAGTAATGTAAAGGTAAACAAATCTAATCTTTAAGATCAACAAACAAGAATTTAGTGTTTTGGGTTATGATAAAGGGAGATTCTAGGAGTTTCGGTTTCTTTGTAGGATTTCTCGAATGTAAATGGTTCACCAATTCTTATCCCTCAATTGCCAAACATGTAGAAAGTTGCCGGTTCTCTCTTGCAATAGACAACCGGCTAAGGACTGAGAAATGTATCTAAATAGGATTAATTAGACATGAACCTATGTTGTCCTTACACAGAAGTGCACCTATTACTATGCCTTCCTCGGATATCAACGTAGAAGCCCACGACTTATTAATCTATCAAGATACAATAACCTAATCACAAAATCCATCCTACTCTCTTGAATATTCCTATTTCCTCTTCAAGATTGTCTCTCAAACGTCCTTACACGGGCTTGCACCTGTCACGTGGATCCCTCGGATGATCGAGTGAGAGTTTATCTTTACAAAGTCCATAAGAAATCCAAACAATTAATCAAGAATGAGAATTAAGGACGAATCACCATTAACCATTCAAGATCTAATTGATACAAGCAAGATAATGTCATTGAAACAAGAAAATGGCAAATCCATAAGAGATTACATCAATCCATCATACAAATACTCCCTTCATTCCTAGAATACAAGATCTACTCCATGAATCGAGGAAGAAAACCCGAAGAAATAAAGAATACAAACATTTCTTAAATCCCCAATCCAAGAAACCAAGAAAAGGGGGAAAGAGAAAACTTATCTACGAAGAAGCTTCGTCTTCGGATCCAATCCTCGCTCCGGAGCCGAAATCGTCAAGAGATCCCCTTGAATCGCCCAGAAATCCTCCCAAGATTGGGAGGAAACCACCAAATCTTGCCTTCTCCCAAAGGGGGAGAGATCCCCTTTCAATTCATGAAGAAGGGTTTAAATAGAAGAGGGAATCGGGCGCCACACGGCCCTGTGACACGGAGTGAGATTCACACGGCCATGTCCATTTCCTCTCTGCCAAAGCTGCACTACACGGCCAGAACCCTTCTGCTCTCGGAAATGCTACACGGTCGCGGCCACAGCCTGCTTGGTCTATGGAAACCTCACACGGCCGTGTAGATCCACGGCCATGTAAGGCTTCTGCTCTGGTTGGCTTCAAATCTTGACACAGTGCGTGCGAGGTTCACACGGCCATGTCATCTTCCTCTTCTGTTGGTGCCAAACTCCACACCGAGCTCCATACAGTGCAGGGCAGTGTGAGGTACTGACCGGTGCTTTCTCCTTTGTTTCCTCAATGCATGCCCAAGATGTAGATTCTTCACCAAATCGACTCAGAAAATGCACAAAAAGCATATCTCCAAACCAAAAGAGCAAATATGCTAAAAGGAAAGCTGGAAGTATAAAAATGCATAGATCAAGCATGCTCAAAGTATGTAAATGTGCGTAAAAACATGCATAAAAGAGTATATAATCTACGCACATCACACCCCCAGACTTAAACCTTTGCTTGTCCTCAAGCAAAATGATACAGTCTAAATTCATATGTTCTACAACACATTCATAAAACCCAGTGCACTTTCCTAACTCTATCAAAAAGTTTCATTAACAAGCATGATCATGGAAACAAGTAAAGTATGGTTCAAGCATAAGAATCTTGTGCGCAGTGTAAAAGTAACTCAACACCCTTCAAGTTTCAATCCATGTCCTAGTTAAGTCATCATCAAATTTGAATTCCTAATGTTCCCAGTGAAAGACAAGTAACCAGTGATAGGCACTTACTCACCATTCACTTGGTTCATATTTCTCAACTAACCCAAGGTCTCAAAGGTGTGCTCAATCTCAAGAGAAGCTAAGTAGTCATTTCCCCAGTAACCTAACTCGGTCTCGACAACTATTTTTTATATCCCTTATTATTCTTTTATTTATTTTTTTTATAAGTGTTTGCATTGTGCAAAACTTATTCACAAATGTACTTTTAGCACACATGTTGGGATATTTTGATTTTTCCAAATGAGCTTTAATGATTTGAGCCTCATCCAGTAACCAAAATGAAAGTTGAGAAATCACCATTGAAACCAAGTACTAAGCAAACAAGATGAATCATGACTATTTCAATGACATTAACTATTCAAGCGTCAAGCACAAGTGTAGTGAAGATAAAATCCTTAAGGTTGAACCAAAACTAAAACTCATCACCATAAGATTCTTAGCTTATTAATGCTTCCCAAGATAGAAAAAAGAACTACACAAAGTTTACTACTAGCATCATTCGAACATCATGAATCAAGAGAATAATCGTGCTAACATTTCACTTGAATCCAAGAAAGCATATAAGTGAAGATTTGATGTTCTCAAAAAAAATTTTGCCATGATTATTTCAAAAACAAGAAAAATAAAGCAACAAGCAATGAAAATAAGAACCAACATGAAAAACTAACAAAAACTAAAAACTGAAAACCAAACTAAACAATACATGACACCCCCCCAGACTTAAACTTTTCATCGTCCCGATGAAATCAGTATGGTGGAGGAGGTGGAAGATGCAAAATCTTCAACAAACCATCTAACTTCGTTTCTGAAAAATTATGATATTCAAACAATTTATCAATATCATCCTTCACAAATCTCATACAACCTCTAAGATCTTCATGAAATTCCATTTTAGCCCTATAAGCATTCATCATTTTAGAAATCTTATCACACAATTCTCTTTCACTCTTGAAACAATCTTGCAGCTTTTTAAATAGTTCCTCCTCCATAAGCTTCTTATCTTCAAGAAATTCATTAGTTGAATCTAAATCACTATGAATATTCTTTAAAGTAGAATTAAGTTCTTGAAACATAAAACTATGAATCTCCTGGTTACCCTTAGAAACATTTTTTGGAATAAAAGTTGACAAAGCTCTAGATTGTTGCCTAGCTAACTTTAAACACCAATTCTCTTTATTATGAATTGTAGTAAAATCATGATTGGGCAATTTTCAAGGAAACCATTTTTAATGACTAAACTAAATCCATGCTCTTCATGCTTAATCATCTTCATTGCTAAACATGAATTGAAATCCAACGTACAAGAACTCTCCACCACCTCTAATTCACTCAAATCACATCCTAATACTAAGGCCAATTGAGTGAGTAATCCCCCCAAAATAATAGGTGTGGTAGAATTTGATTTCCCTAATTTTGCCAAATGTCTAAGAAAGAAATAACCAGAATTAATTGGAACATTTTCGACCATTGCCCACAAACAATACAAATCTACAAGTCTTACCGATCCCACTTTGTCCTCCCTTCCAAATATAGTGTTTTTCATGACCAAATAAGCATATTTAAAAATAGGATTGATAATTTGGAAAACTCTAGAATTATGAGGATCAAATAACGGTTGTTCAGAAATTTGTTGCCAAAAATGTGAATTCTCAAATTGGGGCAAAATCACACACACTTCATTCTTTGGCAACTCATAACAAGTATTAAAATCTCCCAACGTCCATTCATAATTTTCATTAAACAACCGAAATTTACACTTCCCCCCACCTTGAACATTATCAACTTCTATTGAGCTTAAAAATTCAAAAACAATTCTAGGATAGGTAGGATATTTCATGTTCACTAAACCACTCCATCCTATCCTTTCAAATAGCCAAACTAAATCATCCTTAAACCCCAAACTTTCTAAAGTTTCAACATCAAGAAACCTAGTGCCTAAAAGAGGTCGTTTACATAAAGACGAATATCTATACCGTTGCTCATCACTAGAGAAATCAATACCAAAGTCATTAGAAATACCTTTAAAGCAAACATTCCTCTCCTTTCTTGCAACCACCTTCTCCTTCCCTTTTCTTGTGGCCGAAGTCTCCTCAATCACGCTTTCCATGGAAGAAAATCAAATCTCCTAAAGAAGAATGAGAAGGAAAAATTGGAAGAAGTAATTCAATCCTTTAGAAATGGGGAGATAGGGAAAAGGAACACACGGCGGTACACGGCCGTGTGCCGCCCCCCTCCCCGTGCCCTAATTCCTTAAGAAGATGTGGATCAGGCCGTGTGATATCACACGGCCATGATCATTTCTCATCGCACGGCCGTGTCTGTGACATGGCCCCCTTCCATTTCTTCTCTGGATTCCAGACACGGGTCGTGTCTGAGACACGGCCTAAACCTCTTCTTTCACGGGTTTCTTCGCACGGTCGTGTCTGGGACACGGCCTCTTCATCTTTCTCCTCGGGATTCTTTACACGGCCGTGTTTGGGTGGCACGGCCCAAGCACTTCCCTTCTCTGCAACCTTTGCCTGGTCGTGTATAGAACACGGCCGGGCTTTGTTTTGCCCCTAATCCTGAAAACAAAATAAAAAACAAGTAAAAACCAACAAAATGAACTTATACTAGCTAAAAGAATTCAATCTGGAGGGCGAGGTTCAGAAAAATACAACCTTTGTACCTCTTCTATTTTCGTGCCATGAATATATTTTTTCAGTCGTTGACCATTTACCTTAATTATCCCAAAATCTTTGTTCCAAATATCTACAGCTCCAAAAGGGTAAACCTTCTTTACCTCATATGAACCCGTCCACCTCGACTTAAGCTTCCCAGGAAAAAGTTTTAATTTTGAATTGAACAACAAAACCAAATCTCCCACATTAAAGTCTTTACGAAGAATGTGTTGATCGTGCCATTTCTTTGTCCTTTCTTTGTAAGATTTAGCATGCTCATATGCATCCATCCTTAATTCATCAAGTTCGTTCAACTGAAGCTTCCTTTTCTCCCCTGCTTCTTTTAAATCCATATTCAAATTTGCAATTGCCCAATAAGCCTTATGTTCTAGTTCAACTGGAAGATGGCAAGGCTTACCATAAACTAATCGAAATGGGGTCATCCCAATAGGAGTTTTATAAGCAGTTCGATATGCCCATAAAGCATCATCTAGTTTCAACGCCCAATCCTTCCTTGAAGTAGATACAGTCTTTTCCAATATGGACTTAATTTCCCGGTTAGATATCTCAGCTTGCCCATTAGTTTGAGGATGATAAGGTGTTGCTACTTTATGCTTCACTCCATATCTTCTAAGTAAGTTTTCAAACTGTTTCTCTATAAAATGTGATCCTCCATCACTAATGACTACCTTTGGCACCCCAAATCTTGGAAAGATAATACTCCTAAATAATTTGATAACTGTTCTCGCATCGCACGTAGGAGATGCCACAGCTTCTACCCATTTGGACACATAATCTACTGCCACAAGAATATACCTATTCCCATATGAAAGAGGGAAAGGTCCCATGAAATCAATTCCCCAAACATCAAATAACTCAACCTCAAGAATGTAATTTAACATCGTTTCATTTCTTCTAGTTATATTCCCAGTTCTCTGACATTGGTCACAAGATTGAACAAACAACTTAGCATCCTTGAATAAGGTTGGCCAATAAAATCCTGCTTGAAGAATTTTCGTAATCATTTTTGAACTACCCAAATGTCCTCCATAGGACGAAGAATGGCAATATCTCACCTCTTTTGGTATACATCTTCGATAAATCACATCATTGCATTTCTTGTACAGGAGAGGTTCATCCCAAACATAATTCTTAACTTCGAAAAAAACTTCTTCCTTTGTTGATGAGAAAAATCCGGAGGTAACACTCCACTAGCAGAAATTCATCAAAATCTGCGTTAGACCGTTAGTTCTACACGCATAAATAGTAAGTGTTCATCCGGGAATATGTCATCAATAGGCAAATCAACATCCACCTCATTTTCTGACTTTTGAGATATTCTAGACAAATGATCCGCTACTACATTTTCAGCTCCTTTCTTATCCCTAATCTCAAGGTTGAACTCCTGCAAAAGTAAAATCCACCTGATTAACCTAGGTTTAGCGTCCTTCTTTCCAAGTAGATACCGGATAGCTGCATGATCAGTATATACTATTACTCTTGATCCCACTAGATAAGATCTAAATTTATCAATAGCAAATACCACTGCCAATAATTCTTTTTCTGTAGTAGAATAGTTTACTTGGGCTGCATCAAGTGTTTTACTTGCATAATGGATCGCATGCAAAATCTTATTTCTTCGCTGTCCCAAAACTGCTCCTACAGCGAAATCACTAGCATTACACATTATTTCAAAAGGAAGATCTCAATCAGGTGCTTGAATGACTGGAGCTGTTGTAAGAGCACTCTTGATTTTATTGAAGGCTTCAATACATTCGCTATCAAAACAAAACTCAACATCTTTAATCAACAGATTAGTTAATGGCTTGGAAATCTTTGAAAAGTCCTTAATAAAGCGTCTATAGAAGCCAGCATGTCCTAAAAAACTCCTAACTCCTTTTATATTGATGGTGGGAGTAATTTGTCTATTACTTCCACTTTTGCTGGATCTACCTCAATACCACGCTCTGAAATTTTATACCCCAAAAATATTCCTTCCTTAACCATAAAATGACATTTTTCCCAGTTCAACACTAGGTTTGTATCTTCACACCTTTTTAGAACAGTAGAAAGATTTGACAAACAAGAATCAAAGTCATTCCCATAAACGGAGAAGTCATCCATGAAAACCTCCATAATTTTTTCTATTAAATCTGAAAAAACCGCCATCATGCACCTCTGAAAAGTGGCTGGAGCATTACAAAGCCCAAATGGCATCCGACGATAGGAAAAGGTACCATAAGGACAAGTAAAAGTAGTCTTCTCCTGGTCTTGAGGATGAATCGGAATTTGAAAAAATCCAGAATATCCGTCCAAGTAACAAAAGTAAGAATGTTTAGCCAATCTTTCAAGCATTTCATCAATAAATGGTAAAGGGAAATGATCCTTCCTTGTTTCTTTATTCAACTTCCAATAATCAATGCACATTCGCCACCCCGTCACTATTCGTGTTGAAATTAGCTTATCTTCTTCGTTCTTGATAACAGTCATTCCTCCTTTTTTTGGAACCACGTGGACTGGACTCACCCATTCACTATCCAAAATTGGGTAAATAATTCCTGTATCAAGTAGTTTGATCACTTCCTTCTTTACTACCTCTTTTAAATTTGGATTTAGTCTCCTTTGATGCTCAATTGAGTTCTTGTACCCCTCTTCAAGTAAAATTCTATGCATACAGAGAGATGGATTAATCCCTTTTATACCATCTATTGTATATCCAATGGCCTTTCTATGCAACCTTAACTCATCCAACAGTCTCTTTGTTTCAAACTCATTTAACTGAGCATTAATTATAACTGGATAAGTAGAATTCGGCCCAAGAAATTCATACTTAAGATTTGGGGGTAATGATTTAAGTTCAAGTTGAGGTGGTACTATTTCTAAAAAAACTGGCTCTTGTTCTATCAACATAGTCTCCTCCTCAGCCAAGCTTTCTTCTAACAACTCTTCACTGTCTAAAGACAGATCTTCCTCCTTATGATCACCAAGACATACCCCCTTTACTGTTGAAAATGCTTTTTCACCAAACATTTTTGATAATGATGCACTACACCAAGGAAATAATGTTTGGAAATCATTTTGATTCAAGATAAACCCTTTTTCAACATCATCCTTTTCTCTAATGATATCCATTGTCAAGAATGAACTATCTTGCTCTGCCCAATCATTGGAATTTTGCGTAATACTGCCAACTATCTCAAAAGTTTCTTCTAGACTTTTTTTCAAAAATGATCCTCCAGATGCTAAATCCAGTTGATTCTTATTTGAGAAAGAAAGCCCAACATAGAACAAATGCATAATTAACCATTTCTCAATTCCATGATGTGGACATAACTGCAGCAGAGAAGAATATCTTTCCCAGGCTTGGTACAATTTTTCTCCATCCAATTGCTTAAAATTTAAAATTTGACTTCTCAAATAAGTAGTTTTCCTTGGAGGGAAATATTGGTCAAGGAATTTTTGCTCTAACTCATCCCATGTTCTGATACTTTGAGACTTTAGAGAATTGTACCATCTTTTTGCAGCACCCTTCAGACTAAAAGGAAAAGCAAGCAGCTGAATAATATCAGATGAAACTTCTTCATATTTCAAAGTACAACAATATCTATAAAACTCCATCAAATGGGAATAAGGATTTTCAATCTCCAATCCTCCAAACTGAGTTTTCTGAACCATGGAAACAAAAGATGGTTTGAGTATAAAATTTCTTGCTTGTATGTTAGGGTAAACAATTGCTCCCATTTGTTTTGTAGACTTCGGAGCTCCATAATCTCCTAGTGACTTGCACACCATGTTTAGATATTCTTGTTCTTCGATCCGCCTTTGCAGAATTTTTCTTTTATGGAAAGTCCTATCAATCTCAAGATCAAAAGGAAAGAATTCCCCTGCAAAGTTAGATCTTCGCATACACAAGAACAAAATAGCAGATAGCAATTCGACAGAAAAAGAAAAATAGAAGAATCAAAAATGCAGAATTGAATTTGTACAAAAAGAATTAACAAGAAGTGAAAGGTATACAAGAAAGTAAAAACAGAAATCTAATGATTAGTTACAACTATGCAATATGAAAGGAAAACAAATGTTATGTTTAGTCTAACTCAATTGATAATTCCTAATGTTATAGCGCAGTCCCCGGCAACGGCGCCAAAAACTTGTTCGCTCTCCGCAAGTGTACGGAAATGTCGCAAGTAATATAAAAGATTATCGTATCCACAGGGACTGGAATAAGCACTAGAAATGTCTCAATGCGAGTTAGCTAAACTGTTAGAGTGTATACTAAAAGCCTAGCTTTTGGTATAAACATTTATCTAGAGATAAGAATCACATTGGTCAAATGTCTACATTTGTGATAAATGTAGTTGTTCAATTAATTTATATTGTAGATAACATGGTGTGTGGTGTCACACACAGAGGATCATGTTATCAGTACCTTATAAATTATAAACAGTAGCTCACGACCAAAATGGAAAGGAACAAACCATTAGAAGGTCGTAGTGTAATTAGGTATCAGTTTATCTTGACTGTATAATTACACTAGTACACTTAGAGTGTATTGAGTAGGACCATTTGAGGTCGTTTCTTTTATACTGATTTTATAAAGAAACAAAGACCTCGGTTATTATGGAAGTGTGTGCTCTTAATCCTGATATAATAACAAGCACATATATTTGATATTTATTTCTTTAATTTATCAATGGGTGAGATTTAGTTCGATGAATCAATAAACCCGATAAGTTGGGAAATGGTATCACTTATAGTGTGTGTTGTTGATTATAGAAGGAAACTGTGTCCTAGAGATACTAGGTTGATAATGTCCCCAAGAGGAGCTCATAAGGATTGTCATGTTAAACCCTGCAGGTGGACTTAGTCCGACATGACGATAAGGTTGAGTGGTACTACTCTTGGACTTAGATATTAATTAAATGAGTTGTCAGTAACTCACTTAATTAGTGGACATTCAATATCTTAAACACAGGGAGACTAACACACTCATAATAAGAAGGAGCCCAAAAATGTAATTTGGGATTGGTGCGGTAGTTCAATGATAGTTCTCTAGTGGAATGAATTATTATTGATAAAATTAAGTTGTGTGTTCGGGGCGAACACGGGATGCTTAATTTTATCGGGAGACCAAAACCAATTCCTCCTCTCGGTCCCTATCGTAGCCTCTTATTTATAGAGTTCTATACCCACCTATAACCACCTTCTAAACCTACCCAATAGGGGCCGACCAAGCTAGCTTGGGAACAAGCTAGGGCCGGCCTAGGTATAAAATTGGGTGGTCGGCCCTAGCTTGAACCCAAGCTAGTAGGGCCGGCCAAAATAAATTAAAAAAGAAATTTAATTTTAATTTTTATTATTATATGGAAGATATAATTTAAAGAGAATTAAAATTAAAATATCTCTCTTGTAATAGATCTACAAAAGATTAAAGAAAAAGATTAGATCTCTTTCCTTATTTGTAGATTGTAGAGATGTTTTATTTTCTCTTTAAATATTATCCACATGTTGATAAAATTAAAATTATAGAAATTTCCTTTTTATCAACCATGAAGGGATTTTGAAGAGAAATTAAATTTACAAGAACAAATAAGGAAATTTTTGTTGATTGGAAATTTTTCTTCTCTTTAAATTGTGGCCGGCCATATGAATTTAATGGGGAGTTTTTATTTTATTAATTCCTCATTAATTCATATTAAGGAAAGCTATTGATATTATTTTTAATAAGTTTCCTTAATTGTCAAGGCCAAGGATTATAAAAGAGGGGGTTAAGGTGCCTTGAAGAGATACAATATTTTTATTTTTCTCTCCCTCTTTTCTTCTTCTTGTGGCCGGCCCTAGCCTTTCTTCTTTCTTCTCTTTTGGTGGCCGAACCATACATCTCTTGGAGCTCTTGTTGGTGGCCGGACCTAGGAAGGAGAAGAAGAAGAGGAGGAAGCCTCATCTTGAAGATCCTTTGGAGCATTGGTGGTGATCAAGTTCTTCTTCCTTGGAGGTGGTTCTTCTTGTGGCCGAAACTTAGTTGGAGAAGAAGAAGGTGCGTGGTGGTTCTCATCTCGGAAGATCGTCGCCCACACGACATCCAGGATAAGAAGAGGAATACGGTAGAAGATCAAGAGGTTTTTCTACAAGGTATAACTAGTAATTTCTATTTCCGCATCATGCTAGTTATTTATGGAAATAATACCAAATACAAGAGGCTTACGTTCTAGAATTTCGAATATGTTTTTTTGAAGTTGTGTTCTTTTGTTTCTTTCTTTTCCTTGTGATTTGATTGTTCTTTTTGGTTAACCTAAAGTTATTTTAGGAAATTAAATATTAGCTTTCTATTAAAGGTTTTGTCTAGTCGGTGGTGGTTGCTCCCATATCCAAGAAGGCCATGTGCCTCGCCACGTCAGTACTGGGAACCTTTTATGGAAATTAATATTTAATGGAATTAATAACTTAAGGAGACTTGGGTCGAGCGTGTTAAGTTCCGCAGGAGATCCAAGTCAAAACCTAAAAGAACAAATAGATTAAGTTTTGGATCAAACGTGTTAAGTTCCGAGGCGATCCAAAATTTAATTTAAAAGAACACATGGTAGCTAGGAAAGGTTCAGACCTTTGTACAAATTTTTTGACAGTGGAACCTATAGGTTTTCCGAGTAGCAACCAACAATTGCAGCTAGGGTTTTGCCTCCTAGGGTATTTAGTTTAATTATGCACATGTCATACATAATGTAGGCAGGTTAATAGTAGGATGTGCTAACTTTGTGGATGCAGGATCCAACTATTATGGCTTTTAGTTATTATGTGTGTGATTGGACCCTTGGACATGTCAAGGGCATTTATATGTGTGTGCATGATTGTATTATAAAATACAGCAGGAGCTGTATTTAGTTTTATTAGGATTTTATTTTTGATCTAGATACATGTACATTCCTTTTATGGAATATAGGATCAAAATGTAAAATTCTATTTATGTCATGGATCGAATCTTGCAAAGCGTGGAACCTTCTAAGGACCAGAGGCGCAGTGGAACTAGGAGCAAGATGGATGCGACAGCTAGACCCGATGGCGGTGGCCAAATATTGCAGCAGCTTGGGATGACAACACACGGAGGACAACTAGAGATAAAAGCCATAATAGTTGAAAATTAGATTTTCTATTTATTGCTTTTATATTGTGCTGTGTGTGTTAGTTTACAGTTTAGTAGGCTAGCATAGTTAAAATTCCTCATTCATAAATAACTAAGTGGGAGAGGGATTTTTAAGTAAATCCCATGGTCTCCATTACTGGTTTGTAAGTGATGCAAACAAGCTTGCGCGTTGGCTCTGAGTGCCTTCCTCCATAACGGATGAGCTTGTTTGTGGATCACTAGAACATACTTCCATTTTTGGATGACTATAGGAAGTTAATTAAGAGCGTGTGATCTTCCCCAACGGAAGGGGCATAATCTTATTAATGGACTTAGTGTCAAGTAATGGTATACACTTAGACACATCTAATAGTATCCTCCCCATCGGAGTCACTGCTATTATTTGTGTGACCAAATGAAACCAACTATTAATTTGTCATAAAACTAGGTTGACAAGATAATAAAATTAAAGGGTTAAAACCCCTCTTACAAATGATTGATTTTGTATACGTCCACACTAACGTGGCATACAAAATTAACGGTGTTTGAGATAATTTTATTTGTCATAAAGTTACGTTGACAAGATAATTAATGGGTAAAACCTTCCTCTTACAAATGATGATTTTGTATACGTCCACACTAACGTGGCATGCAAAATTCACGGTGTTTTGAGGTGTTGGTAAATTTAAATAGTATTGTTAGAGGAATCAATATTATTTTAAATTTAGAGTCTTGACCAAATATTTGATTAAAGATAGACCAACTATTAATTTTATTCGTCATAAAGTAAAGTTGACGAGATAATAAAATTAATGAAATCTCCTCTTCAATTTTGTATACGCAAAATTTATGGAGATTTTAAGAAGTTGATCTTGACCAAATATTTTTGTGATTCTTAGGATGTTTGTCAATCCCTAGTAGTCATACTATAGAAAAAGACTTAGTAGTCCCAAATTGTAATGATTGGAAATAGGACTTGGACATTAAGGTAGACTGTCTTCTTAGAACTAAGAACAATTTAGATGTATTTAATTCATTAGTTGAAACATGTCCAGTGGTGTTATCTACCAGAACCTGGAGTGTAGATACAAGATGCCATTAATCATGTCTGCAATTCAAGGTTCCAGGAAACCCGACGACTAAATGAAAGGTAAATCACCGTCCACATGGGCACTACTGTAAAAGTGGTAACTGTTGCAGTGGGAGATGTTTATCCTTTGATAAGAATAAAATATGGATTTTAAGTAATTGTCTTTACGTACCAAGTATAGAAAGAACCTGATTTCAGTTTCTAAACTATTATAGATATTATGTCTATTTTGATAGCAAAGTTGTTATCAAGAAAAATAGGAAAGTTATCTATTCTGGTATGATGGTTGACAATTTATAATCCAATAAACTCCCACGATGCAACAAATGGAAATTAGTAACACATCTTCTAATTTTAAGAGAAAGCAACCTTCAGAAATGAACCAATTATATCTTTGGCATCTAAAGCTAGGTTATACTTAAGTAGGATTCATTGGTAGCTAATGAACTTTTGGGTTCATTGGTAGTGGAAATCTTTCCAACCTACGAGTCTTACTTGGAAGGAAAATAACCAAGAAGCTTTTAAGTCCAAGGGGCATGGAACCAAAGATATATAGGAATTGGTTCATTCTGATTTGTGTGATCCTATGAGCATCCAGGCAAGAGGTTGTTTCAAATATTTCATCTATTTTATAGATAACTATTTGAGATACGGATATATTTACTTGATGTGCCGCAAGTCTAAGTGCTTTGATTAGTTCAAAGAGTACGAGGCTGATGTGGAAAAATATCAAGACACTACGGTAAGATCGTAGTGGCAAGTACCTCTTGGGAGAATTTAGGAGTCATTTATCAGAAGTAGGGATTCAATCCCAACTAACTACATCTGGTACACTCCAACAGAATGGTGTAGTAGAAAGAAGGTAAAGGACTCTTATGGAATAATTAGATAGATGATGAGTTATTGAAATTACCAAATTTGTTTTAAGGATAAACTCTGAAAACGAAAGTGAACATAGTACCTTCCAAGTTAGAACTCTCTACTCATATAGAATTGCTGAATAGGTGAAAACCTATTTTGAAGCATATTCGGATTCGGGTAATCTAGCACATATGAGAGACATTGATAAGTTGGATAGGAGTTCACTTGTTTGTAAGTTATCCTAGATAAACAAAAGTAGGTTTATAGTCTTAAAATCAGAAAGTCATTGTTAGCATCAATGACTGATTTTTAGAAAAGGACTATATAATGAACCACGTGCTCATAAGTAAATTTGTTCTTAAGGAAATAATAAAGGACATGTCTAACCTAGTACCAACTGTACAAGATGAGATACCACAAGAAAACTGCAACACGTATCACAAATGATACACAATTGCAGAAAGTGCCTTGTCGTAGTGGGAGGGTTGTTAGGCAACCTAAATAGGTCATGTTTTGAGAGAGTTTTTGGACTCGATCCCTGAAGGACATAAACCTGATCTCCGGACATATGACGAAGCACTCCAAGATAAATATGCAGCATCTTGGCAAAGAGTAATGAATAATAGAATTAGAATATATGTATTCTAATAAAATCTGGAAGCTTGTAGAACCACCAAGCGGTGTAAAAGCCTTTGGGTGTAAAAGGTCTATAGACAGGAAGGTAGAAACATTCAAAGCAAGGCTAGATGAAAAAGGAAACTTTTTCACTGGTAGCCATGCTTAAGTCTATTCGGATTCTTTTATCTATTTGGCAAGTGGATGTCAAGACAACATTCCTTAATGGAAGTCTTGAAGAAAACATCTATATAAAGCAACCAGAAGGGTTCATTGCAAAGGGCTAAGAGCATCTTGTGTGCAAGCTCAATCAGTCTATGGACTGATACAAAGCTTCAAGGTCTTGGAATATCCGGTTTATCAAAGTAATCCAGACCTTTGGATTTATTGAGTAAACGGATAAGTCTTGTGTATACAAAAGATGTGATGGAAACGTGGTGGTATTTCTTGTACTATACGTAGATAGCATTTTTGGTAGTTGGAAACAATATCAAAATGTTGTCAGAAGTAGGGGTATGGTTGTCCAAATAATTCGATATAAAGGACTTGGGAGAATATATATATTCTTGAGATCAAAGTAATAAGGGATCACAAGAAAAGAATATTTTACTTATCCCAAGCTTCATACATCGAAAAACTCCTTGCTCGTTTTAAGCATACAAAAGTCCAAGAAAGGTTTCTTACCTTTTCAGGACGGATAACTTTATCTAAAGATATGTCTCTGTAGACATCAAAGGAGATAAAGGAAATAAAGGCAGTTCTTTATGCTTCGACTATCGAAAGCCTAATGTATGCTATGCATGAGATCAGAAATCTGTTTTGCCAAGGGCATAGTTAGCAGATATCAAAGTAACCCTAGACAAGGACATTGGACTGCAGTAAAGCATATATTAAAGTACCTTAGAGGCGCTAGAGATTATATGCTAGCTTACAAGGCGGTTAATTTGGTCCCTGTGGGTTACATGGATTTTGACTTCCAATCGGATAGGGACAATAATAAGTCAACCTCGGGGTTTTGTGTTTACTTTAGGAGGTAAAGTCATAACTATGGAAGAGTGATAAGCATAGGTGTTTTTCTCGACTCCACCATAGAAGCTTAGTATATGGCAAACCTCGAAGGTAGCCATAAAAGCTGAATGACTCAATAACCTCAAGATAGACTTAGATATGATTTCTGGTTTGTCCAAGAATTATTACAATTTATTGTAATAATGTTGGTGCAGTAACAAACTCGAAGAAACCATAAGTCTATAAGGCAAGTAAACACAATAGAGCGCAAGTACCACCCAATACAAGAAATTATATAAACGAGGAGAAGTTGTTGCCGCCTAGATTGCATCGGTGATGACCTATAGATCCTTTCACTAAGGTCCTTAAGGCAAGAGCTTTTGATGGGCATGTTGAAGGGTTGGGAATCAGATGTATGGCGGCATATGGCAACTAGTCTTTTAGTATAAGTGGGAGATTGTTAGAGTGTATACTAAAAGCCTAGCTTTTGGTATAAACATTTATCTAGAGATAAGAATCACATTGGTCAAATGTCTACATTTGTGATAAATGTAGTTGTTCAATTAATTTATATTGTAGATAACATGGTGTGTGGTGTCACACACAGAGGATCATATTATCAGTACCTTATAAATTATAAACAGTAGCTCACGACCAAAATGGAAAGGAACAAACCATTAGAAGGTCGTAGTGTAATTAGGTATCAGTTTATCTTGACTGTATAATTACACTAGTACACTTAGAGTGTATTGAGTAGGACCATTTGAGGTCGTTTCTTTTATACTGATTTTATAAAGAAACAAAGACCTCGGTTATTATGGAAGTGTGTGCTCTTAATCCTGATATAATAACAAGCACATATATTTGATATTTATTTCTTTAATTTATCAATGGGTGAGATTTAGTTCGATGAATCAATAAACCCGATAAGTTGGGAAATGGTATCACTTATAGTGTGTGTTGTTGATTATAGAAGGAAACTGTGTCCTAGAGATACTAGGTTGATAATGTCCCCAAGAGGAGCTCATAAGGATTGTCATGTTAAACCCTGCGTGGACTTAGTCCGACATGACGATAAGGTTGAGTGGTACTACTCTTGGACTTAGATATTAATTAAATGCGTCGTCAGTAACCCACTTAATCCGTGGACATTCGACATCCTAACCACACGGAGACTAACACACTCCTAATAAGAAGGAGCCCACAAAAGTAATTTGGGATTGGTGCGGTACTTCACTGATAGTTCTATAGTGGAATGAATTATCATTGATAAAATTAAGTTGTGTGTCACGGGATGCTTAATTTTATCGGAGACCAAAACCAATTCCTCCTCTCGGTCCCTATCGTAGCCTCTTATTTATAGAGTTCTATACCCACCTATATCCACCTTCTAAACCTACCCAATAGGGGCCGGCCAAGCTAGCTTGGGAACAAGCTAGGGCCGGCTTAGGTATAAAATTGGGTGGCCGGCCCTAGCTTAAACCCAAGCTAGTAGGGCCGGCCAAAATAAATTAAAAAAGAAATTTAATTTTAATTTTTATTATTATGTGGAAGATATAATTTAAAGAGAATTAAAATTAAAATATCTCTCTTGTAATAGATCTACAAAAGATTAAAGAAAAAGATTAGATCTCTTTCCTTATTTGTAGATTGTAGAGATGTTTTATTTTCTCTTTAAATATTATCCACATGTTGATAAAATTAAAATTATAGAAATTTCCTTTTTATCAACCATGAAGGGATTTTGAAGAGAAATTAAATTTACAAGAACAAATAAGGAAATTTTTGTTGATTGGAAATTTTTCTTCTCTTTAAATTGTGGCCGTCCATATGAATTTAATGGGGAGTTTTTATTTTATTAATTCCTCATTAATTCATATTAAGGAAAGCTATTGATATTATTTTTAATAAGTTTCCTTAATTGTCAAGGCCAAGGATTATAAAAGAGGGGGTTAAGGTGCCTTGAAGAGATACAATATTTTTATTTTTCTCTCCCTCTTTTCTTCTTCTTGTGGCCGGCCCTAGCCTTTCTTCTTTCTTCTCTTTTGGTGGCCGAACCATACATCTCTTGGAGCTCTTGTTGGTGGCCGGACCTAGGAAGGAGAAGAAGAAGAGGAGGAAGCCTCATCTTGAAGATCCTTTGGAGCATTGGTGGTGATCAAGTTCTTCTTCCTTGGAGGTGGTTCTTCTTGTGGCCGAACCTTGCTTGGAGAAGAAGAAGGTGCGTGGTGGTTATCATCTCGGAAGATCGTGGCCCACACGACGTCCGGGATAAGAAGAGGAATACGGTAGAAGATCAAGAGGTTTTTCTACAAGGTATAACTAGTAATTTCTATTTCCGCATCATGCTAGTTATTTATGGAAATAATACCAAATACAAGAGGCTTACGTTCTAGAATTTCGAATATGTTTTTTCGAAGTTGTGTTCTTTTGTTTCTTTCTTTTCCTTGTGATTTGATTGTTCTTTTTGGTTAACCTAAAGTTATTTTAGGAAATTAAATATTAGCTTTCTATTAAAGGTTTTGTCTAGTCGGTGGTGGTTGCTCCCATATCCAAGAAGGCCATGTGCCTCGCCACGTCAGTACTGGGAACCTTTTATGGAAATTAATATTTAATGGAATTAATAACTTAAGGAGACTTGGGTCGAACGTGTTAAGTTCCGCAGGAGATCCAAGTCAAAACCTAAAAGAACAAATAGATTAAGTTTTGGATCAAACGTGTTAAGTTCCGCAGGCGATCCAAAATTTAATTTAAAAGAACACATGGTAGCTAGGAAAAGGTTCAGACCTTTGTACAAATTTTTGTACAGTGGAACCTATAGGTTTTCCGAGTAGCAACCAACATAAACAACTATCCAATCGTTTCAAAAGCAAAGTAAAGGTAAACAAATCTAATCTTTAAGATCAAGAAACAAGAATTTAGTGTTTTGGGTTATGATAAAGGGAGATTCTAGGAGTTTCGGTTTCTTTGTAGGATTTCTCGAATGTAAATGGTTCACCAATTCTTATCCCTCAATTGCCAAACATGTAGAAAGTTGTCGGTTCTCTCTTGCAATAGACAACCGACTAAGGACTGAGAAATGTATCTAAATAGGATTAATTAGACATGAACCTATGTTGTCCTTACACAGAAGTGCACCTATTACTATGCCTTCCTCGGATATCAACGTAGAAGCCCACGACTTATTAATCTATCAAGATACAATAACCTAATCACAAAATCCATCCTACTCTCTTGAATATTCCTATTTCCTCTTCAAGATTGTCTCTCAAACGTCCTTACACGGGCTTGCACCTGTCACGTGGATCCCTCGGATGATCGAGTGAGAGTTTATCTTTACAAAATCCATAAGAAATCCAAACAATTAATCAAGAATGAGAATTAAGCACGAATTACCATTAACCATTCAAGATCTAATTGATACAAGCAAGATAATGTCATTGAAACAAGAAAATGGCAAATCCATAAGAGATTACATCAATCCATCATACAAATACTCCCTTCATTCCTAGAATACAAGATCTACTCCATGAATTGAGGAAGAAAACCCAAAGAAATAAAGAATACAAGCATTTCTTAAATCCCCAATCCAAGAAACCAAGAAAAGGGGGAAAGAGAAAACTTATCTACGAAGAAGCTTCGTCTTCGGATCCAATCCTCGCTCCGGAGCCGAAATCGTCAAGAGATCCCCTTGAATCGCCCAGAAATCCTCCCAAGATTGGGAGGAAACCACCAAATCTTGCCTTCTACCAAAGATCCCCTTTCAATTCATGAAGAAGGGTTTAAATAGAAGAGAATCGGGCGCCACCTGCAGTGACACGCTAGTGTGAGATTCACACCCATGTCCAGATTCCCTCTCGCCAAGCACCTGCACGCAGTGTGACGCCACACGGCCAGAACCCTTCGCTCTCTGGAAATGCTACACGGTGTGTGGTGCACACTGCCACACCTGCTGGTCTCTGGAAACCTCACACGGTCGTGTAGATCCACACGGCCATGTAAGGCTTCTGCTCTGGTTGGCTTCAAATCTTGACACGGCCGTGCGAGGTTCACATGGCCATGTCATCTTCCTCTTCTGTTGGTGCCAAACTCCACACGGCCCGAGCTCCATACCAGTGCAGGGCCGTGTGAGGTACACGGCCCGGTGCTTTCTCCCTTTGTTTCCTCCAATGCATGCCCAAAGATGTAGATTCTTCACCAAATCGACTCCTGTGTACAGAAAATGCACAAAAAGCAGATCTCCGAACCAAAAGAGCAAATATGCTAAAAGGAAAGCTGGAAGAATAAAAATGCATAGATCAAGCATGCTCAAAGTATGTAAATGTGCGTAAAAACATGCATAAAAGAGTATATAATCTACGCACATCAAAGCCTCACAACCCCAAATCCTCATAAAAGACACCTGGGCCTCTCTCCCAGTCCATATCCTATATGGTGTCTTTATCACGGCCTTTGATGGAACTCGGTTGAGTATAAAAGCTGTCGTGTCTAGAGCATAGCCCCAAAGGTATGTCGGAAGATCTGTGTGACTCATCATAGATTGTACCATATTTAATAGGGTATGATTCCTCCTTTCGGATACACCATTCCACTGTGGTGTTCCAGGAGGAGTGAGTTGGGATAGAATCCCACACTCAGCTAGGTAGTCACGAAACTCATGGCTAAGGTATTCTCCACCTCGATCTAATCGAAGTATCTTAATACTCTTGCCAAGCTGGTTCTGTACTTCATTCTTGAATTCTTTGAACTTTTCAAAGGATTCAGACTTATGTGTCATCAAGTACACATAACCATATCTACTGAAGTCATCAGTAAATGTGATGAAGTACCTATAACCACCTCTAGCCGCGACATTGAAAGGTCCGCATACATCACTATGTATAAGTCCTAACAAGTCAGTCGCTCTTTCGCTGTGCCCACTAAAGGAAGTCTTGGTCATCTTGCCTCATAGGCATGACTCGCATATCTCATATGATTCAAAATCAAATGAGTCCAGCAAACCATCCTTATGGAGCTGGGATAAGCGCTTGTCATTTATATCACCTAAGCGACAGTGCTAGAGGTAGGTTTGGTTCATGTCATTTGACTTGAACCTCTTGGTATTTATGTTATAGATAGGGCTCTCAAGATCTAGAATATAGAGTCCGTTTATCAGAGGTGCACTACAATAGAACATATCGTTTAAATAGACGGAACAATAAACGAGAAACCTTTCTTGTCCGAACAAGAAACTGATATAATGTTCTTAGTTAATGCAGGCACATAACAACAATCATCTAAGTCTAGTACAAGCTCAGAGGGTAGAGATAGATAGTAAGTTCCTACAGCAATAGCAGCAACCCGTGCTCCATTGCCTACTCGTAGGTCTACCTCACCCTTCGTCAATGCCCTACTATTTCTCAACGCTTGTACATTAGTACAAATGTGCGAAGCACATCCGGTATCTAATATCCACGATGAAGAAATAGAGAGGTTGACTTCTATAACATGTATACCTGAAGTAGAAATCTTATTTCTCTTCTTCTTAAGATCTTCTAGGTATTCTTTGGAGTTTCTCTTCCAGTGCCTTGCTTGTCCTTGATTGTAATGCCCGAAAAATTCCCAAATTTATTTTAGAATTATTCCATGATTTTTCTGGAATTTTTAGATATTTTTCCAGAATTTTTCGAGTAGCGGAAGTAGCAAAAATAATTAGAACCCCAAATAGCTTAGTCGGGAATCGAACCCGAGACCTATGGTGTAAGGAATAATGGTAGTAACCAGTGAACCCAGCAGGGCCGTGCTGAAAGAGAAGGGAAACATTTATATTTATATTTGAGTTGGGCCTAGATACCCATTTAATATAAATATAAACTTAAGTTGGGGTTGGGTTATTTTATTTTGGGTTCGGCATTTTCTCTCCTCACCGAAGCCTCCTCTCCCTCTCCCGTTTCTTTCTCTCGGCGCAGCAAACAAAGCAAAGGAGACCTAGGGTTCCTTCCCTAGGATCGTGTGTTCACTTTCCGGCGACAACACCAACACGAAGTCGGTTCTTCTCCACGAGAGGAACGCGAGGACGTAAGCGGTTCGTCGAACGGAGCAGTTTTTCGGAAAACCTAGCGGATAGAATCGTAAGAAATCTTGCGATTGAGGTAAGAAACCCCTCACCTGCAGTATAGTTGCTCTCGCTTGTTAGTTTTGGCGTTAGTTCAGTAATTTTACAGTTTTCAGTTTTAGGGTGTGCTTTTAGCGCACACCAAGCATTCGGTAGAATGCCCAGTTCAGAAGGATGCACTAGTAGGCGTCCTAACAGCATGTAAAATGTATTAGAAACATTTTATTCAGTTTATTATCAGTTATTACAGCTATATGGATCAGATATCCATTGGGTGGGCTCCCACAGTAGCCTCTAGGTTCAGATAACCTAGCTCTAGGTTCAGATAACCTAGAACAGCAAAGTAAAATAAAACAGTATTCAGTATTTTACTTTTATTCAGTTGGCACTGTACTTGGATCAGATATCCATGGGCTGGACTCCCACAGTCGTCCCTAGGTTCAGATAACCTAGTAACCCTACTGGATTCGGAACTTGCAATCCCGGGTCTCGTAGGGATGTGCGCACAGTAGGTACAGTTGCCAGGGCCCAACAGCATGTTTAGTATTTTCATCTATTATATGTATAGTTTTCAAATTTGAAACTAGTGATGAGAACACTAATTTAGCTTTCAGTTCAGTTCAGGTTCAGTTTACATGATTTGAGTTCATGTACAGATTTAGATATATGTATGACTAGTTCAGTTTCATGTTCAGTTTCTATGCTATGCCATGTTTCAGTTCCAGTTTATGCTTTGTATGATACCATGCCATGCTTGCATATTCAGTATGTTTCAAACAGCATGATTTAAAAACATAATCGCATCGTTGCATGTTTTAGTAAGGTAGATGGTTTCTTACTAAGCTCTAAGCTTACAGATACTATTTTCCTTATACTGCAGATATAGGTAAAAGGAAAATGGACTAGCAGTGGAGGCTGGAGGGCAATGCAGATGAGGATGTGTGTGGAAGGAACTGGAATAAAAGACCCTCTGGGGATTTAGCATTTACTTTAGCACTTTACAGTTTATTAGTTCAGTTTTCATGTTTTAGGCACTTTTGAACCTTAGCAACTTTGAGCAATTAGAACTTTTAGAAATTCATATCTTCATGCACTTTAAGTTGTTAAAATGCCATGAATCAGTAAACCTTGCTTTAGCTTAAGTTTAGAATTGTTACTACATGTTGCTAGAATGTTTATTATACATTAGATAGTTGTAGGGTGAGGTTTTGGCACGAACCAGTGCTGAAATCAGAGTTTCTGATCCGAAATCAGAAACCCTGATCGGTCAGCCGACCGATCGGGAATGAGTCGGTGTCACTGGATCGGTCAGCCGACCGACTCAGATACTAACAGAGAGTTGGCAAGGGTTATGGATCGGTCAGCCGACCGATCCCGAAGCGAACAGAAAGCTAGGAAGTGCATTGATCGGTCTACCGACCGATCAGGGCGCTCCTGGATCGGTCGGTAGACCGATCCAGCTGCGTACAGAACGCAGCAGAAGCACAGAGGCTCACTGATCGGTCTCCCGATCGATCAGGGTGTTCCTGGATCAGTCGGTAGACCGATCCAGTTGCGTACAGAAGCGAGGTAAGCTTATGGATCGGTCAGTCGACCGATCCAGAGGGTGCCTCCGTGCCAGTATCAGCTGGAACGATCTGTGAATCGTTCCGACGGCTCAATCGACTCACGGATCGGTTGAAATGTCTTATTACAGCTAGCAGGACATTCGAGAGGCATAGATTGTCTCTCCTAGCATGTGTACAACACTTAGATACTCTTAGAATGTCAGGTTAAGACTTTACAGTAATTAGTTTAGCAAATTTCAAATTTGCTCAGTTTTCCGCACAGTCAGTACAGCAGTATTGTAGCGATTCGCCTTACAGCCTAGTCAGCAGGAGTTGGGTCATTATAGAGTGGTATCAGAGCAGTGTTCCATACTTCCTACACACACATCAGCATTGTGCCTACAGCTTCCAAGTAAGAACATCTCTCACTTAATTTTGTTTTCAGCTTTCATATCAGTTATAAGTGCTTTCATGTTTGCTCTCATGTTGGTAGTTAATTAATTCATGTTTACAGTGATAGTAATTAACATGTTACCAGTAGTTAACTATAACATGATAGCCTAGTTATATATATGTGTTCTCTGCTATTTAGAAAATGGTACGAGGACGTCCAGCTAAGAAAGCATCGGTGAGCCCCAAAGATGAGGCAGATTCGGGCCTCCCGGACCTTACAAAGACTAGTGGCTCTACGGCAGCTGATCAAGACGACAGAGATAGCCTCCTTAAAGGCTAACAGACTACTCCCAGTCACTCCGATGCGAACCTCACGACTCGGTAATCACGGTAGTACCGGCTCGGCTGCGGTACCGGTCACCAGTGGCCCGATGGCGGGGCTAAGAGAAGCTTACCTTATCCAGGCGTAAGAATTAAGCGAGAACTTCTCGGCACCGGTGAACCATGGGATGCTCGGGCATGGTTTAAAACACTGGAAAGCACGATGGAGCTTCTAGGCTGCCGAGCACGAAAAGGTGAAGTGTGCCTCCTTCTTTTAACGGAGATGCACGCATGTGGTGGGGCGGGTTAAATCGGTGGCGAAAACCGGTGACATGGGCCAACTTGAGAAAGAATTCGAGAATTCTTTCACATGTAGGTCACGAACCGACACTATGCGAGTTCTGAATTTCGTCGGGCAACCTATCGAGTTCAGGAGGCCGTGAAGAAATTTAACAAGTTGGCCGTATGTGTCCGAACTAGTCATTTCGGAGAAGGAACGAGTACGCTGATCTCGAAGATGCTCGGACCGAGATCGCAATGAATGTGGTGGTGGCGTTCATAGGCCACAAACCACGGAGGAGCTAGTGAGTAGTGCTCCGATCACCGAGCACTATCAGGACAATATCACCCAGTGAGGTTTCCACAGAGCCAAGGACAAGCTAGCTCGGTACTCGGCAGAAACAGGACATAGCTCCAAGCGAAGGAAGCAAGGCAAGCAAAGTGACCCAAAAGGAGGACGGTGGAAAACATTCCAGACATCCCAAATGTACTACTTGTGGGAAACATCATCTAGGAGTTTGCCGCAAGGGTACGCGAGGTTGTTTTGAATGTGGACAGGAAGGGCACATGGCTAAGCAGTGCCCGAACAAGAACAGTCTTCCTCAGCCTCAGCCGATACAGTATGGAGCTCAGCCAGCGCAGCTACACCAGATGTATGCAGCCTTAGATGGTCCACAGATCAGTCAGGGCAGATTAGAAGCCCCCACAGCTAACACAAATGCCAGGATTTTCTCACTGACCAGAGAGGACGTAGCAAATGCCTCGACAGTTGTCACAGGTCAGATCAATATTTTACAGCATAATGCAACTGTCTTATTCGATACTGGGCATTTGCCGAGAAATTAGCAACACCTCCAGAGGTACTCAATAGTCAGTTTCTGACAACACTACCCTCAGGAGACATTATGACATCTACGCACTGGCTCAGAGCAGTGCCAGTCATTATAGCAGACAGGGAACTTTTTGGTGATCTGATAGTGCTAGAAATGACTGACTACGATGTCATCTTTGGAATGGATTTTCTTATCAGATACGGCGCTTCTATAGAGTGTCGTAAACAGAAGGTCATATTCCAACCTGAAGCAGGAGTACAGTTTGAGTTCATAGGAAAACCAAAGAGAAAAGCCAGGAAGTTTCTCTCAGCACTGAAAGCACAGCAGCTAATGGATTCAGGATGCATGGGATTTTTAGCAAATGTAGTCAACACCAGCCAGGACAAGAACCAACAGCTATCAGAGGTTCGAGTTGTTTGTGACTACCCAGCAGTTTTCCCTGAAGAGCTACCAGGCTTAGCACCAGACAGGGAGATTGAATTTGAGATAGAGCTCATTCCCGGCACAAATCCAATTTCCAAGGCACCGTACCGCATGGCTCCAGCAGAACTGAAGGAACTTCAGGAGCAATTACAGGAGCTTCTTGACAAGGGTTTCATACGCCCTAGTCACTCACCATGGGGAGCACCTGTGTTGTTCGTGAAGAAGAAGGATGGAAGCATGCGCTTATGCATAGACTACCGTGCCCTGAACCAGGTCACAATTTAAAACAGGTACCCTCTCCCCATAATAGATGACCTGTTTGACTAGCTAAAGGGAGCCACAGTGTTCTCTAAAATTGACCTCAGATCAGGATATCACCAGGTTAGAGTCAAGAAAGGTGATATACCTAAAACATCTTTCAGGACCAGATACGGACATTACGAGTTCGTAGTCATGCCTTTCGGCGTGACAAATGCTCCAGCTACTTTCATGGACCTCATGAACAGAGTATTCAGAGAATACTTAGACAAGTTTGTCATCGTGTTCATCGATGGCATTCTTATCTATTCAGGCACTCAGGAGGACCATGCAGAGCATCTGAAGACAGTTTTACAGATCCTTCAGCAGAACCAGCTGTACGCCAAATTCATGAAATGTGAATTTTGGCTGGACCAGGTAGCCTTCCTAGGTCACATCATCTCCAAGGATGGTGTTATGGTAGATCCCAACAAGATAGAAGCAGTAAGTAACTGGAAGAGACCCAGAACGCCGGTGAAATCAAAAGCTTCGGGATTAGCAGGGCTACTACAGGAAATTCGTAGAGGACTTCTCCAGAATAGCCTCCCCACAGCCCTCACCGGGAAGAACAAGAAATTTGGGATGGAGGAGCGAGAATCCAATAACTAAAGCGGAGATTGACCGGTGCTCTATTTTAGCTATACGAGAAAACACTGACTTTGACATCTACAATGGCGCCTCTAAATTGGGATTAGGAGCAATCCTGATGCAGCAGGGCAAGGTGATCGCTTATGCCTCCAGACAACTCAAGGATTATGAGAGGAACTATCCTACTCACGACCTTGAGCTTGCAGCGATGGTGTTCGCTCTCAAGATTTGGAGACATTATTTGTACGGAGCTCGGTGCAGAGTATATACAAATCATCAAAGTCTGAAGTATTTCTTTACTCGAAGGATCTGAATATGCGACAGCGAGATGGTTAGAGCTGGTCAAGGATTATGACATAGATATCCTCTACCATCCAGGGAAAGCTAATAAGGTAGCAGACGCACTCAGAAGTCCAGTGCTACCTTATTATCTTGCAGCTATGTCACCACCCCTAAGGAAGGAGATTACAGCCTTTAGTCTCGAGCTTATAGTCGGACACTTTCCACTATGTCCTTAGCATCTACCTTGCTTGATGATATCCAGACAGCTCAGGATCCCGAAATCCAAAAAATCAAGCAAGGGTTAGCGAATCAGAAAATGGAGAGTTGAGTGGGGTAGTGTATTGTGGTGACAGACTTTGTGTTCCACATCGGGAGGAACTACGAAAGATTCTAGACGAGGCTCACAGACTCCCTATGCGATGCATCTGGTTCCACCAAATGTATCGGGATCTAAAGAAACGATTTTGGTGGCCCGGGATGAAATCTGCCTAACCTGTCAAAGGGTTAAGGCGGAACATCAGTGACCAGGAGGAGTTCTTCAGATTCGAGAATGGAAGTGGGAGGATATCTCTATGGACTTCATAGTGGGATTACCTGAACCACGAATGGTTTTGATGCCATCCGGGTAATAGTCGACGGGTTGACTAAATCAGCCCACTCTTAGCTATCGAATATCCTATTCCATGGAGCAGCTAGCTCGGTTATATCTCAAGGAGATTGTCAGCCGCATGGAGTCCCACGAACCATTATATTAGACAGAGAGCAGATTTACATCACACTTCGGAAGTGTGCACCCAGTTAAAATTGGGTTAAAATTTAGCATGTTTCCATCCTCAGACGGATGGTCAGACCGAGAAATCGGTACTCGAAGATATGCTCCGAGCTTGTGCCCTAGATTTCAAGGAAGTTGGTGCAAATATTTGAGTCTAGCTGAATTTACATACAACAACAGTTATCATGCCACTATCGGCATGGCACCTTATGAGGCACTCTATGGGCGTGAGGTGGATCACCTATCTGTTGGTATGAGTGGTGAGCAGAAGGAACTAGAGCTTGAGACAGATCTAGTAGCAGATACCACAAAGACCATATGCAGATTCGCAGAGGATAGAGGACAGGCCGTCGGAAGAGCTATGCCGATACACCACGCACCCTAGAGTTTCGATTGGGGATACAGTTTTCCTCGAGTAGCTCCCATGAAGGAGTCATGCGTTTTGGGAAGAAGGGCAAGCTAGCTCCCGGATATGTGGGACCATACCTTATCACGAAGAGAGTGGGCAAGGTAGCATATGAGCTAGAGCTACCTCGGGAGATGTCAGTTGTCCACAATGTATTTCATGTCTCCATGTTAGAAGCATATTCAGACGCCACCTGTGATTGAGCCCCGGTTGGTACAGTCCGTGATGATCTCAGCTATGACGGTCGGCCTATTCGGATAATAGACCAACAGTAAAGAAATTACGAACAAGGAAGTACCATTAGTCAAAGTGATTCACACAGCAGAGGCGACTTGGGAGACAGAGGCAAGCATGTATACCAGAATTGTTTTAAGTTCGGGGATGAACTTTTTATAAGGTATGGGGGATTGTAAAGCCCGAAAAATTCCCGAATTTATTTTAGAATTATTCCATGATTTTTCTGGAATTTTTAGATATTTTTCCGGAATTTTCCGAGTAGCGGAAGTAGAAAAAATAATTAGAACCCCAAATAGCTTAGGCGGGAATCGAACCCGAGACCTATGGTGTAAGGAA